>NC_137695.1:1210000-1752500 GCF_964034855.1 Anser brachyrhynchus | reverse complement strand
GAAGCAAGGGCAGCCCATTTGAAATGCATTCGAGTGTCTGAATGTTGAAACTGGCTCCTTGCCTGTTCTAGACTGAGATGTCACTCCCTTATCCCTGGTATTAGCATTGTCCTCTGGTCACAGCTGATATTTCTAGGAAAGACTGCACAAAAAGGGCTCCTCAGTCTTCTCAGCAGCATCCATCAATCTCTCTTCTCCACCGCTGAATAAAGAGCCAGCTGTCTCTCAGATCTCTACTTTATTAAGGCAGTATATACAGGACCATAAAAGCAGCTATGAAAGTGCACATGTTTGTGGTATTCTTTTGTCGGAGAGACGTGTCCCTTGATTTCACGAGGTGTCCTGCTTTCTGAATCATCCCTAAACGTTCAGGCAACACATGCTGGAGGGTTGTTCCCAGTCAGTGCTGCACCAGACCCAGGCGTTTGTCGTTGGAAGAGGCAGTGCTCTCAGTCTCCAGGACAGATGGGACACAGATTTAACGTACCAAGCCCCCACTGAATGCTTTGTTTGTTTTCTTCCCCCTGCCTCTCCCCCAGAGTGGAGATATAGTTTAATAACACAGTATGTAATTAGTAACACAGCTAAGGAGAGTGGGCTGTAAGAGCTTCACCATGGCAATGCTCACACGAGTGGAGCCCCTACCACCCCTTTCAAGTCTGATTGCTTCTTCCCCAGCTTGGTTATTTAGATGGCTTTGGGAATTCCCATGTCCCTGGTCACCAAACTGCACAAGACAGCTGAAACATTCTGATTGTCCACTCACTGCAAAGGTCTGGTGCTCCCCACATGGCCAGTGTTACTCCTGAATTTATTCTGAATTTAGAGTGGGGAAAGCCTGGCATGCCCGAGTGTGCACACACACAACTGAAGTGCATGGAAGTGCTTGGCACAGAGGTGGAAAAAAACCTTCTGAAAGCAGGGGAGCTTCTGAGATAGAGGGACAAGCTAGCAGCACGTCCGCCCAGGACAGCACAGCGAGACCCCATCGGCTGGGACACAGCAGAGCCGCCGGTTGAGGACCACCAGGAATATTGCTTCCAGACCCAGGCTGGTCACAGGAAAAGCAGTTCCCCTCTACTCCCCACACTTCCACACCTGCAGTGAATGTCAGCAGAGACAAACTTTAAGGAGCAGTGCTCACACTTTCCACCCCAAGACTCTTCAGAAGAAGGAGACATCCTTGCAGTCAAAATTCATTACTCTGCCAACCTCACCACACACCAGCTGCCACCTCGGAACAGGCTTCTTCTTAAGCTAATTACTTGTAATTGCAATGTTCCCCGTTCCACTTCTCGCTCTGTGTTGCCCTAATGTGGATGCATGAGGTGAGAGAGAGATGTTTTTCACCGAATTTCTATGCACGTGTGAAGGTTGGGAAGTCTGCAGGCATCAGGATGATCAGCAGCTGCTGGGGGAGATGCTGGGTGGTTTCCAGAACCCCACAGGCAAGCTGGATCTATGTCTGGGGGCTTCTTCTCTGCCTGTTGCAAAAAGGACTCATTTTAAACTTAAAGGGATCACTAAAACTTACCTGATGGAGCATTAAGCTAATGGTTTTGGTGCTTTGTAATCTATTTTCCTCTCTTGCATCCTTCTACAGCAAATCTGGCTCTTATGTTGGGATTCCCAAATCTCTCTGGATGAGCTCCTAATGCTCTGGTGTTAGTGTGGGCCAGTCTTTCTTCAATTTGCATCCACCTACACTCACACACATGTGTGCGTACTGACTCAGTCCCCCAGTGGGTGGGCTCTCAGAACCCCTGAGGATGAATGCACAGATCCAGATCAAGCCCGGGTTGCTACCAGTCGTGCCCATGTGTGTTACAGGAAAAATCCTGTATGGCTCCTGGTCTAGCAATGAGATTTTCTCTCTCTCCTTACCTCCCCAACTGGCCATTTTAAACCATAAACCTGATCTGACCTGTGTGCACACTTCCATGTCTTCTCCATCTCTGAAACCTCAGTCTCAGACACCTGCAAAAATGTGCAGGATGCCCAGATCTCTGGGTGCTGGGTCTGAAATGCAGGATGTAAAACATGAGAGCTTTGCAAAATCAAAGCCTTGTGGTTGCTCTACAGTGCGTCAAACTGGCTGCATTTACCAGACATGCATCTTGTGCTATCTGACACCTCAGTGTGTCCTCTTTGTCCTCCAGCCAACATATAAGTGTACAGACTTCTCGTAAGTGCTATGGCACATATGCCGGGCCTGTATAGATGCCTAAGATGCCTCAGGGCATCTCAATTGCCTCCTGTGGACAACTGAGTGAGCCCTGAATATCCGATAGCAAGAGACTCAATTAGAGATTTGTCTTCTTTCATGCCTCCGTGACTAAGCACAGAAGTTGCTCTACTGCCTCCACTATTGCTTGGAGGATACATACCCATAATAAAACCAGTCACTGAGAGCTCTGACACAGAACCAGGGAGGGCATAGTCAAATGTGATGTTATTTACTGTGAAAGGAAAATAATTTCATGCAGCTCCAATTAAGCTGTCATAGTCATGGGAAAAAAAAAAAAAGTCACATGTTCTGCTCCAGTCAGAGGCAAAATCTTCAAGCACTGTCATCAGCAGCAGAGCCAACTGGGAATTGTTTTTTTCCTCCTGCTGTCTCCTCTTTGATGCTTCTGTGAGGCGACAGCATGGAAGCCTGGTGGAAACCTATCTGCTTGCTGCAGATGGTAAATCAGATACCTTAAAATTGCAGCTGGAGTTGTGAGTTTGGGCTAACCAGTCTCCAGGCTGCATTTTGATTATCTCAAGTTGCATATGTCACTCTTTAATGTCTCAGGATTTTTCCTTTCCAGGCTTGTGCTGGCTGCTTTATCAGTCACTGCAGACTGTGCATTAGCTTGCTTTCACTGCAGTTGCTTTCAGTTTGGGAATTTCTTTCTACAAGGGGTAATGAAAACTCATTTATAGTAACAGGGGGGTCTGACAGCACAACCAAGCCCACATCTTCAGAAGAGCAAATCCATTTTTCCATCTGGACAGTTATTCTTCCTTAGAATTTTATATACTTTCTTCTACTTCCATTAAAATATTAAGAACTGTGAATTCTAGCCATTCCCCATCAGTGCTCTCTCCTTTCAGTGGTGTGGTTTTGACCATTAGGAGAGAGAGGCATTGGAAAAGGTTGCCCAGAGGAATTGTGCAGTCTCCATCCCTGGAGCTTTTCAAGACCCATCTGGACAAAGCCCAGTGCAACTTGGTCAGATCTCAGAGCTGATCCTGCTTTGAGCAGGAGTTTTGAAGAGAGACCTCCTGTCTGAAGCCCTCCCAGCCTGAATTGTTCTGATTCCTGTGCCCTTGTTTTATGGATGCTCCTCTGGAGCAACCTCCATCCATTCTCCTGTCCCAGCTCCTGACCGTGCTTTCTCCTTTCTCTCTCCCATGCAAGAGCAGCACACCTGAGGGGCAAAGAGCCCAGCTGCCAGCTTTGATGCAGGAGGAAAGAGCAAACACCCTCCTGAGGTCCCTCCTGCCCCCGCGCTTATCTTCCACTCAACCACAGGCTTAATTTTTAGCACAGGTGGGAGCTTCAAAGCTAGGACTTTTTCCAAATGCCTCATTTCTACTGCGAAATATGTAACAGGCTTCCTGAAATTGCTCGGCAACCATGGGGTCAGTTCATCAGCTGTCCGTGGGGTTGGCTGTGAAACCTTTAATAGGCTATTAAAGATCAATCAGCCAGGGCCACATCTACCTGCAGAATCAGCATCTCGCACACGGCTGTGCTGCGCCCAAGTGGAACAATAGCAAGAGAGATTCTGGGTGGTCCTTCCTATAGGACAAAGTAACCGATAGGAGGAAAAGCTGCCAAGCTTTGGGAAATCACAGACCCTGCAGGAAGCTGTTGAAGCCTCTGTGGTGAATACATATGCCAGCTGAATTTATGTCCTGGGTGGATGGGATTTATTACAGCAGTGGTACTGATTAGGTTCAGAAAAAGGCGATGGAGCAACTCGCACGCCTCCTTCTTGGAGGTGGGGGTGCACCAACATGCTGCACACAACGGTCAGCATCCCGGGGAAAGCAGGCACATTTCTCAGGAGCAGTGGGGTGAGGAACTTGAATTGAAAGAAAACCTGTGAAGCGTGCCGTGGGCTGCAGCAATTCACCCTCCCCTGCACAGTATGTCCCTGGGGCTGACTCAAACCTCAGCAACGTCCTGCAAGGTCTGAACACCAGGTATGGTTTCCATAGCCAGCTCCATCACCATCTGTTGCTGTGCTGAGTGATGAAGCCACCTCTCCATAGACTGGGAGAGGTAATGGAAGGGACTTGCTGGCTGCAAAGCACGGAGGCAGGGCGGTGGGATGCCCTCCTGATTCTGTGCCGTGCCATGCTAGCTGGCGTCTGCACGAGCAACAGACAAACTGCAGCAGCATCAGATCTAACCACAAGCCAGACCACTCACAGCGTTCTGTCACGTCAGGGTTTTGATGTGTGTTCCTTTCCATTTTGGCTTTCTTTGTCTAAAACACTGATGAGTTTAGACTTGCCTGGTATTCAGAGTTTCCGAGGACTCGGCTCCTCTGCAGCAGGGTGGCCCTGGGAACCCTCCCAAACTAGGAGCAGCACAGCCTATTTTGTACCTCACCTGTTGCATGGCTGGTCTTACTGCCAGCTATGCGCTGGTCCGAGCAAAACCTCTTCTCTTGATGCACCTTCTCTGTAGCCAGTGCCTAAAGGCCGGCTAAGCTCACACCACAGAGCTCACGAGGCAAGAGGAACAGGGTCAGCAGCCACTAAAGCCTCTTTCAACCCACCCAGCTGCATACATAACCCATGTCCTGTGATACTCATCGTGTAAATACCTGGAGCTATTCCTTCATCGTGTTCTTTGTGCTTCACTTCTTCCTTCCAGTGAGCCCTCATGCTCCCAGGCTGCCTCCCAAAAAGGCTGTAAAGCAACAGGAGCCCACTGCAGCCCTTGCAGCTTCCTCCTGCTTTGACATTTCTTTTCCTTCTTTAGCATCACATCATGTGGCAATGAGAAATGTATAGCTTGTCATCAAAGGGAGAGGGGAGATCAGTCAATACCAGGCTCTTTCTTTTCACTCTGACTGAAAACCACACATGTAGCTTTTAAGGCTGCACTAATTTCCCATCAGCTCTGTAAGCTATCTGTCACCCATGCCCATATATTGTTCTCTCTGTCAAAGGGGGAAATAATTGAAACTGGAAAAAAAAAAATACTGAAGAAGGAGCTACACGGTCTCAGAGGGATTCACTTGAAAACAAGCCTCGCCCAGCAGGCCTTGGCCTGCGTCCCAGACACGAGAGCGGTGACTAGGCGCCTGCCACCCAACAGGACGGTGGCCTGGGACCTACAAGAGACTCTTGGACTGGTGTGCTGGGTTCTGAGATCCCAGCCTGCCTCCCAGGGCACAGAGAGGAGGAAGGTGCAGGAGGCCCAGGGGAACAACCAGATTTTAGGCCAGGGAAGGCCAGAGGAGCAGGAAGCCCTGTGTTGCCGAGTGGAGGAGGCTCGAAGAGTCCCTATCAAAGACTGCACTGCCACAACCTCGTGTGCTTATTAAATATTCTACTAAATCATCACATACGCTAACCACCAGTAAAAGCACAGGATATGCTAAGCATGAAAATACACGGGCTGCTCAGCAGCTTAGCTCAGCAGCTTGTTTTGCCTCCTCTTTCCCCAAGCCCACAGATTCAGCAATCATGTTGGGACATACGATCATTGCCCAAGGCAGTCTGCTCTGTATCCTCTCTCCATATTCTGCTTCCTCCATTGAACGACCTGTGCCTGACTTGGGAGTCCCTCCTCAACCCTAGGTGGGTTTCTCAGGAGATCCCATAAATTCGCACATCCCATTTCTACCTGTTCCTGCTTGTGGCATCCCCTGCACCCATTTTCCAGGTAGGAGTTTCTGCTACAGCCAAAGGGGTGAGTAAAAATCCCACAGGGACCACACTTGCTGTTCGTGGAGCATCATGGCTTTCTATCTTGGGGTGCCACACGATACTCCCCTCACCCAGAGGATGCTGCCCATCCCAAATGTCAGTAGCTCATCCTTACCCAGAACATATCTCGTACCTTCAGACATAGAAAGTGGGATTGGTCTCACCTGCCTTGAAGGGAAGGATTTAATTGCCTAAACAAGGGCACCCAGTGCCATTTGTGACATGTTAGGGCTTTTGCCACGTCTGCATGGGACTGTAGATATAGTGCAAGACCAGGAGAGGTCAGCACCTTCTGGGAGCCACAGCTGGAGGCCAGGAGGAATCAGACTCCTCAGATGTCTCATTTTGGCAACTGAATCAAACCCTGCTTGTCTGTGGGCTAACATCTGTCTCTCTTTGAGTAAAGCTGGCCTCACCCTAAAACCAGGGAAAGGAAATAGACATTTTCAGAGTGTGGCTAATTAGTCCTATTTTAAACATTGACACTAGGATGACATTAGAGACAATTCATCCTCTCTACGTTATGACCGTACTGGCCCAGCCCTGGTAACTAGAAAGGGAACAGGGCTCCCCAGTGCAGATGAAGATGACCCTACTGCACACAACTGGCTTTTCTCCAGCAAATATCACCCTTGATTTCCCAAACCAAGTGCTTAAGGGCAACCCCACTTGCCATTGATTTGAAAACCTCCTCCTTTGAAAACCTCCAAAGAAAAGTAACCATCCTGTTTTTATTTTACAATTGTCCTAAATGACATGATTTTAGGTAGAATAATATGTTTTGGTTTGGTTTGGTTTTCGTTTGGTTTGGTCTGGATTAATTGGCATTGAGAATGGTTGAGAGAAGGGCAAATTTAAGATGCTGTCTGTTTTTTTGTTTGTTTTCGTCACCAGAAATTCTCAATTTAGGTCAAGGTGAGACACCTATCCAGCTGAAAATGTCTGCAACCTGAGGAGTTCTCCAGCAGAGTGAGAAGATTGTGTAGCCTGTTCTGTCTGGAAATCAATGTCTGGCATATCTGGTGCTATGACAGAAAAGCTTGTTGCCAGGAATGTGCATGAAGAGATTTTATTTTTCTTCTGTTAATAAAAATTACAGAAAAAAAAAAGAAAAAAAAAGATCCAAAGCTTCTCAAATGTCAGCTCCACAGTAGAGGCTGCTGTACCACCAGAAAAGAGAGCAGGCTTCTCGGGAGATGGAAAACAATTGAAAGCAGGAAAACTTTTACTCTCTTCTGCCAAAGAAAAATAATCTCAGACTGCAACAGATTTTTTCTGGCAAATAGTTGTGCAGAGAAGAAACAAAACAGAAAAAAAAATAATAATAAAGAAAAGAAAAAGGAGAAAAAGGAGAAAAAGGAGAAAAAGGAGAAAAAGGAGAAAAAGGAGAAAAAGGAGAAAAAGGAGAAAAAGGAGAAGGAAGAAAAAAAAGAAAAAAGAAAAAAGAAAAAAGAGAAAAAAGAAAAAAAGAAAAAAGAAAAAAGAAAAAAGAAAAAAAGAAAAAAAGAAAAAAAAAGAAAAAAGAAAAAAGAAAAAAGAAAAAAAGAAAAAAAGAAGAAAGAGGCTTGCCAGGGGTGCACGTGAGCCTGGCTGCTGCCTGTGGTCCACTTCTCCTGTCCCTTCTTGACCTGCTGATCCCACCTGCCTCTACAGAATCTTGGGGCAGCAAGTGCCTGAACATCACTTCCCAATTTGCAGGGTACTTTCTTTCACCAGTTTTTAACCAATCTTCCTCCAAATTCAGCTCTAGCATTGCAGGATTTCTGAGCACTTCTGCTTTCACCTTATCCACTGCCTGCATGATGCTGGAAACCCTGCATCCCCCTCTCTTTTCCTCTGCAGATTGAGGAGTCCTAGACTTGTTATGCTGTCCTCATGAAGAAATGGATCCATCCTCTTGATGACTCTTTTCTCTGTTCTTCTTCTAATTCCAGTATGTGTAGGTATGGTCTGGTCCACCTGTGGAGACCAGAACTGTGCCCAGCAGCCATGGCAGGAGACCTCGTAGCAGTAACTGAGGACATCTAATGCACCTTCTGAAGAGTTCAGGCTCATTTCTGACATTCTTATGTCAGCTGTCCAACACTGTCATGAAATCCTCCAGTGATGGAAATTTCTCTGTTTCTCCAGCTAGACAATTTAAGATTTCAACAATTTATTGCTGTGAAATGTTTCCCAGAGCCTGCCTGATATCTCCTCCTCTGGAGCTTTGGACCATCACTTACCAGGAGACACGAGTAACAATTCATTATTCCATCTCTGCAGCTGCCTCCTAGATATTTGAAGACCATTTCTGTGTCTCTTTCCCATGTTATCCTTTCTATACAAACCAGCCCCTCTGCTTTTAATCCTGCACCAAGTTTTCTCTTCTTCAGAGTCTTTCCTAAACGAGGACACTTCCCAGCTTTGCTTCTATGTGTTGCCAACTTCTGTGTAGTTTCGCATGTTGTGTTCACTTGCCCCAAGTTAAAAATTGAATAAATAAGTAAAATAATGCAAATAAATAATCTTTCCCCACACTTTTCAGAAGAGTGGGGAATGATAGGCCAATGGGGAAACCAGAGACACAGGGCAGAATGAAACTTAACGAGCTCAGCCTCGAGTGCTGTGCTCGGGGCCAGGATTTTCATTGCTACAGGCTCCATCTCTCCACCAGAAATCTTTGGTCCCAGGCCCTTCAGCAACACCATGTGCGGGAAACACCAAAGCACCATGTCACCCACAGCACCCCACCCCACCACCTGCAAGACCAAGACAGCCAAATTCATTGGTCCAACTGAGAGAAGGGCTTTGCTGATTAGACCACAGGACTAGGAAAATGGCAGAGGCTAATGATTTGTCATTATTTCAGCATCTGCTGACTTCAGAAAGAAAATAACCCGCTTCTTCCCTTCATCTTCAGACTTTGGGAGTGTTTTCCCATCGCCTCCCTGTTGAGTCTCCCTCCTCTCCTGATGAATGCACAACAGTAATAATTTATTTTGTTTCAAGCTGCTTTAAGGCTAGCAGCTTTCTGACGCATTCAATTTTTTATCTGACAAATAAGACACTTGGCAGTCAGTAAGGATCTGCATGCACTTTTTAAATAAACAAAGCGAGACCAGCACGTCTTACAGAAGGGTGCGATGTCTTAGAGCTTTTTGCACCGCTGCCAGCTCACAAAACCAGGGCTGTCTCTCCAAGCTGCGGCACCGACATCACCCATGGCGAGGAGCATTTCTGCTCCACACCCAGGCAGCCTCAAAAGCACTTGTGTGAGCCCCACACAGCTGATGAGCACGACCCACCCTCATCAGGGTGGGCTGTTGTGATTGCAGGGTGAAGTCAACCCAAAAAGTCCTTCCAGGAGCAGGTGCTGCCAGTGGGGGGTGGAAGTGCTCGTTCTCTCAGCAGGTTGGAAGTACCGCTGGCAGCAGCTTTTGCAGCAAATCTGCTCTCCTGTGCCAGTTCCTTGATGGGCTCGGGGGGGCTGTTTCCCCTCCAGACCCCTTGCCTGGCTGGGGGGGGTCTGGAGGAGCTCTCTGAGTCAGGGGGCTGCGTGCACAAGGCTGTATTCGTGCATCTGCAGAGCAAGCTCCCAGGGCAGCTGCCAGGCTGTTAGGAGTGCTGGGGACGTGACCTCACATGGCATTTAGGGGATGTAAGGGACACAAGGAGCATGGCTAGGAGCAGGAAGAGGTCCTCGATTTGTGCTTTGCTGAGATCGAGGTTTCCCCCCCCACACAACTGAGAACTTTTGTTTAGATCTTTAGGTGTCCAACACAGAGAAATATCATTCCTGAAGAAAAAAAAAATAGAAAAGTCCTCAGGTTTCTTCCAAAGGAAGGTACTGTAGTAAATTACCTGTCTTTATTCTGCCCCAGCTTTTTATCCTACCATTTTGCACGTTTATAGAAATTCCTATTTGCTCATGATTACAGAAATATTAATTAATAGTGACTGAGCCAATAGAGCAGGGACACCTAAGCAACTAAGAACATACTTAAGCAACTAAGAAGAAAAGGGGGATTGATGCATTTCGTAATAGCTTTCAGATAAATGGTGGTCTCATGTGTCTCATCATCTGCTGGAGGGCAGGAGAAGGGCTCAGTCATGCACCAGAGCCTTCTGGGCAGTGGATGACAAGATCCTCCATATCGAGCCATAGTCAATTGTAATTCCCTGAACACTGGGCTCATCTCTCCTTTCCCTGCCGTGGTTGCTCTGATACATCAAGAAAATCAGTGCGATGACAGCTGTAAGGTCCAAGGTGACCACAGATTTGTTACAATAATGATCAGTTTAAGCACAGTTTGTAGGAGCCTTGAATTACTTGACAACTGCTGCCATCAGCTCTCATCATCTTCCCAGAGCTCTTCAAAGATGACACAGGTGCTGGGTTCTGCATATAAATAAAGGTCCAGGCACACAGTGTCTGTAATAAATACCAACCATTACAAATGATTCCTTGTCTGAAATAGATATATGTGCCCAACTGAGCAAAGATAGATTATTTATTTGGAAGATTTAATTTCTTTCCCCATTGACAAACTGTCAGACAGCACATCAAAATCTCTAGTAGTTCACCTGTTATTCATAAAATAATTTGTGAGAACAGGACTTTCATCTACAGTGTGCTTTTTATTGCCACTTCATGAGAAGTATTCAGCATTTGACCGGTTTTGACTGACATTATTGACCACATCCTATCAAACCTGCTCTTGCAATATGCCAGCAGCAATATTTAGACTCTGATGAGATTGTAATGGTTGTTCCTTAAACCTTAGCAGCCACTTAAAGCTCTGTCCTGACAGTATTGTAAAGAAACTACAGAAAAATATTTGTGTTTGAACTTTTTATTGCCCTGAGTTCAGGCTGCTGTATTTTGAGTGTGTTTTCTACCATGTCACAGCCTCCACCGTTTAAGCAGAAGCCTAGATGAAAAACTCAGGCTTTAACATGTTTCTTCATCGACAATAGTGTCTTTTTCGTGGTGGTGGCCCACTGAACTCAGTGCAGTTTATTTTGGAGGGAGTCATAAAATTGATTATATTCACAATGAACAATACCCAGCCCAGAGGAAAGTCAGCACCATTATTTCAGAGATAAGCAAGTCCTCGATTAATAGTCCAGGCTCTGCATATAGAGGAAGACCTGGCCAGGCAACATCTGTAATATGTA
The DNA here is from genome assembly GCF_964034855.1 of Anser brachyrhynchus. NCBI lineage: Eukaryota > Metazoa > Chordata > Aves > Anseriformes > Anatidae > Anser > Anser brachyrhynchus. The sequence goes on along the minus strand of NC_137695.1, from coordinate 1,741,403 downwards.
ACAGCTGTTCTAAAAAATGTTTTGCTTGAAAGAAAGTGACGGAGCAAATAGTGAATGCATTGAACAGAGCTTAACTTGAAGTTGCTGCATTCCTCTATACACAAGCCAAAAATCTTTCAAAATCTGTCTTGATGGGGAAACCACTGAACATTTTCACTCATTCATAAAATGAACAATTTTCTTTTGGGCCCGGGACCCTCTGAGAAATTACTTCTCTTGTTCCAAGCACTGACTTCATTCTCTACAGGCAATTATAGTAATACTGCAGTTTAAAAAAAAAATACAGGTCAATCAAGTTTGGACAAAAGTATGTTAGTCCTCCCCAGTGCGTGTCCAGGCTGCTCTGAACAGACCCAGAATTTAGCACTCTTTCCTCTCATTCTTTGGTCCAAATGTCATTGCAATGGTGGGAGATAGCAAAGGTTGATGACGGATAGATACGTATCTTTGGGGCACATTCTCAAATCCATTCAGATAAAACAAAACTTAATAAAAACGCTTAAAAAAAATGATTTTAAAAATACCCACATAAAGCAACACAGTCTTGGTATCTTGCAATGTAACACCACTGCTGGCTACCTACTTACCACACCATGGTGTATTTTCTCCATCTAGCACCCATGCACCCACTAAAGTCAATAAGAGAAGAGAACAGCCAAAAGCCCTACATAGAGAGCTGGGCCTTCCAGGGGTGACCATGAAGGATTAATTCCATCACACAAGGCATGGATGAGATCTTGCCTAGGACAGAGGCAAGCTGGAAAAACACAACTTCCATGAAACCTCAGTGTCTGAATGCTGAATTCTCCAAGTTGACCTTGGTCACCTCATGCCCCTCATGTGGTCGCTGGATCTGCTCTTTATGCCCTCAGCTGTAGACAAGGGAAGGACCAGAGCAGAAAATGCAGCTACAACCTGATTCCTCGGTGTTGTATGCACACCAGCTGTGTCTGCAACAGCAAACAGAGCAAGGCACAGGCTTGACTGCTGTCTCACACACCTCTGCGCTACTTAACTTTCCACCCTGAGGCCCCCTGGGATCCCTGAGACCCCAGATGATGCCTGGGAATTGCCTGGGAAAATGTTAGCTAAATAAAAACATACCAGTAAAACCATACAGGGGCATATAGTTTAGAAGAATATTAACAATTTCAAACTATGGACCACCACAGGTCAGGAGTGATTTTTTAGTACCATGGGCACAGCAGTGTAGAATCACAGAATCATAGAACAATTTGGATGGGAAGGAACCTTAAAAATCATCTTATTCCCACCTATCTCATTGTACTTGTGTTCATCACTCGTGTTTCACTCGTGTTCAGTAAATCGTTGGAGATAAATAATCAATGAAAACAGCTGCTGCCTGCTCTCTAAATGGACCCAGATGAATGGCATACTTTTATTTCTGGTGTTTCTTTGTCTGTCATTGCCTTTTCTGTTATAAAGAGTTATTAACATGACTCCGTATTGGATTTGTTCCTTAGGATGTACCCCATGATTAGTTCTTTGGACTATGAACTTATATCCTGTGGCAGAATCACAGTCTAGAAAGAAAACAGGCAAAAATATTTAAATATGAAGGTAATGATATATTAGAGAATATTGGAAGCTGCCACAAATTTACTTACTCTGAAGGTAGTCAAATTTTAGCTTTGGGGTTTGTTGGGTGCTTTCATGCTGTGCAAGCAAAAGATTGGAATTAATATTATTTTTTTGCACCATTAGATCTGAATGCAACTACCTCTTACCTCTGTTTCTTACGTCATTTATAGATGCAGATGCTGAGTTTTGAGAAGTAAAGTGGTCTTTTCCTCACTGATGTAGAACTGAATTCAGCCACTTGAATTCCCATGACAGAGGCATCTATCAGAGCACAGGGCTGCTGGATGACCACCTCTTAGATTTAGTTTAAATACCAAGCAGGTTCCTAGAAAAGTGGTGAAGGCACCCTCATCCAGAGGTAAAAATGAGAGGTTTCTGCCATGGAACAAGAACATAAGGAAAAATATCCAAGGGTATACATTCTGGTGCATAAAATCCATAGCAAAGAACGAATACAATTCTGCCCACTGTCTCTAAGTCCTATTTTAAGATGTCTTGAGGAGGTCAGTGGCATACCTGTGCTCTTATAAATGCACCAAGACAACAAAAAGAAGAGCTTTTCTCCATCCCTGTTCCCATCTGGTGCCACTGCTGGAGGGCTGGGGATGAGGGCAGAGTCCATCCAACCCAGGCTGCTGTGGCCAGGGAAGATGTTTGAGGGTTGTCATCAGCCCGTCCGTCTGACAGTAGCTGATAGTGGAGATCCCAACATTCCCACTGCTGGAGACGTCCTTGGGGCATTCTGATGAGCTCCCAAATTGTTTTCTTCCTCTCCAATTAATTAAGTAGCTATCTGTGGCATCCAGAGCAGCAACATTTTTAATCTAGCATGTCAAGGCAGCCATCTGTCCCTCCTCCCTGAAGCTATAGGAGCTTGTCCTGTTACAGATAGGCTAATGCGATCACAGAGAGACGCTATCACATAATTGGATAAACATGCCACGGCCATGAGTCTTGGCTCTTCCCTCCATCCCTTCTGCTGTCTCAGCTCCTTCTGCCCATTCCACCAGGATTTCTCCCTATTGCAATCTTCTCCCCCTTCACTTTTTAGGTTTTTCTGATTTCTCCCCTCCCTTTTCTTTTTCACATAAAAACAGAGGGTGTTTTTTATCCCCATTCACATGCTAGAAAGCTTAAAATAGGTATCCCACAAGAGAAATATCCATCAGATAGACTGAGAACACCCCTCAGAAATGTTGTTTCAATACTAAGCGGAGACAGAAGACCTGATTCAAAAGTCTTTAAGCATCAAGACTAACAGCTGGGTTTATTCACGTCTGTCCTTCTAAGCAAGTGATGGCTCTGGAAAGGGGACTCAATTGTCTGTTCTGTCACATTGTGTTAGTGACACGGTGCCTCGATGGTGCTTTTGAAACCAAGAAGTAGCATATAAATACAATGCATTGCTAAGAAGGGCGTGAGGGAGAGGAGAAATGCCTGGCAAGGATGCACAGATGGACAGCACATTTCCCAGGCTGAATCACCAGCACAGCCTCATCGAAAGAAGTTCACAGCAAACGTGCTCAGAGTTCAGGACATCCCCACTTGGCCAGTGAAATGGCTTTTCTTTCTCATACCATTTTGTCTTCCGCTTTTATGCTAATGCCCTTTTATTTATATGTGTAAGGCTTAAGCTGCCCAGTACAATGAGACTGTGAATATATCTGAAATCCAGCTCAGGCAGACAGGAACACCAGCAGTGAGGTCCTGCAAACATCAAAACAGCAAAACAAACAGCAAAACATCACAGAGTCAGGCCAACCAAATTCTTACAGTTCTGGAAAGAGAAGAGTTGCTGAGGAATTAAAGAGAAGTTTCAATGAATCTTTCCCTTTGGGCAAATTCCTCCACATCCTAACTTTTTCCTTAGAAGTTTCAACCGATTTTCAGCTTCTGATGTAAAATTCTGCTTGGAATTTCTCCCCACCAAGAGCAAGAGACAATCTCCATCCAGGTAGGGGAGAGGTAAAAACATCCCCTTAACTTTATACATTAACAATAGGGGGGAAGGGGGATTAAATCTATATTTATTTTGCTTGTTAAATTAGTCTTGATTTTGATGTGGGGAGAGTATGGACCCACAGTTGTGTGTTTCTGTTCAGGCGGGTGTCTGGGCTGGATTCTAGAAGGAAAGGTCTTTGAATGCAATTGCGTTATTATACTACGCAGAGTGGTGTTTTGAAAGAAAATCAGGGGGAGACAGTTTCAGCATGTTTCAGAGGGGGTTAGTGTTCCCCTGCCCTTATGCTATCAGCTTTCTCAGCTACTGCAGCAATGAAAATCACATCCAGACTGCAGAGGAAATCAAGCTGATCTTTGCAGCATGCTGGACCTTAATTCACATAAAGTGTGAAGTTATGTGCAGAAAGGCGGTCATGAACTTAGTTTCTCAGGAAGCAGGGGAAATACCTCAAAAAAAATAAATGACAATAGAGAAAGAAAGGAGAGAAAGATGGAGCAGGAAGGAGAGGGGGGCTCAGAAAAGGAAGGTGAAATTTGATCAATTAAAATTTCCCCTGAGAGCCCCAACCACTCTTTCCCCAGAGTAGAAATTGGAGCTAGAGGTTGTGCTTCAGCCTGCAAACCTTGGTTTCCCTTCAGCTCCCTCTATGCAGCCCTTGTCCAATTTATTGCACTTGTGGAACTGATTAGTCCAGAGAGGAACAACCATCTTGAAAAGGGTTATTTGAAACTCCAGCAATAATCACTTTATTCTGAATTCCTCTATGACTCCAGGAGGGCAACTGCAGGTCTTAGCACAGGGAAGGAGCACTGCATAACCTGCCTGCATCAGCACAGAGCAGTCTCACCAGGTGCTATGGTTCTGTGGTTTGGGCACATGGAAGAGCAAAGGTTGGTCATTTTAGCAGAATGAAGACTGGGGGTGTGAAGGAGTGATAAATACAAATGGAGCTTTAAAAACATAGCTCAGTGCTTTGGCTTAAAGCAAGCCTCATGTCTATGCTTTGGGTTGTTAGTGACACATGGAGCTGACATTGCCCATGTACCATCACCCTGGAGCTGCAAACCCTAGGTGTCATGAAATACTCCTCCTTTCCTTCCCTGTGAAGCACCTTGATACTGAAAACCCTGAAAATGAGAAGAGTAAAGGAAATGAAGTTGAGCAAGACATCTCCAGCAGAGATACCTTTCGTGCCCTAAGCTATGAGTACCTCACAGGCAGGTGTCCTGGGGACAAGAAATTGCTAAAACCCATGACAAAGGATGCTATGGTAGATGGTTTAAATATAGCCTGGCTCTTCAGGTTTTCAGATAGGGTGTGAGCACCAGTCTCTGCAGGGCTCACTCAGAAGGTTTTCCTTCTCAATGGCATTGCTCTGTGCTCACCATCCACGTGCCTTCTGCAGAACCAGTTACATTCCAGCATCAAAGGCATGGCATAAGAAACAAGGCTGAAGCTGAAGTATAAATTACTACTTTACTTCCTTCACTGAAGATGAAACAGAAGTGAGAGAGCTTTGACTCACGTTCTTTTTGGCAGAGAGGGTGTTGTTCTCAGTATCAAAATTTAGAATAAAAGCAAAATTAAACGGGAAAAAAAAATAAGTAGACAGAGAGAGAAAAAATACCTGTGATTGACTGGAGCAATAAAAATCAGCCCAGGTTCATTTGAAGCTTGGCCTGCCTTCGTGTCATTCCTGCACAGAAATTCAGCTGAGGTTCACTCCAGCCCAGCCCAGGTCTGTTTAAATACAATCCAGTCCTGCCCAGGACTCGAGCAGATTAATGCGGAACTGCACAAATTGGCCCTGGCCAGCTGTGGTTTTGGCCCAAGCTCACTTGAAAGCAGCTCTGATCTCTGAGGACCTGGGGGAGGTAATTGTGGACGGGGGAGCTCGGAGAGGAGGCATCAGGTTCACCTGCTGCAAGCCAGAATAAGGAACCCAACAGCTTTATTTTCATCCAAGCGGGTAACAGAAAGCCTTTTTTAAAATATATAGAGAGAAGATAAATGGAGAGGAGTCATTTTCAATCCCCACATGGCCAAAGGATGACATTCCCCTTTACAAGAAGTTAATTATTTTCACAAAGCCTCGCGTGCTTCCCATTGGCACTGGCCGGGGCTCTGCCGTCCTGCTCTCTGGATTGCCATACCTCCCTGATTAATTCTGTCACAAGAGCGAGCGCAGCTCCGTGCGGGGGAAGCTAAGGCAGCTGGGTTTCATAAACACTTTCACAGACCCACAAATCTTTAGCTGGAGCTCAAAGGGCAATTAATTTGTTACATAAATCTTAGGATAAACGCCATGTTTGGGAGGCCTCCTGCTTTTGTTTTATGAAACAGAGCTGGGCAGAATCACAGGTTGGGCTCGTGGGACAGCAGCCTGTTGTGGAAACCCATAAGCCATCCTAATTACATTTAGACACCTGCCTTCAAAAAGCATTAGAGCTGCAGGATCAAACACTTAAAATTTAGGAAATGCCAGAATTAGGGTAGCTGTGCAATACTGTTGGATTTTTTTCAATACTTTTTTGTTTGTTGGTTTGTTTGCCAAAGCTAAAAAAATATTTCAGTCCAAATGAAAACAGATTATTCGTTTGACTGGGGAAAGGGATTGAAATCAATCCCTTGGAATGAAATGGATTAATGAGATTAAAAATAAAAGTCCTAAAGACTTCATTTGGGATCAGCTTGAAACAGAAATGAACATATTGCAGAGTTATTGAATCCTCTAGAAATGATGTCTAGATTCAGCTTTGAACCAGAAACATTACTTCCTCCTGACATTTTTTATTTGAAATGGCTGAAAAATCTTCAGATTTATTTATTTATTTATTTATTTATTTATTTATTCAGTGTGAGTCTCATGTCCGTCTTCCATTCACTCATATGCACCCACACAGACTGCAGTTTCCAACCAGTTTGCTGTTTACATCCCAAAGCCTTATGGTTTTAATTGCCATAATTTATCTTCTGCGCAAGTTTATATCACAGCTTAAATCAATGAGATGATTGCATGTTCCTCTGGTCCAATATTTGGTGCTCATCACCTACATTTTGCTTAGGATAGATGGAGCATGCTAGAAAATAAGCTGTCAAAATTCTGCTTTCTCCTTTTTTGCTGCTCTGAGCCATATTTTTGTCACTGGCCAAGCCCTTCTCTGCAGACTGAACAGTTCGTTTTTCATGGCTTCCCTGCAGTACTCACTACACTGATGTGTGGGCACTTACAAAACAGGAATCCATCATCTCAATCCATCATCACATACGGGTGTCACCACAGCATCCAACAAAGCCCACGTCAGTATAGTAGCTCTGGAGTATCTGCTCAGTTTCAGGAGCCATGAAACGGAGATATGCAGATGCTTCAGGAAGGCTGTCTCCAGCTGAAGTTTACCTTAAAATTAGGAGTCTACATTAAGTCAGCCCTTACAGGCTCAAATGTTGAGCTTAGGGAAGGCAAACCCCCTTCCAGGCCTTTACAAGGTGACCAGCACTTGAATCCATGACTTTTCTCGCCTTTAGATATGGATGGTTGTGTTTTTTTCCCTCTCTCACCTCCGTGCCTTGATCTCTAAGCGGCACCTATAAAGACTTCCTTAAAATGAGCCTGGGAACTTAAATTCGCAAGCCTATTAAATATATGTGCATATACTTACGTGCACATGCACATAAGCATCAGTTTAGGTCATGGTTTTGTCATATCCTTGTTGATATTTCTTTAGTTAATGGTAAGACCAGAGTGTCTTGCATTAGGAGATGTTATAGAATCACAGAATCACAGAATCATAGAATGGTTTGGCTTGGAAGAGACCTTAAGGATCACGTAATTCCAACCCCTGCCATGGGCAGGATCCCATGCCCCCAGCCCAGGCTGCCCCCAGCCCCATCCAGCCTGGCCTTGGGCACTGCCAGGGATGGGGCACCCACAGAGAGAGCCTGCACCAGCGTCTCACTGCCTTCATAGTAATTCCCTGAGCTGAAAGGGACCCTCCCCTGTCCCAGATCCGTGCTGTTTCCTCGGGTCCTGTTGCTGGTCACCAAAGAGAAGTGTATGTCAAAGTATAGCCTAGCATCACAGAATCATTTAAATTGGAAAGGAGATGTGGAGATCATCTAAACAACCCCGTGCTCAGAGCATGCCAACAAAGACCTCTCAGGTAAAGTTCTTGCTCCAAAGACTGCATCCTGTAAACAGAAGAGGGAAAGGAAGTATCCTACCCTATACACATGGCAGGACCAGACAGACCAACATCATTACCTGCCTTTAGGACCTCTGCTCATCTGGAGAGGCAATGCCAACACAACTTCTTAGCTACAAAATTCTCTGTTTCTTGTGCAGAAAAACAAGGCTAGAATAAAGCCAGAACTGCCTGTCTTTCATTACACATGCAAGGACAGCTTCGTAGGTAAAAGTAATGCATTTTATTAGACTTAATAATATAGCTGGGAAAAGAAGGTGAATTTACAGATGGATGAACCATTTTTCAGATCTGGAAGAGCAACAGCAAAAGTCACAGTTAAATTCAAGTTGACAGCTCAGTTTAATGAGCTGTGGATCACTCAGACCATCTGACGGAACAGATAGAACCAGAAAGAAGGAGGGCAGGGAGCACGGTGTAGAGAGGTGATGGCTGCTTATCTTCCATGGGGAAAGAAGACACCAGAAATTCATCCTACATGGAGCAAAAAGTTTGGTGAAGGATGAAGGAGATTACATGTCAAATTACAAGGTTCTGTGTCCATATTCCTCATGAGAAGGTGTTTTACCTCAAAGCCCAGGACTGAGGTCAGAGTCCATGCATTCTTGCATGGGAAATGTTTTCTCAAAGGTAGTGGCTTGTTACCATCCCTCCTGATGGAGTTTGCTCTGTCACCTAGCTTATCTCCCTGCTTGTCACCACACGTGCTCCCAAGAAGTGCTGGCTTCACATCACCATTCTGTCTCCTGAAACCGCAGCACTGTGCCATTTACATGGTCATTAGGATTTGGGGTTTGGCCCCTCTGAGCATCTTTGTGGCCTCCTCTGTACCCACTCCAACAGCCCCACATCCTTCTGGTGCTAGGGGCACAGACCTGGGTGCAATACTCCAAGTGGGGCCTCAAAAAAGCAGAGTAGATTCGGGTGATTCCACTCCTTCTTAACAGTGGTGGGAGCCGGTGACCTTTCGGGAGATCCTTCCCCTACAACATGACTTGAATAAGGCCATCAGAAAGCTGACATCACTATCTGAATGAAATTCATCCTCTGGGGGAAGGGATTTCCTCCCAGGCCTGGACCGCCAGGACCATAAATATTTTTACAGCTACAACGCATTGACTGACTCCAACAAGAAGAGACCATGTGATCATCTGAGCAGACCCAAACAAGCAAATAGTCATCTTTTTAAAGAACAAAAGGTCAAAGGGAGGCAGGGCCATGAGGTCTTAGTCTGGAAACCAGACCCTTCATCGTGAAAGGGCCGGGGCAGCGCACACTAAGACATCACTCATTGGGAGGGAATGAGCCTTTCCGACCCGAAAAGTGGTGTTCTCTATCACATGGAAACAATAGTTCAGCACTGTGTGAAGGCATCTGTTTTAGTTCATGGGAACTGGGTTTTTCTCACTCTCCGTGGGTTCAGTGCATGAATACTCTGGGGGTCTTTGGTTTTGCACATTTCTCTGCTGGTGAGAGCACCCCGCGGCGAGCACGCAGCTTGCACACCTGAAAGGAGCAATTGGGATCAATCACCAGCAGCAACTGGGATCCACCCTTTGGCCTGGGATGTCCTGAACCTCCTATCACACCCCAGCCCTCCTCACCCCCTCTTCTCGTCCTGGGAAAGCTGGGTCCCCACCTGCTAGCAGAAGGCTTCCAGGCTTCCACTTTCCCCAAGCATTTCAAATTATACCTAGGACCAAGCAAAATGCTACACCTTGCAACAATTCCCTCATTTTTAGCATGTTTAATAATAACATTTCCTGGCAATCACGTGAGCCATCTGGAGCCAGAGACACCTCGTAACCAGAAAGCTGAGGACAGCTTGATTGTCTGTTTGCTATTAAACTTATTTTTTGCTTTACAAGGAAGGGTGGGGATAGGAATGCTGTATTTATCAGCCTGCTGATGGCCCTGGCCTGGACCGCTCACCTCCCACACACTTCACACTTCAGCAGACAGCAAAATGCCTCTTTCATGGACCTGTTTCCTTTTGCAATGTCTTCAGCACGGGAAGCATCAGCTTCCTGACACCCATTGTGTTGGGGCGTTATCTCAGACAACAATTAGTGCACCAAGCCACCCTTCATCCAGAACATCCACGTGGCGTAAGGAAGTCCAGGGGATGAGATCATGAGAAAAATTGTGTTAACCACCACGGTTTGGTATGGACTCTGGTTTACCAGAGGGCAGCAGAGGGGTCTGCTCTCTGGAGGGGGTGGGGGGGTAGGCGAGGGGCGAGGTGAAGCCTGTAATGCTGGCTGATCTCTGTTTCCCTCGCATGTGAACACAGAGAATCTGCTAATCCTAGGGGAGGACCGGGTGCTGGGTTTCTGTCCTGCCATGACATCCTCACCTCTTCCAGCTCGTCCCGCCCGTTACACACCCGCAGGATGCACTGAGGTCGGAGCGGTGCTCGGGAGGGCAGGGCAGTCGGTTCACGTAGGGAGGCCATCCAGAGGGCAGCTAACTTGTGCCAGCTCAAGGTATGCTGAAGCATCCTTCATTTCAGGGCACGAGCCTCTGTAGTTATTCAGTCCCAGGGGAATACCTTTTTATGGACCCAGGCAAGACCTTGATATCCTTCTTCCAGACATGTTGCACCACCACCCAAAAAAATAAAAAAATAAATAAATAAAATAAAAAAATAATAAAAATAAAAATAAATGAAAAATTTAAAAAATGCATGTCCGAAGGAGCTCTGGAGATGTGTGTCTAGCTGGACGCAGCACTGCAATTCTAGCCTTTGTTTATAAAGCCAGTGGTGTCAGTAGAGCAAGCAGTAACCACAAGGTTCAAGGAGGATGTCAAGAATTCATTCATGTAGTACAGCCACCCACCTGGACAGAAAAACCTCAACCCCAGCTAGAAATACAATGGCACAGAAGTTAAAGAGAGAACCTGCATCTGGGTCACAGTCCTGGTTTTGGGACTTTTTCCCCATTTCCAGAGAATCTCACGGGCTCCTCTCTCTATGCTGGGATCCTCTGGGCAGCCCGGGGTCATGGGCTCCCTGCCAAGGGGCACCCAACACAACCCCGCTGCCAAATCCTGCAGCCCTTAGCACTTGGACTGCCTTCTGCCTCGAGTCTTTCTGGAAGGAGGTGAAGAGAAAAGAGGGGGAGAGATTAACAGACCCACTGTGAAATCCTCAGATATTAACTCAGAAGCAATACAAACGAGGGAGCCAGATGAAAGAAAGAGAGAGAGAGAAGAAGCGGTATTATTACAATTCACAAGATGTTTTGGCCCTGCAGGAAAGCGGAGTAATTACATCACATCCCATGAATTCCTTCTTGCTGATTATTTATTTGCAAACACATTTTCCGGCCAAGATAAAGCTGAGCGACAAATGGAATCAATACTCTGACCCCAAATGACTCAGAAATATGCGGGTAAAAATATAGCTATGTTTAAAAACAACAGCACTTATTTTGGGAGAGCGGCTGTCATGTTGAGCAGCACCGAGGGCTTCACAATGCAGAAGAGCAGAGCAGCCATGTGTTAATAATAACCATTAACTCTATAGGGCTTTGTTCAGTCGACAGAGTGGTCCGGAGGAAGACGTGCAGTGTGTGAGAGACCACGCCACCAAGGCACGGGGTGGGAAAGCAGCTTGCCCAAGACCATACAGTCTGGAAATAGTCACTTCTCTGCCCTCCGGGGTAGGTGGTTGACTTTACTGAGGCAGAATTCAACCAGTAGTGATTGCTTATGAATATCCCATTTTTAATTAAAAGCAGGCACAGATTTCCTGTTGGTGTTTTTATTAGCAGCATTGTTCCAGCCATGATGATCTAGAAATGCCTAGCATGGCAAATTTTAAGCAGCAAGGTGGTTCCTTTCGTTAGACAGGTCAGGTAAGCTTCCCTGCCCATGAGTATTTCTTTCCAGCTCGGTGAAAAATGCCATGGAACATATCCATTTCCATCAGTACTGGCTTCTGTTTCTTTTCCACCAAAAGCTTCACAAATGAAATCTTCTCATTGAAGTAGCTGGAAACCAAAAGGTTTTTAGCCAAAAGCAGAGAAAAAAAAAAAAAAGAGAGAGAAAAAAAAAAAAAAAGAGAGCAGGGAGGGGGGAAAGGAGAGGGTCTAACTGACAACTTGAAATTTTCCGCTGAACATCTTGCCAAAGAGGGATGTTTTGTTTCTGTTTAAAAGCTTTCCAAGCAGGTCTGCTCTTAATATATACAGCTCGTAGTGTGCCCCACAGAACTAGCTGTTGTGCCAGCTCTCCGCTTCTCTCCACATCTGTTCACAATGGCCCAGCTGCCTCAAGAAGCTGTGAGGCCCATCCTTTCGGACACCCATCCTCCTGCATGCCTTTTCCTGGCCGTGACTTCTGCTGGCTGCGAGGCAGAGACCGGTGGCAGAGGCGGAGGCTTTGGTGACCCATAGCAGCTTTCTCTGAAGGGTTGTGAGAGTTGATTACAACTTGTGAACATCCGAGCAGGGCAGGGGAATGAGCTCAGCAGAAGCATCAATGACTCAGTAGAGCTCTGCTGGTGTTCAATTTGTCTGGGGATGATGCTCCAGCCTTCCCAGCACCTTCCTTCTCTGTTAGCACTACATTCTTGGGGGCAGGCATTTCAGCTTTTCTCAAGGTCATTTAGACCAGCCTTCCTGGAAGCCCATTCAGTAAACTATGATTCTATGCAAATCTGTGACTCTAAACTGCATGTCCTTCCAGGAGATCTCTAAACAGCAAATCAGGTCCAGATTTGAGTTCATTCAATTATCTGTTGTTTATACAGGTGCTCAATGTCAGACACAACATTAGCTTGAACCCTCTGGCTTGGAGGGAGCAAGAACTTTCCCATCACCCTGATAACAGGCTAGCTCTCCAAAAAAGCTCAGCTCAGTCAGGATGAGTCAGTTATAGGAAGAAGTTACCCTCCTCGTCCACCACCTGGGCACATCGTGGGCATCCCAGGAGGGATTCAGCTCCAAAAGTCTCCAGGGTAGGAGCTTTGTAGATGTTCTCCCCATAGCTCAGGTGGGGAGAAGCAGGAAATTTTAGGGGAGGAATCATTTGTCATACTTCAAGTGCCTGTGCTGGGATGAAACAAATCACACCCTTGGCTCCTGTGAATATGTTGATCAAATTTCAATAAATAGATGCCAGGGAGCTAGCTCAGGCAGAGATGTCTGTCTTGCCAACATCCAGCTTTGGAGGATGAATCCCACCCATGGTGTCTGAGCTCCAGAGCCAGGCAGCAAACATATAGGCTGTGGCGCTCAGCAAGCCTATACCCACTCTCCAGCCTGATATTTACTTTGTGGTGCAGACATTCCTCCCTTCTGGCATCTGTGAGGAGGAGGGGTCGTCGAGACAGGGAAAGCAGAGCTGTCCCGAGCACCACCCATGCAGTCCCGTTCCAACAGTACGCCGAGTTTGTCACGCAGGAGGCAATCACCAGCCAGTTATCACTCACACGCACTCATCACTTCCCATCGTTGCAAGTCATAGCACAACAAGTAGGGAACACATCTTGCCTCCAATTTTTTTGTTAGAACCCATGTACATCACATCCAATGCAGATGTCGTTTCAGCAATGAGAATCTGCTGCGGTTGGAGGATTCTGCTCTCTCTTGCAGCCTGTGTCTACTATCAGACTCAAATTCCTCTTTTTTTTTTTTTTTAATTTTGGATAAAACCAGGATCTGAGACCAAATTCAAAGGATCCAGAACTGTGTTCTTCCCTCTCCCACTGATTTCTTTGCGGTTGGCAAAGGCAATTGGCAAGGTCACAGACACAGATGGCATCAGAGCTGTCCCATTCGAAATACCATGCCTTCAAAGGAAGGACAGGGGTGAATGGGTACTACACCACGACCCAGCAATGCATGCACTGGCACAGGCTTTTCAGCTATGTTGCATATGGTCTTGCACCTGCTCATTTGCAGTTATCCAGCTTTGGCAAGCAATCATCAACCAAAAATAATGTTAAATTTAGTACCTTCACAGTCACTGATTGACATCACTTGAATAAGCATGAATGGGATGTTTCAGGCAGGTCATCTCTCATAAAAACAGATGGTTCCTCTTCTTCCATATACTTTCTTATATTCCTCTGGCTTTAGTTAGCTTGATGGGAAGTTTCATAACTAAACTATTTCTCTGGTTCCCGTTTCCACTAGAGCTTTTCCTCTGATTTGACACAAACCTTTTCAGCTCCCTGAAATAGAGAGGTGCCTCTCTCTTCTGCCATTGACTGGAGGATGAGCCTGCTCACACTGCACACCCGTCTTCTATCCAGGGAAACAGTAAGAACTTAACTAGTAGAGACAGCTGGTGGGTGTCACAGCTTCACACCTTTTCAGTGTTGCTACTTGTGGGAGATAGTTGAGATTGCTGCACAGAATCAATAAATAAATAAATAAATGGATAAATAGATGGAATCTCCATCATCTCTTTAGATCCACAGGCAAAAACAAGACTTTGGGTTTAGGCTGTCATTCAAAGAATAGCAACAGGGAGAGAGAGAGAGAAAACAGGACTTATTTGAAAAGCACGAAGGGAGAAGCATGAAGGTTTTAAACAACATACCTGCCTCCTAAAGTCAGGCTTGCAGGAAGATGTGTGCTTTGTCCATCTCCCTGTTAGCAGCAGCACCACACATTGTCCACAGATGTTTGTGCTGAACCATGGAAGTGCTTTGACAAAGACTGTTGCTTGTCTAACACAGTTGGGCAAATGTCCCCATGGCAGATTAATTGACTCAGTGATGGATAGGAGAAGAAAACACAGTCAAAGTACAAAGAAAAAGAAAAAAAAGAAAAAAAAAAAAGGTTGGCTGAACTGCTTGAATCAGCTCAATGGATTATTTATTCCAAGTTTATATGTGGCACAATCTGCCTGAATCTGCTTGCTCTTGAAAGCAAGCAATGATACAATCTTTGCAACTGCCTGTATCAAACCACCATGGGTCCAAAATAACCTGCAGACCGGTCCAAGCCTCACTTCCCGTTGAGGCACAGGCCAAATCCTTTCAGGTTTTGCCAGAATATAATACTGTGTAATTTCCCATCGCTATAATAATAACCCAGCATATGAGCAGGGTCTCTGAGGGCTGCTACTCCTACAGCTACAGCATCTTCAAAAAACATACAAGTGTGAGGGGAGATGGACTCTGCTCTACCAATCTACCTGGCGATCTCCTGATCCACTTGGCATATCATAGATTCAAGATAATTCAATTATGCCAACGATAAGCAATTTCATCCGATAAGCTCCCTAATTCTCCCCCAGAAATTATCCTTAAGGACAAGGATAATGTACCACCCCTGATGTACCACCAATCTGATGTACCACCCCTCTCCCCTGCCAGCCCAAAGACCAGAGAAGTAAGGATTTTTATGACTTTAGCACAAAAGTAATAGGAAGAAGCTCAGCTCAGTGCCTAACAGGACTGAACAATCTTCACAGAACAAGAAATTAAGTCATGAGTCACCGCGGGCAGACCTTTACACTGCTTGCCAGGAATGACTTTACTGATTTTTTCTGTTGTATTATGCAGATTGTTTCCTCCCCAGAAACAGGTCACTATTTGACTCAAACGTGAATGCATTTTTAGGGTGAGAAAGCTATTGCTCTAAGATCATCTGGCAAGCTCTGATATGCAAATCTCAGATAACATCATCTACCTTTTTCCATAATTAGCCTGTCTGCCTGTGAAGGGTTCAAGAACTTGAACTGATTGTAAAAAGAAAATTATCTTTCTGGCCGCTTAATTTGATCTCCTCTGTCAAAGGTGGAGAAACAGTCATCATTTCCATTTCAGCAGCATTTCTGCATCTGATCAAGCTGCCATTCTTAGTGAAATTTGGCTACTTTCCCCTAAGCTAATTGCATGCTCTGGAAAAAAATAGTGATATTAATAACACTAAAGTGCCATCAAAGCAGCATTGTGGTGTCACGACATGGCTTCACCTTCTGTAGTGCAGTCACTTTCACCATCCTGGCAAACAACACTTGGAGACTTCTACGCCACAAGATATTATTTTCCTCTCTGCTTAGTTGGTGGTTGGGTATCTCCCAGCTTCAATGACCCCTTTGACTAATCAGGGCTGTTGACATCCAAACTGACATGACATTCCTGGACTTTAAATTCAATGTGATGCAGATACATTGCCAGGTGCTACAAAGAAACTTTTCCCTGATTAATTTGTTGATAATTACTCTGGGCGGTTTTGGTGATGCCTACACTGGTGATACCAAAGGCCAGAGAGGCTCATAGCTCAGCAAGGTGTAATGAAGGAGTTGAAGCTCCATGTGTGACACACAACCACAGCCAAAGGGCTGATGTTTTGCAAGGCAGAGCGGAGAGCAGGAGGAATGAAAGCCTGGAATGAGAAAGGTTCATAGAAAATCCCTTAAGCCAATAATTTGTATCACTGACCTCAGATATAGGGTCTCTGGTAGCGGGTATATTTTCTCAAGACCTGCATAGATGTTTCTTCTGATTTTTTAATGATCTTTATTAAAACAAACTTTTTAACAAATATTTTCCTTTTTAATATAAATTCCAGGTTTTCCAACAAAAAGAATTTAAAGCAAAAACTGCACTTGTTGTTCTGCTGGATGAACACTTGCCCTGTCTTCTGCCAATGCAAGAAAATGAACAATTTTTTCTCCAAACTGATTTGGAAGAAGGGGAAACTTAGGGTTAAATTCTCTTCTAAAATTCACGAATACATTTTAAGAAAGCCCAAATGATTTTGTGAAAAAAATGCTAGGTTATACAAAAAAGGCATTCCTTTCAAGCTGCTTCAGGAAATAAGCTTATCTTTCTTACAGCAGATTTGGCGAGTTAGCAGCTGAATTGCTAATATTTCTGTCATCACTGCAACAGTTTTAGGGAAAACGTCTGTGTCAAATGATGAAATTAATTTTACTTTGCAACCATTGTTCATGATTACAGCCTTCCTTCTGGAGCAGAAGTCTCCATTTTGTAGCTAAGGAGAGCGATAAAAACCCTTATTTATTTCTAGAAATAAATGACATTGAAGCACTTGATGCTTTCAATACTTTTACTGAACCCAAGCAGAGGAGGTTAACTATCAAACTTAGACAGAAACTCAGGAAATAAAGCACACCAGCACTGCATGGGACAACATGTATCTTGGTTTTAAAAAAAAAAAGCTTTGACAAAAATTGAAATAACAAGTTCTAGACAAATAAGAGTCCACTATGAAAGGTGGAGACAATGATGTGAGAAAAAACCTGAAAAGAGATTACTGGAAAACTGAGAACTGCTGAAGCAATTACAGCTTGCAATCAGTGTCTTCACAAAGGCTTATTTGTTCCTGAAAACTGGTCAACATCCCAGTGTGATAGACAATGGATAGATCTCAAAATACCACAGAAAAGGAGAAAGAAAAATGGAGATGAAACTGTGCACATATATGCCCAAAACCCACCTGCAGTGGCAAACACAACCCAAGAGAGCATCCAACACAGACACACAATATGACACAATATGCATTGGTTCGATCTCAAGAGGTTTCAAAAGCATCACAAAAATATGACAAAGATGACGACAATGGTACTATCAAATATTAGGGCATAGGCAAATAGAGTATTGGTGCCTACATCTTCCACAGTTTTATTTACTGAAGGTTTTTAAGAACAAATTGGTTTAACTTCTGTCAGAAATGATTTAGGTGGAGCAACTCCTGCCTTGGGACCATGGATGGACGACCGAATTTCCCAAGGAACTTCCCAGCCCCATTTCAGTGATTACTTCTCAAGGGAAACACTGTGTAGTGGCATCAGAGAGAACAAAGAGACTCCAGCATGAAAGCAAATGGCATATGTAAACCTGTATCCTTCCTCCCTAATTTTGGATGTCAACCAGTGGGGAAGCTTGTCTCAGCCAGTCCTACAGGTTCTATAAGTAGTAGGAGACCGACAGATAGAAGCACTGTCCACCCATGTTTCTTTGACCATCCTGTGCGACTCAGGTGGTTGGAGAGCAGATATCTTGTTCAGCCCTCTGGACACTGGGAAGTGGTGTTGGCACCTCCAGATTATGATTCAACCTGTTGAGGACAGATGTTTATGATGGTCATTTAAGAGAAATTAATGTCATTGATTAGGAGGTCATGTGTATATATTTGTACTTGCATTTCTTATTACCATTGATCATAAATCAGTGTGTTTTTTTTTCATGTAGCAATCACAGGAGGAGATAAGAGGATTTTGCTTTTAAGTTTCTCCACCTAGGGGTTGGGCTTCTAAGCAGCATTGACAAGATAGGAGGCTGATAGCTCAAACCATGGGTAAACCTTGCTTTTTGGCTCTGACAGACTACTGTCCTATGCCGGGTATGCACAGAACAGAGGATGAGAGACACAGGGGAAAAAAAAAAGAAAAAAAAGAAAAAAAAAAAACGAAATGTTTTACACAGGAGAAGAAAATTAATGTGCAAACAGGGGGTGAGCCAGATTCATAGCGTGTTTAAACAATACAACTCTATTGACAGGGTCAGGGTGAGCCAGATTTGTACCATCTGCCCTGGGAACTCCATCAGAAGTCCTGAAGGCTGCCAAAAGAGAAGTAACTTAACTTTGACTTGACAAGGCTATACAGCATCTCCTAAATCACATCCAATGCCATGAATCATTTTCATGTGCTCTTCAGTATGAGACTGTTTCTGATTATAGTGAGGAGAAATGAATTGTTATGATGTTAGTGGGAGAAAGAGGAGAATGGACAGGAGCGATTCTACCAGCGGGAGTTGTGCTAATGGCAGGGAAGCATCGACTGGTGTGTTTAATGCATCTTCCCTATTTAATGACACTGGAGGTAATAGAGAGCAAGACTGGATTCAAATAATATCGTTGTGAAAGATAATGGGAACGATAATGCTATTATCAATAAAGTCTAAAGTGGCACAGTGTTGTTAAGAGAATCTGAGACACAAGTTGCGATCGCTCATATCTCAATTCGCTGTGATAATTTATCTGAATGCTAACAATTAGGGGCTCCCATTGCCCATCAGTTATAACAACAGGCAGATCTCGTGCAAATTTGTGGTGGACAGAGCACATCCCAAACCACTTTATCATGACCAGAAATGCAACTAAAAGTTTTTGTTGGTTTTTAATATTCCAAAAGATAGGAACGAGTGATAGTGAAAAGAGTGATAAGAGTAAGGACATGCAGTTATCAAGGTGACTGTGGATGCCCAGACTGCTCATCAATCAGTTTTCACCAAGCACAGTTGAACAGGTCATCTTTTAGGGACAAAAAAAGGGTGGTTGGCCAGTTCGACACACTGCTTTATGTGCTCTAGCCATAAAGAATTGCTTGGTAAACAGCAGAGACATTTGTTGGCCTACATGGGGAAGACTTCAAGGACAACACATAAGAACTTCTAGAGGATAAGTCTTTCCAGTCTAAGCTAGGTGGCAAAGGATAAGATTTCACAGCAGCCAAATCTAATAAACCATCAAAGTCAAATGCATGTTCCCTCTCCCCACCTTCCCCTTCTCCCATCAACTTCTTGTGTTGGATCTAGCAATCCTGCAGTCAAAAGTGAGTCTGCTCAGCTATTCGATTTGAGAGACAATTAAGGAAAAAAAAAAAAAAAGAGAAAGAAAAGCTGTTGACCAGGTCAACCAGGTGAATGGGTCAGCCCCTGGATATATTAATGTCAACTCCAACGGATAGGCTGGAAAGTGCATAAACTGCCAGGAAATAAAAATAACACCTCTGTGTCCTAGCAATATTCCTGTTGCCACACAACGATCTTCCAACGGCTAATACAGACTTATGGCTTTTGCACATTGTGCAGCAAATTTCAGCAATGAATAGATCAATAAAATGGCATCCTACATTACTGCAAATTGACATCTCTGTGTGGAGGGGGGCAGGGAGATAAAAGAAATCACAGCATGTCCCACAGCTGAGGCTCTTCCCTCGGATATGTGTGCAGATTTAGCACTGTTGTATCCCAGGTCCTTCTGTGTTTCCAACTCCTATTTCTCAAACTGAATGTTAGGCAGGAAATCCCACGGATAGGAATAAAACCATCAAAATAACACAAAGCCTTTTTGTGGGGCAGGAAAGCCCATCACCATGTTCAGCTGCTCTTGGAAGGTAATCAGTCACATCACTGTGACTTCATGCAGCTAACCCTGTTCACAAATATTAATTAATTGACCTTAATGATAATTTATGCCTTGGGAACTACAGAGAAGTCAATGGCACCTTCTGGAAACTTTGATGATTTTTGTTTTAGTGATTATTCTACATCTCTCTGAAAGCTGGATTTGGGGAATTGTAATAGGTTTGGTTTCATTACTATTATTTCTATTGGTCTTCATCACTGTAGGATGTTTCCCCAAAGAAGCATTGTGTGTTCATTCTACCTTTTCTCAAGCTAGGAAGGAAAATCATCGTGAGGATGGAGTTCGCCTTACCCTGTGTGAGCCATCTCTATGACCAACCCTATGACTCTATCCCAAATATCATGTTTATTAGTTGAGGGGATCCCTCTAGAGCCGGTGGGGAGGGAAAGAGGCACAACACAACTTCTCTAGGAGTGACCATTGTCTACCCAGTGCTTTGCTCTGTGATGGTTCATGGGAAAGCGACGCTCAGGAGGAGGAGTATACCCAAAAAAAATGACATTTCTGGATTGACTTGAGTAAACAGGGAAGATGGAGGATGGGAAGAGGAATAGGGGGAGCAAATAGGATTCAGCTCATATCACTGCAGTCATACATGTTGCAGTAAGACACACCAGCATCAGATTATAACCCATGGAGAGACACTGGTACTGCTGAGGTGCAATCTGTCCAACCCATTTTACACTTCTGCTCTGGAATGAAACCAGCCACAGCACAGACAGTGAAGGGGACATGGGCTGATCAGCACCAGTGCAGATGTCTGCTTTATAAATATCCAAATTTCAGTGAGATGAAGCTCCCTGAGGACATTCCCATGGTCAGACAAGTTGTGCCAGTGGAGATCTGTGTATCAAGAGCTAATGAGACAGTTGGACTCTGCGTTACTGTTCTTCGCTGGTGTCTCTTGCTCTCACTGCATGAATACGGTAGTGGGGACATTATAACCCTGCCATGTCTGTTGGCATGATACGGCAGAAGAAGCAACACCAGACTCTTTCTAGGGATTTCCCATGAGATGCAGGTTCAGTGGCACAGGGCAGGAGGCAAGAAACGAGCTGGTCTCACTCTAAGTGCACGTTTCTTGGCAGATTTAAATAACAGCTGAGAAACTTGCAAAGTGAAATCTGATCTGGGAGCACGCACAGAGACAAAATTAACAGGGCATCCTATGATGTCATTTTGAACAACCACTTTCCTGGCTGAGACAGAGGCAGACAATTCCGCGAGTCCAAGTCTGCACATGAATCCTCACTGAGGCATCTGCTGTTATTCCTCCACTCTCTTATCCTTCCTTTTATTATGGCAGCTTTGCCCAGGCCCTATAAACATCCAGGCGGCGATCAATGAGGTGTGAATATTTAGCTTATAAAGTTGCTCAAGCGTGAAGGATATCCATTCAAAGAGGTTGGGAAAGCAGCAGTGGAAAATTATTTCCAGGCTTACTGTCACTGCGTTGCTGCTGCTTTGGATGCTCCTGAACTGTATCGATGCACCCAATTAGTCAGAGAAGTCATCTATGGGCTCTGAACTGAAGACCCACCAGACACACTGCACTGGACATGAACCCGTGTGCCTGGAAAGGAAAAATGATGAATATCACTGGATTTTTCTCCTTGCACTTGGAAGTGCTTCACATACCACCAGCAGTTGGAAAGCTCTGGCTTAAGTGCTCTACTCAGCTGGAACCAAGAGGTCAAGATGCCCGTGGAGGTATCTGCTCTAGGAAATGAGATGTGCCAGGCAACCCTTCGTCCTGTGTGCCCTCTCTGTGTGCCGTGGTGGTCGGCTGGTCCAACACATTCTGCTCCCCAACTCCAGAGCATGGTGGTCGCGCACTGACCACCCACTGGAAGCTGCTCTTGGCCAATGTGAACCTCCAAACCACATCTGGGGTTCCCCTGGGAAAACTCTGCTGACCTGAACCCAAACCAGGCCTCTGTGACAATTAAGCAATATAGACAGTTCTGGTCCTGATGGCAAGTGATGCAGTATGGCTCACATCTGTACAGCTAATACTCTTCCCCCCTGCCCCAGAAATGGAGGCTTGCTCTGTACTGCACAGGAGGGAGTGTTCCTGGTACATGCTATGTCCTTCTCCATGTGCATACAATTACTGGGACATGTCTAGGAGACCACAAGTTGGCATGGGTCAAAGCTGTGCTGCAGAGCATGCTAACTATTAAACAGCATTGACAGGGAGTTCCAGTTCTTGAGCCTATGCCTTGGTTTTGTTTAGTTTACAAGTATTTGCTAGAAGCTTTTGCTACCAAAAGATTTTACACTTCATTATGTGAATAGTAGTAGTGAATTCCCTGGGGTTTCTTACAGGGTCTAAAGCCAAAGAAGTCAACAAATGTCAAAGAAAGACTTTGCTCATGGTATATTGCTGTGTGTTTTGAGTTTTCTGTCTAGGCTCTTTGAAGTTAGAGAAGAAAAAAAAAAAACAACTTTGAAATATTACCATGTTTTGCGAAGGCATAGGAGAGAGAATATGTCAAATGTTGCCACTGAAGAGGTCAATCCTGGAAGAAATCTCCACCCTTCTCCCTCACTACTAGATCAGCTCTAAACGGTGGTAGGAGTGGTAATCAACATTGGCAGCCACAAATGGAGTCTGGATTTAGAAAGCAGGGGGTTCATCCCAGGCTCTTTTAGCCACCAAAAGCCAGCATCTTGTCTCAGCTCATTTTCTAGTGCCCCTCTGTGAATGAGAAACTGCCTTCAGAAGGCAATTCAGGCCGTCTTTGCTGCACACCAGTCTTAGGGCAGATTGAGGTTCCCCGTGGAGGCCCTGATCTCTCCCCAGTGACTTCAGAGGGAGCCTAAAAAGAGCTGTTGTTGACTGGATGCCCCACGTTTCGGCAGCTGCAGTCAATGGAGAGAAATCCCACCCCGAGAGACCAGCTGGCCGGTTCCTTCTCCAGGCTCAATCACCACTTCTGCTGAGCCCTCTTCCCCGGTTGTGCTGCAGTCACGGACGCAGCCCCGTGTCGCGGCTGGAGGCAGCTCCTTGCTGGGGAGCCGGAGAATAGCAGGGCCACGGGGGGCTGGCACGTGGCTACAAAGCCTGCAGTGCTGAGAGATCACCCCGCAGGGCAAAGTCAGGTCACGCTCTACATGGTCTGGGCTATCCGAAATCTGAGCCTAGTTCCTTTGCTCAAACCAAACCAAAGGAACCAAATCTGGTTCCTTTGCTGAGCCTGCAGAGCATGAAAAAAAAAAAAAAGAGGGAAAGGGGGAATAATCTCGGTGGCTTGTCCATCACACAGCCCAGCCCAAGCCCCACAAGAGCAAACAGAGGAGATCCCAAGGGAGGACAGCATCTTTTGGATGGGGGCTGCTGCTCAGAAATCCCGAAAGACAAGGGCAGAGGAGGAGGAACAGAATGAAAGCACGGTCCTGTCTGCATCTAGGACTAAACATGTGCTGTTCTTGGCCATAGCTCTTCTTGAGCCGTCAGCATCCTGACAAGGCGTCTCTGTAGCCTCTGCGATGAGGTATCCCTGGGGAGTGTGTTTATGATATTCAGGCTATATGTGCATCTGCTTTTACTCGCCTCAAGGAGCCTTTATGCCAGTCTGGGCTGGAGAAGGTGGGGAGGTTAGCCTGTGCTGAAGCAACAAGCCCCGTTTGAAAGAGTGCTGGTTTCATCTTACCTAGGGCTGCAGACAATTACACAGGCTCTTTGCAAACCATTCCTGCAAGCTTTCACTCTTGGCAGCAGAGGTCCAGCTACATTGGCAGTGGGAACACATTCTGTTCCCCTATCTTCAGAGATGAACACTTCCAAAGTAAAGTCAGACCTGGGAGGACGCATGCCTCCTCAAGCCAAAGAATGAGCCAGTCAGTTTGGGGCAGACAAAGTCCTTCTATAGGAACAGGCTTAATTTTTTCTGGCAAAAATTCCTGCCTTCTTCACCATGCCTCACCTTTGGAAAGCCGGTGAACATGACTATGCAACTAGCAGAGGGCAGAGGAGAGAAGAGGCCCAGATGTTTGGGGCCGTGGCCGTGGCTGGGAGCTCTGTGAGGCCTCAGGGGTGGTTTCTGTTTCAGGAGCAGCTGGCTGGCCTTGCTGAAAGCACGGTTTATATTTTGGGAGCACCTGGACTCCCAGGTCAAGATGAGCAGGTGGAAGGGAAAGGAAAACATTTCATTATCTCACAGGTGTGGTCTAATGCAGGCAGGCAAAGAATTTTTGGCCCCTTTGTACAGATTTAGAAAGTAAAGTCCAGAGAGGGATTTAATTATTTACCAGATGGGTAAAGCGAGGAAAAATGAACAAAACAAGAGCCTTCTTCCAAAGGAAAAAAAAAAAAAACAACTCCTTATTAATGGTATCAGGATGGGCTAACTTTATTATCCTTTTGTGCAGAGTGGGATATAACTCTGCACCAGGGTTGCACTGGGTTTGCTTTGGTCTAGTTCAGCAGAACCTGCTGTGGCTGAAGTCACAGAGAGGTCCTGAAGTGATGGTTTAAAGCAACTTTCAGTAATCTTTGCTGCCTTGCAATGCTGTTCTCTTCCTCAGAAATGGCTCCCTCGATAGGAGCAAGTCCTTCTCCACTGCTTTCCTAATCAGGCTTAAACACACAGCACTCTCTATCACACTGGGGGTCGCAAAGTGCTTACATCCTATAGATGTCCAGGCCATTTAATTGCTAATAAGTTCCCTGGCCATGCTAATAAGGGCCCTCCCAGGAAAAAATACATTTCAGGAGCAGAAACTGCTCCCAGTAGACCACCTTGCAGAAGACCACCTTGATTGGGTGTGCATTTTGGGAGAGGAGTGTGGGGAGAATTTAGCAACATGGGTGAGAGCTGTGCCATGCTTTGACAGCACCCCTGGCACACATGCACATGCGTGCACACATACATGATCACACACATATTTTCATCCCATTGCCACAAGATAACACTGGGGAATATGACCAGAGAAAACTTTCTGCAGAAATATCTGTTTCCTCCCCTCCAAGCTCAAGGATAAACCCTGTGAGATGCAGCCTTACCAGAGAAACCAGTCTGCAAGGAAGCACAGTAACAGGACAACCACATTAACAATTTGGTGAATCACCTGAGAAACATATCAAAAGGAAGATCTTTGTGGGTTTTTTTCTTGCAAAGTGGATATCAGAGGAAAAGCACGCACGTTTTGGAAAGCATTATGCACAAAGACCCCAATTTTCCATTGGAAATATCTGATTCTGGCTGTGTGCATGAGGCTGAGTAAATGAAGATCACCATCTCTTTCACTGACACAATATCAATGATGTAGAAAACCTTAACAAATCAGGACCTAAAAGGTGATGAACCCACGGATGGGAGGTGGAGATGTGGGAATCCTCCAGTTGGTGCAAGCACCAGGTGGTTTGCCTGCAAACAGGAGCCACTTGCCCTTGTTTTCGTTACCAACTAGCCAAGGGTGTTGTTGTGCAAAATAACTCAGAGCAGAGAGACTGTATATACACTATGCTCATGCTGTTGGTCATCACATCATTCCCACCTCCAATTACTGGCCTCTCATTGCTGAAATTCAAGTGTAATTTCAGGGAAGTTCTACAGAGACACAGCTATGGGAAGCTGTTGGTGCCTGATTAGGATTATTTCTGTAGTCCCTTGCTACAGGAATGGTATAGCTTTTCTTTAGCTTCACGTCTAGACCTTTTCTATTTTTGCTGTGTTGTTTTGAAGATAAAACCAGGGTGTAATAGTCAAACGAAGACTATACTGTCCCATTTTACGTTTATGACCTCCTGGCCAACAGCCAAGCTAGTACAAATGTGTCTGATCTCAAAATAACTCTCTGCCAGCTCCTACTTTATTTTTTATAGCCATTGAGCAGATGACTTCATTGATTTGAATACAATGGTGCTCGAATAGAGATAGCAAATAACTAAGCAAAATCTTGTAGAAAGCAGGCAAATTGCTCAGGCTTGGCATGATGGAAGCTGAGACAAAAGGCGATGTGAAATTCTGTAGCGGACCACACAATGCTGAAAACAAAACAGCCCTCCTGGGTCACATACTTCTCTGGACATGGGCAAGACTCCTGGAGAAGCAATTCAATCATAGTTTACACAAATCTGCAACAGGAAAAAGGGTTATGATAAAAAGACAGAGGTAAGCTCCAGCAGTGGGTGGAAGTGAAAGATGAATTTAGATGCATACAAAGTAGCTTCTCAGTGCAGCTTTTTAATAATGAAGGTAAATAACCCGGTGGAAATGTGGCAAGTTATCCCTGGAAATGTGAGCTTTGGGTGTCATTTCTCACTTCTTCTGAGTCCTTTTTTAAATATTACTTCCAGGAAAGAGGTCCACAGAAAGAGAATTAGGCCCTTGAACTCAAGAGTCGCTGCATTGTACAGTCCAGTGCTGGGATCACTGGACAAAGCCTCTAGTTTATATTCTGCAGCAGCCCAGATCATCTTATCTATCATTTCCTACTTTTCTAACCAAAGCTGACATATACAAAGTCTTGATTATCTGCTGTTTTCTGTTTGCACAGAGAGGATGAAAGATGTTTCTTCCACTAGCATGGTACATTTTCTGCTCCCTTTGCAAAAACACAAATGATTATACAGAGCAGAGAATCAAATCTAGTGGAGCCTGTGCTGCCTCTCTGCTCCCACCAAGCTCCCTCTGGCAGTGCTTCATATACAGTATTTCACACCAGCAGATTTCCTGAAGGGTTTTATGTCTCTACTGGAAAGATCCTTATGGTAACTAACCCCAACGAATATCTGCCTTGTAGCTGAAAATCATTGGGAAGTTGACAGGAGCAGAGAACGCCGGAAACATCAGATCTGCAGGAAGAAGTAAAGGATATTGGAAGAAGAGAAAGAATGGGGAACAGATTAAATAAATCTTCCTTTCATACGCAATGCAAAATAAACCTGGAGAACCAAAGGTTTTCTATCTGCTTTTAAAAAACAACATGGGCTACAAGTAAAAAACCCAGAGAATGCCAAGGAACCAGGGAAAGGGTAAAGGAGGAGAAGAAACAGTGTGGGAACTGCTCCAGCTCTTCCTGAACACTGGGGGATTCAGAAAGGGCCTAAACCACAGCAAAGAGCCAAAGATGAGGAAAGCCACAAGCACGTTCTGAGCACGGCCAGCTCCACTCGGAGCAGATTAGCAGCGCCGATAGATAATTGCAGAGTTGAAATGCCTGCCATGTGCCACAAGACTCAAGCTTCCCACTCGGGCCTTTTCCAAAAAAACTGCAAACAAGATGAGCATGCACAGCTATAACATCCTAAGCAGGGAGAGGAAAAGGACTGAGTCAGACCTCGGACCTCTGCTAAGCCAAGAGGTTGACCAATGCACACTGAAGAAGGTCATCAGCGCTGACCGTTGAACACATGCGAAAAAAAGCTAGGAGAAAAGAGGAAGAAGCTGCAGGAATAAAACTTCAGAAGAATTTGTGGCAAAATATAAAAGCATAGGGATGAGAGAAGAAGGTCCTTCCACCAAGAAGAGCAAAACTGCAGAACCCAGGTTTAAGTCCTCACTCTGTGACATGGTGCAAGCCAAAGGTGATTGAAGGCATTTCTTCAATTTTAGTGTTAATCCTTTGTTTACATTTCTTGAAAACTTCCCTTTTAGAGTCTCCAAGAAGTAATCGAAAATATTGCAGCTTGCTTAGTCTCCAAAGTTGATAAAAATATCCTCTACAGAGGCCAAGGAGGAATCAGATGAAAAAAAGGTGTTGAGCTGGGGAAATACATAAGCATACCTAGATTAGGATCACTGTGGAGCTCTGTGAGATTTTGTATAGGCTTGAGAGCTTGTTTTGAACATCTCCCTCAAAGAAGAAACCTTCCCAGGCTCAGCACTGGCTCATGTCACCCTCCAAGGGATAATTAGGACTGAGAGGTGTTGGCAGGGGCTGCAGTAAGGATGGTGTGCTCTGCAGTGATGTATTGCTCAGCAATCCAGCTCCTGCATTCTCACCACTTCCAGGTGCCAAACATCTCCTGAAGGCTGGAAGGACCTTCTGCAGAGAAACATTTGCTGCATAGCAAGTTTGGGATCTGGAAGTGAGTGCTCAGTTCCCAGATGTGCTGGAGTCTGCATGGGATCAGGGGAGATAGCAACAAGATTAAATCCTGCTCAAGTAGGGTTTAAGCAACAGTAAATATTTGGGTATCAGCACGATTCTGGAGGGGAAGAGTTGAAGCACACACATCATTTCAGCCAGCACTCAAATCTCAGCCATTTCTGAGCACAAAGTGTGTTCCCATCAGTAACCCAATAAATGAAGAGGGACAAGCACAAACACATGTCCTTCTAGAACCTATTTAGGAGCCATGTTTATGCTTTGCCTTGAGAAGAAGCTCAAGGGCTGCCCCAAAGACTATTAACATCAGTGGGGCAGACCTCATTCGTTTTGAGATCTTTAAACCATGCACAAAGTCTTTCTGCGCATTGCTAGCCTGTAGCCTAATCCCTTACTCCTTCTTCTGTGTGTCAATGGCCTGAGTTGTTTTTTATGGCTGATTTCAGATACAGAACTTTTTGCTCTGACCTGGTGCACTGAGTGTCTGCTGGTCTGTGCCCATATCTCAGCCATCTGTGATGCACGTACTACAACCCAGCTGTTAAAATCACCACCCCTGCCCTGTGACACAAATATTAAAAGAAACAAATGCCCAAAATGTTGCAAGTAAACATACAGGATGCAAACAACAATTTCAGGTTCTTTCCATAAAGACCTAAACAGATTTACTAAGTTCCTGTATTTAATAACAACAGAGCTGAACTTCTTGATGGCCCATGGAGTTCACGGTCTCATCGCTGGAGGTTTCGGGACCATGTTAGCAGCCGTGTGTCAGGAGTGGTGCACGGGGATCGCAGCCTGCCTTCAGGTCAGGTGTGGGCTCAGACAGCTGCCGAAGGTCCCTCCCAGCCCTGTTTTCTGCAAGGCTACAAAGGATTCACAAAACAGCATCCATTCTGACATGTTATTTTTTCCTTTCTTTTTTATCTAAGGAAGAGTGGAATCCTGCCGGAACCAAGTCCCTTGCTGGCAGCGCTCAAAGCAAGTGTTATATCTTCATTAAGGAACAGAAAAAATGTGACTATATTAAAGTTTGGAGAAGGTGGTTTTCAGTTTTCCCTGCTAAAATCCTCCCAGTGGCTCTGCATATGAAACTCTTTGGCAACAATAGCACGCTCCATTTAAAACATGTGCCAGCCCACCAAAAGCTGTCTTTGCTCTCCGTGTTTTACTGCTACTTTCCTTTTTTTATTATTTTTCTGTTTACAATTCCTGTTGCAGTTCCAGACTTTATGTGGTGAAGGACTGACAGAACAGTGATGTTTTAACTGCATCCCTCGTTTTGCTTTCTTCTCTTTCTCTTTTTGTTTTACTTGTCTCTGGACGTTTAATATTTTGCATGTCTGCTGTAACTGACAAAAGGGAAAACCAAGAAACAGAATTTCTAGAGAAAAAAAATGAATTTAAAACCCATTTAGATTAAGTTTGTAAAATCACCTACAAAAATAAGGTTAGGTAGGTAATGGAAATAACTCCTAGACTTGCCACAAAATCAAGTTGCATGGAAGCCAGTGAAGCACAACCTGGCACCATCAGTAATTACTCCTCTGTGTAATTAGATACTTGCACCATCTCACAGGCAGGCACGTGGTGCTGCCACGAGCTCAAGGCCCCATCCCTCCTCCTTCCAGGGCTCCTGAGTTTGGACCACGGACTCTAAGCCAGCTGCAGCCCTAGAAAATACCAGACCATGCAGAGGTGACCCAACCTTGAGGAAATTTCATCCCGCTTTTCCTCAGTGCCAGTGTTGGGTGTGAAGCAAGAGGAAGTCATGCTTAGCGTCATGGATGCTCTGGTCTGAGATCAGTTTTTACCCCCGAAAGACCCCAAATGGGTTTGCATTGCTGCTCAAACATATTGTCCTCTCCACCGGCTCCTGGACAGCCCCCTGCAAGGTCTTTTCTTGCAGAGCTTTGGAGGAACCTCCTCTGACGGTGACTCAGCCCAGCGGTGTCTGATGGATATTAGTTTCAGCGCACAATCCCCAAGACACCCAAGAGCAGCCCCTACCTCTGCAAGCCGAGCTCCTATCCCTGAACTTCACTGTTCTGTCTGTCCAGCAAGAACAGGAGAAGAAATAGTCACACAGGGCAACATTTTCCTAGTTCAGGTCAAACTCAAAAGGCTTTGTAGAAAAGGGTAAGGTCCGTTTGATGCATTCGAAGGGTTTTGAGATCTTCAACAGGAAGGATCATAAGAAAGCATAAAATAGGCTTGTTATGACTTAATCAACACAAAAATACCCTCGTCATAAAACAGAAGGATCTTCAATAAAGCCAAGCCTTCCTTCCAGAAACTAATTTCAATCTTGATCCGGGAAGAAAGAGACCGAGAATAAAAAGGAATCAATACTTATCTCGTAGGCTACAAAGCAAGAAACCAGTGCCTTTCAATTGCTATTTAAGTGCAAGTGCATGAGTCAGGGCTCTGAGCTGTCCCGATATCACCACCACTGAGCTCCCTTCTTCCCGTGGAAAAATTCCACCAAGAAATGTTCCGCTGCAGCCCAGCACCTGGGGAACGAAGCAGAAACAAACAGAACCATCAGACAAAGGTCAGGAGGACAGCAATGGTGAGGATCAATGAGAGAGGGCAGTAAGAGCCTGGGGAGGGTCACCGGGAGGACACAGCTACCGATCAAAGCCGAACAGGGACCTTCCACTGTGGGGAGGATGGAGTTAGCGGGGAGGCTGGGGATGGCTTGGGAACAGGCAGCTCTGTCCTGGCTGCTGATGGCAATGTGCACAGGAATACAACGGGGGCATTATTCTGACCGGGAAAGAGAGAAAGAGAGAGAGAGAGAAATAAAAACAAATGTGTTTTCTTTCCGTGACACTCTTAAAATGAGAAACACTAGCCATTTCTTATTCTAAGTGCAGGGTGTTGTTGTCCGTGGTGTAATGCTTCCATGCCACAGTGCACTAACTCTTGTTTTATTGGGAGCCACCACATGCCAACAGCCTCCTTAGGATATTATAGATAGAGGTTTTTAAAAAGGTACCCTGTCTGAAAAAACAGTTTCCTTGGCTAAACACTGAAAAGTCTGGAAATGCTGTGGCCTTGGTTATCGTTGCTGTTTCTAAAGCAGCACAGCCACAAGCCTCAGGCAGTGTTGTCTTTCTCTACCCAGCTTGAGAGGGTCTTGCAGGGCTGATGAGCCAAATCTGCTGTCCACCAGTCACTTTGGTCTTGTTCAAGGAGCAGCAGCACAGGAGAAGGACAGTGGTTGTAATGCCCACCCCACAAGCAGGCATCTTTTGAGGCATGATGCAGAACCACAGCCCCAATCCCACCCTGCGGTGTCCTCTGCAAACCCTACCATGGGGACCAGGCCAGTGCTGCTCTTTGCCAGGTGGGCATAAATTTGTTCCAAGTCCCTTCAAGCACCTTCCCATGGCACCATCCTATGGCACTGGTCACTCTCAAGAGTCAAGGCAGAAGCAGGAGGAGAAGCTCCTTTTCCATCACCCACGGAGGGGACCTGCGGTGAGTATGATCCCACCTTGTCTTCTCAAGTTGAAAGAAGTGAAGCCACTAGTCTGGGCATTGCAACAAGAGAGAAGAAATCTTCCTCTCACCACCTTAAAACCATCCCCTGCTGAACACCATGCACCAGTTTCACTTCTAATTTTCATCATTTTATCGAACCTCCCCAAGCGCAGCGGACCGGGGAGGGATTGGCAGGCGTGTAATAACCAGAGCCTGCGGCGGGGGGCTCGGTGGGAAGAATGCAAAATTGCCCTCCCAGACTGACATCCAACGCCGGACTCTAAGCCAATTCCAGGATATTAAAATAGAAACAGTAACGCGCCTAAATTTAGCCTCCAGTCTCCAAATGTTGGAGTTATGGGACCCGATGGAACGATCTAGGCTGTAACGGTGCATCTCAGAGGGATATGTTTTTGCTGGCTCTTAAGGAAATTAACCTTGTTTTATCACCGGCTGTGCTCATTTCTGTCATAATTGTCCTGCCCACCAGCCAGTTCCAGCTGCTTTCAAGAAGAGGGCTGATGCTCTCAGAAATATCGGGTTCCTGCAACATTTCTGAAGACAAGTGGTCAGGTCAGGGAGAAAGAAAATTACAGCTCTCTGGAAGGAAAGTCTGCCGTGGGGCTCAGCCCTGATTAAACATCAGAGGGAAGACATTTTAAACACACTCTTTAATCCACAACAAGCCAGGCAGTTTGGGTTTTGCAGTTGGGAGAGCTATTTACTTTAAAGAGAAAAAGAAAGAGAAAAGACAACAGCAAATGGCTGACAACAGCAAGTGGCCATGCATGAGATGCCTTACAGAAACATCTGCAGCTAAGACTAAAAATGATTTCTGACACTGGCAGGGAGCAATTCTGGCCAAGATGCCAACACAGAGGTGGAGAAATGAAGGGAAAAGCCTGGGACAGCCTGTGCAGGTTTGCATGGGGATGCATTGCCTGCCCTGCTCTAGCTGATATCTGTATTTCTGATTGAGCACTTTTTTTTTTTTTGGAGCAGATTGGCCACCCTGCTCTATCTGACGCCTGTATTTCTGGCTGAGCACTTTTTTTGGAGCAGGTTAACACGTGCAAGTTGACCTGCAAACCACCAACGTCGCAAAAGCCACGTGGAGCTAAAAGCAAATGGCAGTGGGAGGAAATCGCTAAGTAGATACCCTAATTAGATAAGAGCAGCTCATTGCTGTGCTGAAATAATGTGGAAAGGGAAGTCAGGTCTGTGGAAGGCAGAAAGGTTGCCCCAGAGATTATTTAGGGCAAACCGCACCAGGGGCTGTGAGCGGTTCTAGAGTGAAGTAGAAGGTTTTATCAGAGAAAAGAGTGTAAGGAAGCAGAAAACCCTTTAATGAAGATGTCAGAATTCGGCAGCTTGGTCATGGCAAAGCCAGCTCGTGACTGATGTCTGCTCCCAGATTTGCTCCTTCAGGTGCTGATGGGAGGGAGATGAGGGATGCTGGGGGGAGATGGGGGCCAGTCAGCCACCCTGGGCAGTGCTGGGTGCTTGAGGAACCAACCAAAGCCTGCTGTGATGCTCTGACGCAGCCCAGCTCCCCTGGGCAAACCAAGCCCAAAAGCTGCTTCAGATCCAGCTGTGGCAAATTTAAGCAATTCTGATTGATTCTGGGTTTTATGCCACTCTGCAACTTCCCACTGCCTTCCACCGGAGGGTCAGGCAACACGACTAGCAGCTGTCAGCCGTGGTTTGCCTGCCAACAGCATGTCTTCTGCTCTGGGAGAATCAGAAAGGCAGCTCAGAAATCCAACAAGAGCAGCTTTGAAAAAGATGCGTGCTCCTCTCCACCTGGAGGAGAAGGGGATGCAAAGCAAGATATAATCCCAGTGCTGAAAAACAGCTCAGGAAAGTGAGAACCGCTGATGTTTGCGGCTGATTCAAAAAGCTGAAATCTCCTAGTAGGGCGAAGCTGTCTTAGAGTGCCTATCGCATCATCTGTCATCTAAACAGTCCATCCCGAAGTGCACCAAAATCCCTACAAAGTGGGAAGAAGCTGAATTCTCCTTGTTTGATTGATTTTTGTGTTTATTGTTGGTGGTGTTATTTTGTTTTGTGTTGTTTTTTGTTTGACATGAAGTCAGCATCAATCACAGGGACGTGACTGCATTAAACAACCCCTGTCCTGGTGCAGTTATTTAGAAGCTGTGCTCCCTAAATAGCAGGCAGGTATTTGGGCAGGAGGCCTGTCAAATCCATCTCTGCATTTTTAAGATTTCTGGGGGCACGCAGCATCCTCGAACTGTGAATTCTTTACACACAGCGCATCACAAGATCTGGGCTCCCTCCACCCTGGAGGGGATTGGAGAGGTTTGGGAAGGAATAACCAGGACACGTGTGCATTTCGTGTTCAGCAGAGCACGGCATCCAGTGCTGAGCACAGCCCCGGGCTCTCTGGCGGGGCTCTCTGCAATAACATCCACGCACTGGCTCATGTTGCAAACACATTCATGCCATGCCATGCACTGCAAAGGCAGAAAAATCAATCTCCCCTTTGCAGCCCAGTCCTGCTGGCTTAACCCTTGAAGCACCTTGAGAAAGGAACCCCCACAACTTGGCCAGAAGGGACCAATCGTGAATCCAGCAGGGTGGACAGGAAGCTTTCCCTGAGCTCCAGTGGAACATGTCTGGGTGGCTGAGCTTAGCTGGGAGACCAGAGGAGAAGGTTGTCTCTTCTCCTTTCTTGGTCCCATTTCTTCCAGTGGCTGCAGCCTTCTCTTTGTCCTGGGGCTTGAGGGTTCTGGTCTCATTTGGGGAAAATCCTTTTGCTGGTTTTGGCAGGGAGAAAGGCAAAGTAAATTGTCCCAGCTATGACTGGATTGGAGAACGAGAAGTAGTTGGAGCAAGACCATGGAAAGAATCCTCCAAATGGGGAAATGGAAAAGGAGGTGCTGATCTCTTCTCCCTGGTCACCAATGACAGGACCATGGGAACAGCACAGAGATGTACCAGGGGAGGTTCAGACCGGACATTGGGAAGATTGTCTTTACCCTGAGGGTGACCAAACACTGGAACAAGCTTCCTAGTGATGTGGTTGATGCCACATGACTGTCAGTGTTCAAGAGGCTTTTGGATAATACCCTTAATATGCTTTAACTTTTGGTTAGCCCTGAAGTGGTCAGGCGGTTGGACTAGATGATCCAAAAATAATAATATTTTTTTTAATTAAAAAAAAAGTAAAAATTAAAAAATAACACCAAAAGCTGCCGGGAAGGCTGAGAAGGATGTGACAGGATGGACTGCATGGCTGGTTTTAGGAGCAAGTGACCGCAGCCCATGGGGGGAGAAGGGCTGATAGGGGTTCATTCTACAGCTGGTAGCAATGTGGACACCATGGTTAGGCAGGCTGTCACAGGCTTGTGTTATTCAGGGAAAGAAAAGGAAAAAACAGATTCCAAAGGCAGGATTAAGCTGCTTTGATATGTAGGGAACTGTGAGCAGTATAAAGGGGTAGATACTTGGAGGCAGTCTTCCCAAAACCCTTCACTCCACCCCACAAGTCTGCACCAGCCAAGCAATGTCACATGCATGGCCAGGGCAGGGTGTAACATGAGAGCTTCTCAAAATGGATTTTCTAGGGAAAGAGCAAGTTTCAGGGTCCATACCCAAGAAGGTGTCTTGTTGTCAAGACACTGAGTCAACCGGTAGTTACAGAGGGGTAGCTGAGAGAGGGTGAGAGTTGGATTCCTGTATTTAGAAGCTTAGGCACAGAGTCAATGAAGTCTTGGAGACCCCATGTCCCACTGCTTTCAAAGGTAGGACTTGTCTTCTCCACGCACTGCATATCTGGAAGTTTGGCACTGGCTTTTGAGAAAGACGGGCATTTTTACAGCCACTGTTGCCTCTGGAGATAAGCTGGTCCGACCTACCTCAGACACATACTGCTCAGCACTACTTACCATGAGTTAAGTCCGTTTGGAAGACCTCACTTCTGTTTAGAGGCCACCAAGGACATAAAGACCTCTGGCTTACCTTTACCTGTCAAAAAGCCATCAGTGAGTTTTGCTGAATCCTGCTCTCAAGCCCATGGGATCCAAAAAGACCCACAGATGTAGGGCCTGGCTTCACCCCACCAGATGAAGATCTAAGCTGGAAGTCTTTTCCTCTTCCTGTGCACTGAGTAACAAGAGAAAAGCATCCCCAGGTAGTAACTCATGGCCGTATCTCTCCGGGTCTCTCCTTTGACTGGAGGGGCTGACATTGCGGAAAATTGTTTAGCCAATGTTATCGTTTCAGCTTGTACTGAGACATCCGAAATTTTTGCAGGAGAAAACAGAGAAACGTACATTCTTTATTAAACTTCTTCCAACCTTTGGTACCTCAACTCCACAGCATGGTAACTCGTCTCCATGACTCACTGTGCCCTGAGGTTTTCCCCTGAACTTTATCCCTTCTAATAACAGAGAAATCACTTTGGTCTTGTCTCAGCTGCTTTTGTTTTGAGGTCATAACTACAAGATGCAGTCATACTGCCTTCTCTTTCACTTTTGTTGAAGGCAAACCTATAAATCAAGTGAGGAACACTTAGTGCTGGGCATTGGCTTGCTTGAGTCATTTGTGAATCATAACGGACCACTTTGACCTACCGGGTCTCTGCAACAAGACATTCTTCCTCGTCCTATTGGGATTTGCATACCTGCCAAATCTCATGCTGAACACATTAAGGAGTTCAAACATATTACAGAGAAGACTAAGAGATGATTACATCCCAGATGAGAAAGGTCTACAAGTATGGAAGGTATCTGTTGTTTCAGAGACTCTCTCATGTGAGAGGCAGCGACAGAGAAAGCCCTCAATGGCACTGAAAACCAGAAAGATCCAAACTAGTAATTATGCACAAAATTATCGCAAGCATGATTCAATCAATGGAACAGCTTCACTAAGGAAATAGATTCTCCATCTAAGAAGATTTATCCTGGAGATGAAAGAGGATGTAATAATCTCCCTCACTCCCAACCAGTTAGCACCACATGGAGCGACATATGGTCCTTGTCATACGATGGGAGACTAGTTACAGGCTGGTTCGGCTGCTATGCGAAACATGGCCTCTCTTACATTATCTAAATCAGGACCAGGTGCTTTCTTCAATATATGCTGTGGCCCAGTTCCAAGTTATAGAGTTGAAAATCATAGCACCACAGAAAAACTCAGGTTGGAAAGGACCTCAGGAGGTCTCTAGTCCAACCTCCTCTTCCAAGCGGGGTCAGGTGTGGGACCAGACCAGGTTACCGTTGTTTTGTATAGTTGGGTATTGAAAACCTCCAGGGACGGTGGGAACTTGAAAACCTCCAGAGACCACACAACTTCTCTTGGCAACCCGTTCCACTGTTTGACTGAAATATAGAAAATTGTAGGGTGAAATCCAAAGGTCTTTTTTCCTTTCTCATCTCTGAATCCCAGCTTTGCTGAAAAAAAAAGAAAAAAAAAAAAAAAAAGACTTCTGAGTTTGGTAGACACCTACCAGCTTCCTAGGCAGGACTGCAGATTGTGGCTCTTCATTAGTCCTGCCATGTTTGCCAGCAGGTATTTATCTGCTGCTTGTATGGTACCTCCCCGATCAAAAATTAAATCCACATATGCCTCCACTGAATACTCAAATATCCCAGTAGATCCACCATAGTTAACATCACATATATTTAGAGATCTAACTTTATTGGGAAAAGTAATTTCTTTAATTGGAGTTAATGATATAACAAGCCTCCAAGCACCTAATCGCCTTTTCAGGCCTGACAAAGAAGTCAAAGATTCAAAATGAAATGTAGGTGATAAACAATTGCTTCTTGTTTGACCTAATTATTTTAATGACTTGGAAAACAAGAGGAAAAAGAACTGCAAGCAAAGAGGGGTGAAAATGAGTGTTATCAGGCAGTCAATTGGCAGTTCATTCACCTTGGCTGGTAGCTACTCCATCAAATTCAGGGATTATTACAAACCTTATCCTCTGCAGCCTTACCCTTGGTCACCCATCACTCCAAAATCTTATTTGCTCTTGCTTCTGCAATAAAAGGCAAAGGAAACTCAATCATTTGGGTCAGAGCTTCTTTCGGAGCTATTTGTGGTTCTGGACAATATTATTACTACCTACATATGTCTCATCTCCCTGAACATGGGGCATAGATCGGAGTAAAATCTTTCAAATGTTATTGCTCCTATAAAAATGCTATACAGATTGTATTGTGATGTACTGCCACTTGTGTTCAATAAAATGTCATGCACTGACACTGTGCAGCTGGAAAATGTGATTTATACAGCACTCAACGAGGGAGAAGTGGGACACTGGAAAAGTCCAGCTCTCAGACATGGACATGGACAGGAGGCTTCTGAGATACAAGTTTTGGGTGTGACTCATGTCTCTTTACTCCTGACATCTCTTCTAGAAGAGCCTTCAGGCTGGAACCGTCATCCTAGACCCCCTTACAGCAGCAGGTAACAAACAAGCAAGGCATGACTCAGCTGGCAGGTCATGGGCATCCACTTCAGGCTGGGATGGGCTGTAGCCTAACCTCTGCTGGTGATATCAGCCAGATTCACTGACACGAAGAGCATGGGGTGACTGCTTAAGACGCTGATGTGTATCATGTAGACAGGACTGTTTAGTCAGGTGAGTCCAACTTGGGATCAATGAGCGATCAAAAGTACCCTTGAAGCAGAAATTCATCACTCTCCAAGCATGAATCTCAGGGATATACTCCAGCAAACACAAAGTGTCCCACATTCTTTTACTTTCTGCAGGAAACTTCTCAAAGCCGTACCAATGTTCAACTCACACTTCAGAAACCAGGAAGGCACCTGGGACTTACTACAGCCAGCCCTGCGTCCCAAGACTCTTGACAGCATTGCCTTGCTGGCAGGATGTGGAAAGACAACTACACCCCAAAGGGGTACACCGCCAAAATTCCTGCTGTGAATGCAGACACTTGAAGAAAAGAGCTTTTCTTTTCCGTCTACTTATGCTACCTCAGCAATCACAGAATCACAGAATGGTGTAGGTTGGAAGGGATCTCCAGAGCTCAGCTGGTCCAAGCAAGGTGACGTAGCGCTGCTAAAAACTGCTTTTTTATCATTATCCACAGCTCTCTGTCTCCACCGAGGCACAAAAGAGGGCAGGTGCACAGCAAAAATCCTGCCAACCAACCAAGCCGTGGATGCTCTCCGCAGGTGCAAAGTGCATCTCATGTGCCTCTCATGTGCCAATGTTTATAGGTGCCTACTTCCATGAAGCCCAGACCTATTGTACATTTTATTTTATTTTATTTTATTTTATTTTATTTTATTTTATTTTATTTTATTTTATTTTATTTTATTTTATTTTATTTTATTTTATTTTATTTTATTTTATTAACAAAACGGTCACAGCAGCGAAAGAACAAAATATTTTTCCAGGAGGACACAACCAATATCAACCAAAATGATTTTTCCTGCTGCACTTGAAGCCACAGTACAAATATTTGCTGGTATGCAAAGCTAAGCGATGAAGATCTTACCGTAGGCAGTGATACAGGTATCATAGCAATCCAAAGCACCAGCTATGGACCACAGCTCCACCTCTGTAAATGCTATCTTTGTCCCGGTGTGAGAGATGACAGCCAAATGATGGCTGACTAAGCTGCCTGAGCCAGCAAATTGTGAACCCTTTGTAGACCTCTCAGGTAGAGGAGATACTCAAGAGCTTTAAAGCTGACCAATAAAGCAAATCTGCAAATGTCGGCAGGGAGGATGAATACAAGGAAGACCAATGGAACAGAATTTCTGCTAGCCTCAAAACCAAGTGAATAAAATGAGAGAATGGCACTAAGAGGTCCAAAGTCCTGGCCAGTCTCCTCTGAATCCAGCGTCCTGAGGATAATTCTCAGTCAGCTAACTTCAGCAGCACTCTGATGAAAATCGGGAAATTTTCTTTAGCTGGCATTAGACCCTCTCCAAGAGCATGGAGACTGAGACCAAAGGAGGACACCTGCTCACATATTCCCCCCTGCTACCATGACAGATTTTAAATGACAAACTGGTGTTAATTTTTATCAGGAAAAGGGAAAACATGCCACTTAGGAATTTTTAAATGACTGGGAGGCTGTGGGGACAATGGAGGACAATGACTTCGGTTTTGCTGCTGAGAATCAGTGATGAAATGGGGAAGCAGAGAACACAAAAGCCACTTTTATTTCGAATTGATGGATTGCAGCCTGATTCTTCTGGAATTGATTTTCTTTAGTGCAAAGCCACCACATTCTGCCTGGGAAAGCTAAATTACTGTCATCTCTGCTATAAAGGTGTTCCTGAAGCCTAGGGGAGGTTTAAGTAGCTGTCTAGCTAAATAAAGGAGAGGACTGGTGGAAAACTATGGAAGACTACACCCAACTATCTTTTTTGCAGCAGTGTCGCTTTACAACAACCCTCCTGACAAACACAAAGCTTAATAGTGTTGAGATAAGGGCTCCTGGCTAGAAAAGATACCAGAGGAGAGACAGAAAAAGAAAGGTCTTTACGATCAACTTAAATACAACTGAGTCTGGTTCAAGGTAGCATTGCGTAGCCTTACTCCCAACAGGTTAATCAATGCAAAAGTGAAGCCGTTCGCTTGGCTTCCCGGGGAATCAAGAGGTCCAGGTGAACGTTGTCTCTCCTCATATTGCTTCCTCCAGCCCTGCTCACCCTCCAAAAGCCACAAACTGCCACAAGGAGGGAGCTGCAGGCAAGAGGATTCAAGGCGAAGAGCAAGAACCAACAATCGCAGGCTCAGAGTGTTCGCAGAGAGGACATACGTGGCGTTTGACCCGTCTTGTATGACCGTCCTCACAAATATCCCCTTTCATCCTGGCCTGGAAAGCCGTGCTAGGGCCAGACCTTCTCCAAGGGGCAGGGCGGGCAGCGAGCATCGGTATGAAGCACAAAGGTTTGCCAAGGAGTGTGGGATTTGGGGGGAGCAGGCGGTGGAAAAGGAGATGAGATAGCCCTGCGCAAGAGGAAGAAGAATATCATTAAGAAATAAAGGGCCACCAATGGGAGCAGAGGGGAATGTTTAAAAAAAAAAAAAAAAAGGAGGGGGAAAAAATAATCAAAAGGCCTAAACATCCCCGTTTTGGTTGAGAAATTCACATAAAGACAGCTTTTTGGGAAAGAAAGACAAAGCGCTACCTTTTCTGGAATTCAGGGATACAGACGTCTCTTTTTGGGAATTGTTTACACCTGGACACCAGGGAGTGGATTGAACAGCCAAAAAAGACTGAGGTAACTTTGAAAAAATCCGTGTTGGGACTGTGGGTTTTGTTTTATATTATTTGTTTATTTAAATACTTTTTTTTTTCAATGAAGCAGCTAGTGTTTGAAGAGATTGAGCTTGGTGGGATCAAGGTACATTTTTAGGTTAGTGGTAGCGCTATTTATCATTTTTAAGACAAATTTGATTACTCTGATGGGAATTCATGTCTTCGGGGAAAGCTGCCCAGTTGTCATATTAATCATTGCTTTTAGTGTTTTCATTAGGGTTTTGGTTTTTGGTTTAGTGTGGGATATTCATTTTTTTCCCCTTTTAATTTAGCTTTCAGTTGCCCCAGGGCTTTGGCCCGGTAACCTTTGCAGAGCGTTTTTCCTTCAGTCCCCTTCCAGTCTCTGAATTTTATGAAGGCTGTTACTTGCAGTGCCTAAAGATCAGTCACTCCTTCCACTGATGGGGAACCGGTGTCCAAGGGATTCTTTCTCGGAAGAAGAAGGATTTAAGAAAAAATCTCAGAGCAAAAATGAGCATTTACAGTTTCATCTGTGGAGCATATTGTACTGATGTTCTTCCAAAGTCCCTATAGGCCACTATTGATATTTTCTTCTACTATGGTCACACCTCTGTCCCGATGTTACATCCCAAGGCTGCCCTGTGCTAGGTGAAGGAACCCTGAATATTTTTTTCTCCAAACAGTGTACTGAGGTTCCTCCGAGGCTCATGGAAGTAGCTGTCTTCCGTGGAAATGCTGTGGTGCGGTCAGGAGGTGCTTGTCCTGCTGCTGTCCAAAGGTCAGATGAGAGAATCACTCTGGTCCAGTCCCTGACACACGGTCATCTTCAGGTGACCTAGAGCATTAACGACAGTAAGACAAGTCCACCCAGGCAAACTGAGGCAGCTGCAGGAAAGTCAGATCAGGCAATTCATTCTGGGTACCCAGTCACCTTGTCAGGATGAAAGGAATCCGTGGAGGATCCTGTCTCTTTGCCCAGACGATTGAGAGTGCCCAGATCTTTCCCTGGAAATAGATATCTATGTTTTAGACGATGAAAGGAAAATGAAATCCCAAGTTAAATGAATTATGGGACAGCCCTACAGTTTGCCACCCTCCAGAGGTAAGTGTTAGAGCTGAGCAGTAAGGAAGTTTTAGATAACAGTTTTACAGCTAGAGCAGCAATTTAATTGAAATCACAGCATTTTCTGGGAATGCCAGAAAACATCACTGGGAAAATGCTGAAACAGATTGCGTCTATTTTCCTATTTTGCTTCAATGATGTTTAAATACCTCCTTTTGATACAGAAAATGCATCTATTCCCTTTATTATTTTCATTCATTCATCTTTGACTTGTATGTTACAAGCTGCTGCTTTCAAAATCACTCTACATTTCTTACATTATATTTCACTTCATGACAAATTATATTGTTGTGGCATTTTCAAAACAAAACCACTCTCTATTACCAAAGAGAAGCAATTCAACATTCTCATAACCGACTAGGTCAGCACTATCAAAATGAAATACTTAGATAGTCTGGGATATCAGCATTTTGCAATTTTTTTCCTGTAAAAAATGTTCCCCTTTGGAAAAGAAACCAGTGATAAAAATGTTTAAACGCCCAATAAATACAAAATTCTCATTCTCACTTAGGGCTACTAAATAACTAATGATAATTTGGGGGAACACAGTGCAATTCACGGTAGCACAAGGGCGGGGGGGGGAATAGGAAAACTACCAAATGGTTTCAATTCCCATTAATACCTCAAACTCAGGAGATATTTAAAAAGTGCTGCAGTCAATAAGAGTTGAGCTTCACCTCACCCCTGCGTGCTTTTATGGACCCCTATAATGCCATAGTCATCAACCCCAATAAAACAAAATACCAGATTAGAGCATTTAGCTTGGGCCACACCTGACTGCAGGTCTCTGCACGGACAGGAAAGGAGACCCTGTGCTGGGGGGAGATCCTTTCTCCTTCCCCTGCCCTCCCCACAGTGGGGTCAGCCCCAGGGGAAGGGCAGACCCGGACCCAGCATCAGGTGAAGATCTGGAAGATGTGATGATCCTCCATCTCTGCACATCATGGCCTCTTCCCACCATGTCCCCAGTGAAGATCTGCAGAGAAAAAGGTGGTCCTGAACTGGCCGTGCATAAATCCCAGTGCTGAGCAGGGACAAGGGCAAGGGAGGAAGAAAAAAGAGGGCACCAAAACCTCTGCCCCCTCCAGTACATCCCTGCCTGGCTCTGCCTATGGTTTATGCAGAGACACACGGATGGGGATGAATCAGATTTTAGGACAAGTGGAATCAGCCTCTTTGGAGGACCTGGATCCTCTGTCCTGACCATAGTAAGGAGGTTTCTTACTTGGGCATCTCCAGTAAGTTTCTAGGGCCAAACAAGGCAGCCAGGAGGTGAGCATCCAACTGCAGCAGGAGGGACCGAAAGTGTCACAGCCACAGCTCCGTCCCTCCGCGCTTCACTCCTGCTCCCTGAAATGAGAACAGGAAAACAGTCAGTAAAGTTAACTAGTGGACGCATTTAAAAGAAATTGGAGGAAATAGACCCACATCCTGTGGAATTCACCCTTGCCAAAGCCTGCAAAGTCGAGTCCTGTGGCCAGATTTAGAAAGGGAGCGGAGAATTTAATGGCCAATAACATAGCTAAGCAGCAATGCCGGTGCACGCCCCACAGGCCACAATAGTGAGGCTTATGTTTCTGCTTGAATAGCTGAAAGCGTCTCTGTGACACAGGGCAGGAATGTCAGAGGCATCCCCCTAAATGTCTCTGCTACATTTTCAGACATGCAAATATTATTAGCACTACAAGTATAGCAGCAAGGGCACCCAGGAGACCGGGGCTGGGCAGCTCAGCCAAAGCTTTAGAGAAGTAAAAGCTGTCAGCCCGACTAAGGCTGCCTAAAGTTAAGGTCAACACTAATAATCTAAATTTTTTCCTCCGTCTAGCCGCCTTTTCAGAGGTCCCAGAAAAGCACATTAGGAGAACGATGTATTCCTGTGTGCTGAAGTTGTACCTTCGTGCAACAGAGCCCAGGCGTAAATCTGATGGTTACAGCACTTGCCTGAAAAGAGTTTTGGGTGCTGGTGCCTGCTTCCAAAATGTTTCTGAGAGCCACCTAAGTGTAATAACCACTCTGCAGCACTACCCCCTTCACGGTCCAAGTGCTGGGGTGGCTGATGGCTTCTGTTGAGAGCAAAGGTTCTTATTCAGCCTGCAGCAGAGAACCGCTGAAAAAAAGTTGGTGGGTTCAGTCCAGTAGTTACAGGAATCGTAGAAGGCAGAAAAAGCATCAAGGTGAGAAAAGCAGCCTGTCCCAGCAAGCCTGATCCTGGGACACAGCTCCTCTTCCCAGCGCCTGTGGACCTGCCACATCTTGGCCTCATCCCTCGGTTTCCTCATTCAAGCTTAAAAGTCTGTGCAACACGCTTGAAGCTACAAGTTATGCCAATGAGATGCCCAAGCTATTTTTCATGCCTTGTGTGCAGTTTGAAAGCAGTCCTCCCTTCCCACCAGGGACCTTCTCACATAGATAGAATATTTGCACCTGCACATGCGGTAGCATCATCTGCCTCCCAGTGCACAATCCCTATTAACCACCGTAACAAGGTGGTGCCTGCAAGGGACTTTGCTATAAAACTTCAAGGAACTTGCACTGTTAAACTCATAGGCATGAAAACATCCCACACTCGGCCCTTTCTGGGGAAGTCTTTGAAAGGTTCTGCCAATGTTAGAACAAAAATAGTGATGGTGATGTAAAAAGCATTTTTTTCTGTCTCTTGGCCTCCTGGTTTGAAATCCGGGCATAGATTCAGTGGACTGACAGAAAGCAGAACGAAATCAAAAATGAAGTTTTCAGCAAATGCTCCCAAGCGAGACCAAGCAGTAGGTTTCACATGGCCGAGAGATATCGTTACAGCGCATGCTCTGTGTGGAACCTGGGCTGCTTCTTCATTCTTAAAAACATGGCAGTTCTCCTACTGACTGTGCTTCAGAGAGGTCATGCCCAGCTACAGCCCTGTCAGGCTGCAGTGCTAATTGTGCCCCACTG
The DNA here is from genome assembly GCF_964034855.1 of Anser brachyrhynchus. Taxonomy (NCBI): domain Eukaryota; kingdom Metazoa; phylum Chordata; class Aves; order Anseriformes; family Anatidae; genus Anser; species Anser brachyrhynchus. The sequence continues at coordinate 1,696,662 of NC_137695.1, read as the reverse complement.
TTAGAAGTGTGGCTTTCCCTCCTACTTCTTTCCACTGAAGTCGCCTACAGGGCTGAGACATGCTTTGTCAGCTGCAAGCATCTATTATCCCCACACTACTAGCTAAATCAAATTACACTCTCCATTTTTTTTCTAAGAACAGCAAAATTTGTCCTGCTGTTACCTATTCTGCAAGTGCCAAATCCTGGTTTCAGAAGAGCCAGGCTCTGAAATTCAGAGCAGGGCCATGAGGGTGTCCATCGTATGAAGTGGATCCCACAGTTGCACAAGCTGGCATTCTTTAGCATGCAAAAGTGATGATTTACTGGAGACACAAAGGTTTACAAAATCTGAGTGCCACATAAAGTGTGTCCGCTCTTTGTGCCTTCCAGAACAAGGCACCTACACAGTGCTTTACTGCCTTTGGGGCAGGAAAACCCCTTTAGGATGGAGGTATCAGTGTTCAACTCAAAGTCTCTTGTTTCAGGGAAGCCCGTGACTTCCTATTGTAACAAATGGTGCATTCTTTCGGATTACACAAAGCACAATCAAACCAGAAAGAAACTGGATCTCCGTCTATACAATGGGATTCTGGAAAAGGCTAGAAGCAACCAGAAAGAAAACCAAAGAGGGAGATCAGTGAAATCACAAGGCCGTGTTGCCACGTGCTGTGATTTTTAGCTCCAGCAGTTACTGGAGTCCCATCAGTCAGCACCAGCTGGGAATTCGGCCTGTCGTGGGGCCCAGATGTCATCCTCCTTGCCCAAAGACCAACGCAGGAGCATGAGACAAGAGCTGGATCACTTGAGCTATTCCAGACAGATTTCCAACAAAACCTTCCTGACCCTGCTTTCAGGATCCAGTCCACATTGGAGCAGGGAGAGAGACTATCTAACTATGGAAAATTTTCCCGTTTCCAGAATCTAAGATCATAGATAAAGTGATGCCATTCAGAATGAGATCTGGTTGTTTAAGGCTGTTCTTGCAACCCTGGACGAGAGGCTTCTCATAAGATCCAGGTACCACCCATGTCTCGCTTAAGGTTTATGTGCAACATAAATGATCCACGCGTTTCAGACAAGCAGATGCATTTCCAATATCACTTGAGAAGTAATTTGCATGCGCGTGTTCCATGACAGATCCCTGGGCTATTTTTATTAGTTGCATGCTCATGAAAGTGAGATCAGAAATTGAAATGTCATCTGCTACTTGATACTGATTACCAACCTTCTTGACATATATTTTCCTCTTAATATATTTCATATGGTTATGAAAAATTGCAAGAAAGCATCTACAGTGTTGTTTAATAAACTGAACAGGCTTTGTTATTTTCATTTTTCCTAAGGGCCGAGGCAGCCCTTTCGGCAATTCCTCCAGTACTTTTTTCCATGGTTTCCTTCCAAATCACTGACACTTTGCTGGTATCAAGATGTCCAGATGCTTTTTTTCCTACCATGGATCTGCCTGGTGAGCCTCCTTGCTCCACAGTGTTGACGCATATATGAACTCCAAAATTCCCCTGGATTTTACGACTTACACGGTATTGTAGTGCAGTATCTAATAAATCACGCACCACCTCATCTGGCATTTCTGCTTTCTAGAGCACTTCACAACCCAGGGGACCAATGACAGCTCTGCAGGACCTGAAAAGATGCTGACGGCACCACTCAGAGCCTGAGCCACACAGAGCTGGTTCCCAAATCGCACAAGCAGGGAGAGCAAGGTGTCTGGGGAATCTCCTGTCCTGACAGAGACAAAATACTGCAGGAATGTGCACCAGAACCGTCATTCCTATGGCACAGGTGTAGGCTGAGAATACACAGATAACAAGCATCTGAATAGCTCAAAGCAGAAAGGTGAGAGCCACGTCTCTGGTGTTCAGAGGCAAGCTCTGAATCCTGGGCCAGTCCCAAAAGCAATACCATGGCCCTAAGCAGAGCCCTACTGTCTGCAGACCACATTTCAATGCAGATATTTTTTAAGCGGTAGCATTCGGCACATTTCGCTGCACAGTGATGTCCTGCCCCGATGTGAGCCACGTTCACCATCCAGCCTCCATGGCACTCGCCATGGAGCTGCGAGAGCATATCAGGGTGGTGCTTGGTCCTCCAGGTCTGCAGCACCCAAAGCCACTGGCCCGAAAGGAGCAAAGTCTAAGCAAGAGGAATAAAGGAATATGCAGAAGGAATATGCAGATCCATGGTAGGGAAAAAAAAGAAAGGAAATGATCCTGGTCTTCAGAGAGTCTCAAAGGGGAAAAAGAAAGTTGGAAAGAAGACACGGGTGATAAAAAACTATAGTAACAAAAAAACATTCCTGTAGCCTCCATCGGGAGGTTGTTAGAGTACAGCCAAACCTGCTGTCATTGAAGATTTGCAGAACCCTAAACGAAAAGGAAGCTAAGAGGCAAATAAATACATGGTCAGAGCATTTAAATGGCATATCCAGAGTATTCATTCAAGCCAAAGGACTATCCTACAGTGTCCAGGTTAGCCAAGCAAATGTCAAGGGAAAGCAGATAAGGTATCAAGTGAAAACAGGCTGCAAGCAAAATTTAAAGACTAGCCAGCCAAGTCATGAAGGCAACCAGCAAAAAAAAAGGTGCATATCAGAAACCACAGACTGGGAGAGAAAAAGAAGAGAAACTTCACAAAACAAAGGTGGCAAAGGCAACACCGTGGCCCATGGCTGAACACAGACCGCATTACAGAAGACAGGGTGCAAAGACAGTTCATGCTTCATTACAGTCAGCAAACCTGCCCTCAGCAGAGCAGCTCTGTGTAAATGCTCAGAGCTTGTACCACGAGCGGCCACCTCCCCAGCTCCACACCAAAATCCTCGCACGGCCAGCAGCCACCTGTATGTTTGCGATGGGTCAGCAGTGGTCCTGTAGACAATGCAGTAGCTTGGGGGCAGCCCAAGCCCCCATACTTGCACCCTCCCACTCTCAGTCACATAAATGCAAGCCATCCAACTCAAGACCACCAGTTAAACACCTCTGTTTCACTGCATTTATGCCTCCATCAATGAAACACAAGAAAAATGACCCAAGAGCTGAATCAGAATCAGAAAAAACATTTGAAGCTTATGAGAGTCTTTGTCATTCTGAATGTATACAAGAAGCAGAGATCATTTTATTTTTATTCCTCTGACAGCAAGTAATTTTTTCCAAATGGATGATTTTTAAGTAGCTGTCACAATCCCAAATTAACTCACAACGTATGATCTATAAAACTGAGCAAATAAATCATTCAGGAATGCCAGCCTTGGTCTCAATGGAAAGAGAAGTGAATCCACAATATTTTTTCATTGATGAGTTTTGAGATCCGGTAAGATCAGGAGTAGCCAAAAAAACCACTGTCCTGACAGCTTAGTAAATATGTTCTTCCTTTTCCATTTACCAAAATTCAGAAGGGGCACTGTTTTCCTTTGTAACCTTGTTAATCCGCCATTAAAATTCACTGCCAATCATTAAAATATCACGCAAAGCCTGCATACTGACTGGATTTGAAAGGATCTCAAGATTATAGGCATTTACAATGTGTTGGAATGAAGCCCACTTTGCAAAGTGAAAAAAATCAACCACCAGTGAGATTTCAGTGTTTTTAATGAGGGTGCAGTTGGTGGGAGGTTTGGAAGGTAGTAGCACGGTAGATCACCACCTACTCCTCAGTCACTTTATAGTGGAGATAAGGGCAACATGGTGTTGAGTTGCTAAGAGGTTTAATTGCATGCTGTCTCAGCATGGACCCTGAAGGACACAGGTCCAAAGCTGCCTTGCCAGGATCCTCTCCAAGTCCTCACCCATCTGGCAAACCAGGGCTAGGGATGGTGCACAGTGCCTCCCAGACTGCTCTCCCTGAGCTGTTGAGCTACGGCCATGGAAATCAGAATAGCCAAATTCAGTTCTTACCACGTTTGTTCCTGTCTCAGCAGGAAGAAGAGCTGAAATACTGGAGTTTCCATTCTTGAAGAGGTCAAAAATCTCTGCTGAGACAACTGAGAAGTGTTATTTTTAAGGGGAAAAACATACTGATCTGGATCAGCCTGAACTCAAGGATCATCAGATGGGTCTTGTACTTCATGAATGCTGGCAGGTTGTCCAGGGACCAGGGAGCTCAGGTTGGCTGGGTTTTCTGTCATTGTCATTCCAGTCATGAATTACAGCGTCTCAGCCAGAGAGGAGACAGAAGTGCATCACGGGTGATGTAGCCTAGTCAGGGCCCATCCAAAAGAACAGGGGATGAGCCATGGAAGTGACAGCTCCAAGAAACGTCAGTGTAGATTGACCCAAAACTGTATCACTTTGCTTCCTGGAGAGGATTTGGAAGAGGCAGGGGGATCTGGAGGAAGCACTGTTTCATCAGAATATACTTGGATAGAAGACATCTAGTGTTTGTGTGTAACTGGCAGTATCTTGTCCCAGCACTGGGGTTCAGAAAGGCCCGAAATGCTTGTCACTGACTACTGAAGGCCAATTAAATGCAAGTCCAAAGCATCAGTTCTGGTGCTTGAAAAATACGAGCCAACAGTCAAAAACAGTCCTGGTCATCCTAATTATGCTGTGGTCATGTAAAAAGTAGCCAGAAATTTAGTACCGAGTAGGAACAACTTTTGCTCATGTATTTGTTTTTTTGGATGAGAAAATCAGACCAGGAAACCAAACTTATGCAAACAAACCATGCTATCCCCAGACGCTTCCCTTCTTCTTCTGTCCAACCTTCTGAGTGATCTCAGTCCACAGGTTCACGTCCAGAAGTTTTTCAGAGCTGCACCTAGCCTGGAGCATGAAGTAGAGGATGTGGTGTGGTCCCAGCTGCAGTCCTGGAAGAAAGCAAAGCCGTGGGCAGCAGCGAAGGCAGGGAACACATGGGAGCAGTGACGCTACTTGCATCCAGCCCACTCTGCCTTCTGGTCTCTGGACTTCCCAGAAGGAAATCACCAGGCATGGGATGCTGTTCCTTGGGTAAAAGGCAGATGTCTTCATCAGAGCAGGTTTTTCGCTGATTACAAAGACCCCAGTGCAACTCAACTTACCTTAAACTAAGACTCAGGTCAAATTAATAGCTCTTTAAAACCCCAGTTCCTCTTCAATAAATAAAAGAAAGCATTGGGGGATGCATAGGAAACTAGCTTCATGGAAAGAGAATCAGATGACGAGGCAGGTACCTACAGTTAGGGAAGATTCCCACACATCTCCCCAAATCACAGCATTTTCCAGGGCCAAATGTGGACCAACAACTGATAAAAAATTCATTGCACTGTAGTTCAAATCTGGAGATCCCAGGCTGATGACCTGTTCAGCAGACAGAGCCCACCTTTTCCTGAATGTAATCGGCCTGTTCCAGCACATCCCTCTAATTTATCTGGTGAAAACCCAGTAGTTCTCTCCTGTCCCTAAGCTGAAAGCTTGTCCCTAGCTTTTCATACTGCAGCACAGAAAAGGAAAACTTAGATGTCGGGGGAAAAAAGAAAAAAAAGAAAAAGGAAAAAAAAAAAAGTGCTGCAAACTAACTTCCACAATTCTTTAGCCAAGACTCACATATGCATAATGTCATCTCCATGGGAGAACAGACTGGGCCTCACCAGGAACCTCACCTGGGGAGGAGACTGGTTTGCACTGCACTGGATGATAAACGTCCATTCCTCCCCATCATGTCTCTTCTTAAACAAGTCTGGAGCACTGGCAGTTTGCATTACACAGGAGAGAGAGCCCATGGTGCTAGCCCAGATCCCAGCTCTGCCAGAGGCTTCCTGGCTGATCTCAGGCCAAGTGTTTCATTTGTCAGTCAAAAATTTTGGCTGGGAATAGAACTGAGACATCTTGGCATAGCTCCCCAGTGGTCTTAAGCTGCTAGGTGATACTGCTGTCAGCACTGACAGCTGGCATTACGGACGAGGAAGCCCATTTCTCTCATTTCTTGGGGTACAGCATGTGAATTACAGCCCTTGCTTTCCTGCAGGGTGTCTGTCCATACAGTACATCAGGTGATGGTGAGGCACCCTACAGAGGTAACACAAACATCTGAGCAGCACTGCACTGTATTAGGTGTATTTCCTTGCTCAGCCAAGACACCAGCCTCAGGGATTGGAGATATGGTGCTGTGCTCCTTTGTTGTAATTCCCACATCATGTTAGAAAAGTGAGGGGCTTTGCTTTTTAAGCAGAGTATCTAGAACAGATTGGACGGATCCTTCAGTCTCTACCCAAGCAATGCGTTAAGGGTCTGGACCTGCTAGGGAACAGGAGTTTGCAAAGGAGACCTGTGAAGGTACCCCAGGTTATTTCTCTCTCCTTCCTGATATTAGCCAAAATATGAGCACTGTGAAGGGGGCAAGAGCTTTGCTTATCTTCTTCCTAAACAGGGCAAGAAGAGAGGGGCCACATGCACCTCCTCTCTCCTGCCCCTTCTGCAGTGAATATGAAGGGAATCACTCCTTGCAAGGAGACGTCTATCAAGGGGGCCAGCCCATCAGGGCTGCCATCTCCTCCCTGTCTGCACAGATCATTGGGGGACTGGAGATGGGGAAAATTTTCGGGGAATTCACCATCCAGGCACTCGGTGCCCACTCCACCAAGAGCTCGTCGCTGTCCGAGGCCGGCGGCGAGGCAGGTAGCGAGGCAGCGGGAGCCCCCGAGGCTGGCAAACAGAGTTTCTCAATCCCGACCTGGAATGAAGGGGAGGAGGGAAGCTGAACGAAAATAAATAATTTCTGGCTCCTCTGAATCAAAGCCTGTTACAATCAAAACAGCCCTCCGTCTGCAGCCAATGCCCTGGGGCCTCATTCGTCAAAAATTATACGCGTGCTAGAAGCCACAGGGCAAGTCTCTTCGGCAGAGAAGACCCTCCTCGTGTCAGGCAGCGCTGGGGAATGCTTTTATGCCTGTATCTCTGTCCCAGGCTCTCCTGGAGCGTGTGTGGACTCTTTGTCCAGTGTCCAACCCAGAGTGCGTTAATCCTCCAGCTCTTGCTGCAGGGCTTGTAGCAGCCCCTGCCCATGGGAATGACGGGCTGCCCGAAGGGAAAGGAGCAGAAGGAAATGAGGATTTGGGGGATAAATTGAAATGGGAAGTGGACAAGAGAGCATTGAAGGAGGCTGGCTGGAGAAACTCTCCGCACAAATGCAGGCAATGAGCCTGATTTTGGTTTTTCTCAGAGTGGCCCAGCACTACCAATTTCAGGGGAATTATTCCTGATTTACAGCAATATAAATGAGATCCGAAGCAGGTCCTCTGCTTTCAGGAAGCTTATGCACTTAACGTCCTCCATCAGTCCGTCGGTGTGTGTGCACATACGCTTGTACACGTATGCACAATGATATAGCAGATATAATGAGCTCAAACACCCCAGTGTGGCAGGGTAAAGATGGCCCAGCTTACACCCCCCAAAAAGACATTGATTTGTGCTGAATATCTGGACTAGATGTTTCCTCTTCTCAAGACAGGATTGATAGCTCCCGTTTTCCTTGATGCCATCTCACAGCTATCTGCTCAGGGTTGCTTCTATCAGGCAAACCTCCCCGACACGCTGGCTTGGAGACACTGGAGAGAAGACGATAAAGAGACTGGACTTGACTACTGGGTATTTCAATTCCCCCTTTCATTCAGACTCCATGTTGCTGATATAAAGACATAATTTCTTTAAGCCTGAACATAGCCAAGATCATATCCTCTTGTGTTTTTAGAGTCTGGTTTGCCTCGGTGAGCATTCTGCACGGTCTCCCTCCTTCGTAGCCCTCACATAACCCAAAAAGAGATGTAAACTCGGTCAGGCCTCTAACCCCTGTGGACAGGACACTATAAGCAAAGAAGTGTGAGACGAGTAAGGACCCAGACCCACCGACATCCAGAGATGCCTCCCAACCTGTTAGTCTGTGCCTTTATGACAGGACGGAGCAAAGACACGACTGATTGTGTCCTGTTACCTCACGAGAGGCACTGGGCACAACATTTTTCTTGGATTCTCCAGCAACAAGGGCATTTAAATAGAGTCAATTGGATGTTAATACCGAGATCTGGAAGCAAAAAAAAAAAAAAAAAGCAATAAAAAGAGAAGCTGAGAACAAGCAAGGTGGGAGCTGGAGACTGAGTAACCTTTAAGCCGGTTACAATAGTCCCCCTTGTCTTGCAGCTGGAGTCTGGCCAGCGAGGTCATGAACAAGAAACTGCTCACTCCCTGTGCAACGTATATTATTTCATTACTTGGTTTTATTTAATGTGGCAATAAATCCATGTATCCTACATGGCTGGAATGGTCTAGGGTCTTGCTTGTTATTACTGCCTGACCACCTAAAATTGCTGGTGCAAAACGAGGGCCCGGCTATAGCCAGATGTTTCTCTGTCTAGGTAACAGAGACAGACACATTCAAAAGGCGATGCAAGGTACAAAATTCTTACAAGGGAAACCTCTCCATGGGCTACAGAGAGACCCCAAGACTGTTCTGTGGCTAAAATTTTGAATGATGAAGCTGGGCCTCAAAGCAGTACAATTACTGCTCAGGTAAAGTCTCATCTGAAGACAAGGATGGAAAATTGACTTTGCGGCTGCTAAAATTCAGAATATTTTAAATCACATTAGTAGGATTTGGAGTACATGCTCGGGAGGATTCATTTTCATAGATGCAATTGTTTGACACTTTCCTATTTTTCTGTCTCTGCGTTTCTTTCCTATTTTCTTTCTCAATAGGCACAGGACTCTCAAAGCTTGGTGTAAGTCATGCTGGGGGAGAAGCTTGCAGAATGTTCTCTTAAAGGCTTTCAAATATTCAGTTTGTCTCTATTCACCTATTGTTTGCAGGATGCGTTCGGATCTTTGCAACATCTGCAGTGACGTGTGATGAAAGAGTCCTTCCGCAGATACCAAACGGGATATTTCTGTCTGAATTCAGACTCTAGGGCAGACCACTGCCTCTGCAGTGTTTTGCGACTCCCTTTATAGTCCCTGGAAAAAAAAAAAAAAGAAAAAAAAAAAACAGATTTGGCTGTGGTATGTGTCACAGGACTTATTTTGAACGCCTGCCTCACAGTGTGATACGGCACTCGCCCCGCATCGCCTGTAAAGACATCACAACTGGCATGAAGGAGAACACTTGTCCAGGCAAATCTCCACAGTTTCCAAATCAGCTCAGAGCTGGAACAGACTTTTCTGGAGGCATCAAAACTGAGTGATCAAACAAAATTTCATAAGAACCAAGCGGAGATGTCAACATGTCAGTAACTTGATGGATCAATGCCAGTAACCAAAACCCTCCAGATAATACTTGCAAGTGGTCCAGTGTGTTATAGACAACAACAAATGTCACAGAACAGAAAATAATATATATATATATATATATATCCTCTTTACACATGAAAAGCAGATAACCTGTGAAAGAAGCCCAGCTCCCATGGCAGTGTACCGGACAGCTATGCACATCAGCTGCCCACAGGCATTTGAAGTCAGGGTAGCAGAGATGTGAAGCATCACTGCCTCCTCTCTGAGACCTCTCAGCCACGCTCATTGCAAAACCTTTTGTGTGCCCAGAGACTTGGGCAGAGCTGATTTAAGAGTTTAGATGATTTAATTGCTGGTAATCACTGACTTAAAGTGGGAACAAGCTAGTCACTCGTGGACAAAATTTTCGGAGCCAGTAAACTGAGGCTGATGGTAGTTCACGCAGTTCCTCGAGCTGATTAACTCTGGAAGCCACTTCTCAGGCTCCCAACTTCATGTATTTTAGCTGGGATCCTACCCTGAGCACCATCACTATCAACCAGCCATCATCAATACGAGCTATTCAGAAAGCACTGCAGCGTGGGGAGGGATTTTCAGTGCCTCTGCAGAAATCCTGAGGATCAGACTGCCTGCTTGCTGCAAGCTCTTTGCAGCCACCGCCGGTAGTGGCCAAAGCCAGGTGTCATCACCTGAAGGTGACAGATACCTCTTACCTCCCCGCTGCTCCTGCATCTGGCTGGCTGTGGGGCCATCCAAGCCCACACTCGGCTCTGCTCTCTGTGTTTAAACTGCTGCTATTTATCTCACCAAGCTCAGCAGGAGCAGGAAAGGAAGGCAAAACACCCCCACCATGCATGGGTATCCAGAGGACAACAGGCACCTGAATGAATGGGGTCTCCCTCCTGGTTTAGGACATTCTTTAACAGGTAAAAATGACCCCAGAGCATAGACAATTTGGCTACTCGTGAGATTAAGGTATGTAATATAACCCAGGCAAGAAATCAGGTCCAGAAACCAGGGCAATGCTCTGAGAAACCCAAGGCATTTACCACTCTCCTGTTGCATCCCCATGAAAAGTTCAGGTCACCTCTCTTGTGCCTCAGTTTCTCTCCCTGCCTTTACTCCCTTTTTCGTGTTCAGACTTTACATCACTTTAGGCTGTGTGTAGCAGCAACAACACCCCTGATCTTGTTTGGAGACCCCTCCTGGCAACTGGAACTCTAATGAGGTATATATATTCTTACAATAATATCATATAACCTAATACACCACTGTATATTACACCATTATTCTTAAAATAATAGTATGCTGTGCGAGGCATGCAGTACCGTGCCAAAATGCCATTTTTTGGGTTTCCCACAGTATTTTAATGACACGCTGAGTCATGCTGGTGCTTCAGCTCCAGCCAGTGGGCTTGCTTTACCAACCACACTCTCAGTGCATATTGTCTTCTCCTCACTTGCTCAGTATAGCTGTCACAGCCCTCCAAGCTCGGCATCCTTTTGTCCTGACGTGTAGCTGAGTTTTAGCACAGGAAGCCATTCCTGGCAAAGGTTTGTGCTCGAGCTGTGCTTTGCCTTTTCTGCTTTTCCAAGTGAAACCTAATCTACAATCTTCTCTGCTACTTGAAGGATATTATTTGGTGGATGTGGTTTCCAACATATAGTTCAGTGCATGATTTAGGACCTGATCCAAAAGGCAGTAAAATCCACGGAAAAACTCCCATGAATAACTTCGGCAAGCCTGTGGACTGAAAAGGGAAACCTCCCTGGGTGTTGCTGTCACCTCCCATCCACCAAGAGCAGCCACCCTCCCACCGACTAGATTAGAGACAGCAACATACCTGGCAGGAGCTATTTAAAACCTCCACATGATAGGAGAGAATAAGTATTTTCTTGCATTTTCCAGCTCCAAACTTGTCCGCCGTAAAGCCAAACTCCAAATAGAAAGAGAAGCCGCCAGCTTTATTCTGGCGTCACCAGTCCATTGCAAGCACGAGGGAAGGTCAGATTATTTTGGTCCTGTCCCTGTCTGTGCAGTCACATACCAGCACGTGCATTCTTCAATTTGCAGATATCTAAGGTATGTGTGCAGAGACACACTGGCAGTAGGGGTGTCTGGAACCCATTTTGGGGGCCCTTGGAGCACTAGATATCCTTCCTAACTGCCAGCTTCAATGTGGACGGAAGAGAAGTTCAGACACTGGAGATCAGTGCTTAACCACAGATATTTTACTTATCCCAACATAAAATAAAGAATGACTGTACCTGGACCTACGCTGACGCAGGCAGAAATGGGGTTCCACCATTAAAATATACATCAGGTGTGGATGGGGTCTTGTCAATGACACAGGGGTGGAAAGAAAAAAGTCGTCTAAGCCTCACATCCCTTGTAAAAGGGTCATTAAAATGAAGCTGGAGTCAAAACATTTCTGAGGCACTTCTGGGGTCCAGCTGCACCTTCTTACACATTTCTTAGTGCTCAAAAAGCCTAGAAGGATCTCCACAAGGACAGGTTGCATACAGTGAGTGAAAAATGGACTAACCCAGTGTTTGTCCCACTCTCTGGCTAAATGAAATGCGGAAGCAGCTATATTTGGGAGCTGTGAGATTGCAGTGAGAAGGCAGTGAGGGTTCCTGGTTTGTGGGGCACCTCAGCATGATCTACTGAGGCCAGTGAAGTGTTGTGCTGCATCCCACACTGATGTTCTGCTCCATTCTCATCCACCACAGAGTTACACACATCCTCCAGGGATATTAGGGCAGCTGGCTGGACCAGGGCATCCACTCCTTCTCCACCAAGGACTTTTCTGTTATTTTTTTGGTGTCTAAAGAGCTTTTCAGCCAGCTGTCAATAAAAGTGAGATCCAGTTGCTCTAACATAGGTTTCTTGTGCCACTCGAGACCTTCTGGTACCCAAGCATCTTCACAGGGCTGGCTGATCAGGAGACCTCCTACTTTCTGAGCAGGGAGCTGGAGGCTGGGGGAGGTGGCTCAAGTGCCATGCTGAGACAACTGAACCCTACCTCTGAAGTCTGGCTTGAATTGCAATATTACTGCAGTTTAATATGAGATTTCTTGTCTAATGTTTCCAATATTACCAGACCAAGCAATATTGATACAGCACTGCTGAAGTTCAAGGCAGGCAGATCAGAGTGTTTGTGCAAAGGGGACCAGTTGAGTGGTTTTCACTTGAAAAGAAAAGCTATATTTAGAACTTCATTTACTGAAAAGGCTATCTCTTGTTTTCCAGTGATTTTGCCCAGATTCACTTGCTGTCAGGGTCCTATTAGGCCGATGTGATGGCAAATCCCCAGCACATCCATCAATGCACCAGCAAAAATAAATCTTCCTATTTCCTGCAGCAAACATCTCACCGTGATGTGACCACACAGGGCTGCAATACCTGCCAGAGGGACAGAAAGCGGATGACCTTGAGCACTGCAGAGACCAGTTCTGCCAAAGGCTGCCTAGAGTCAGCTGCAAGCATTTGGACTATAGCATTGTTCCAGCAACACCAGGGTGGGAAACATGCAGGCCAAGACAACCTAAACTCGGTCTGGCATCAGTTTTACCCTGAGAATAGAGGGATACCCTTAAGGTTTCATATCAGAGCCCTCATTTACAGTACTCTGCTGCTGCAAGGTGGGAAGATCCTCCATACAGGTCACCGGCCCTCACTTTTTTTCAGGCTAGTTTCTGTGCTGGCCCAACCTAGGCTCATTTTATGCAACGAAATGGGACTTAGCTTTGATAGATGTCTCCAAAAACTGTCAGTACCTTCAGCCTTCTCTACAGTCAAAAGAGACTTAGACAGTAGAGTCAGCGACATTCCTGAAATAACTCATCCCGCTTTAAACTGATGTCTAAAATAGGTCAGATGAATCACACCTTAAAATTGCTTATTTTTCTTTGTGGAATATAAACAGAGCCCAGGGTAGCCTGCTGAGCTGGACACATCTGCCCATGGGCATCTACACAGTGGTGATGCGAGTTGCACGCAGACTGTCACACAAGATTTACACAAACCATTTCCTTCAGAAGAGCCATATTTTTTTTTTCCTACTAGACTGAGAGGCACACCAATTAATGATGAGCATGTTGGAAGAGATATAATACTTTGTGCTTCAGAGCTTGCGTCAGTCTTTGACTTTTGGAAGCCAGGATGAGTTTTAATCCAAGATGCAAATTATTTTGCTGTTTTTAATTCCAGTGGCTCATATCCTGTCAGAAGCTTGAAAACCTGGGCCAGATCCACACGGTTTGTTCCTCTCATCCCAGGTAAATCAAAGTTCTTCATGTTGAAAGCCCTGCGCCGATCTGGAGGATGGAAAAACCCTGACAATGCCCCAGTGCTGTAGCTGTTTTGCACATGCGATGGGTCTGGTTCCTCCTGGTTTTCCACCTCTGCAGGACCACTTACCATGGATGACAGTATCTGAAACTTCACAGGTCTCCAAACACAGGACCTCACACTTAAGTGGCAGCACCAGGCCTAGACTCTGTGTGAAAGGTTCTCAGGTTTCCATTTAATCAAGCTTTTCTGCATTCCTGGAAAATATATTTCTACTCCAAGAGGAATACTGGATTTACTTGCCAAATGCCCAGAGGTACAACTCAGTGCTGAACTATTGCCCACAACATTTCAGTTTAACAAGTAGTCTGAGCAGCAAAGCAAAGAGAAGGAAGAAATCCAGCGTTTAGCAATACTCAATTTGACTGTAGTAATCCTGCAATGTGGGACAATAAAAAGTGAGGCATTTTGGAGACCGGAGATCTACCAAGGGTGTTATTAGAGTCAGAAACATACCTCTTAAAAAGCTGTTTTCCAGCTCTGCTTGCTGCAGGGTCAGCCTGAGCAGCAATGATGCTTCCTGAATGTGATGATGTCCTAATGCACGAGCTACTCCTTTCCAGGAAAGGAAGATAATAAAAATGGATATTTGTTGATGTTGTTTTCCACCCATTCCTTAGAGATGGAGGATCCATACCGCAGGGTAGCATGTGGCAGGAGGCCACTGTTGTCTGCAAAGTCATTATCGGGCTGTCTCTCACTGTGCCCCCCCTAACGTCCACTCAGCCTCTCCGACTGCGGAGTCATTGCAGGAGTGGGACATCCAATTTCAGGTCGCTTGTGGGAAGCATAGTGGAGATGTGGCTGAGAAAATCCTGCTTATGGTATAAGGTGTGAGCCAAAGACATTTCTTTCCTACTGCCTAGACACCAACAGCCTCCAAACAGTAGCATTTGTACAAAGGAAAACAACATGGCACCATTCAGAAATGGCAGCTGCGGCCTGTTCATTGTTCTCTGGGGTAAGGGAATAGGGAGCTTATTAAAAAGATAGAGAGCAACTTTTGCTCAGGCAGATAATGACAGGACAAGGGGGAGTGGTTTTAAACTAAAAAAGGGTAGGTTTAGACGAGATATGAGGCAGCAATCCTTCCCCCTGCGGGCGGTGAGGCCTAGCACAGGCTGCCCCCAGGAGCTGTGGGTGCCCCATCCCTGGCAGTGCCCAAGGCCAGGCTGGATGGGGCTGGGGGCAGCCTGGGCTGGGGGCAGGGGGCCCTGGGCACAGCAGGGGGGTGGTATTAAATGATCTTTAAGGTCTCTTCCAACCCAAACCATTTTATGAATCTGTGATTCTATGAAAAATCTTGGTAAAAACATATTTGGGGAGCACTGCAGCAGGCACGGCTAAATACCTGCAGCACCCTGTGACCAACTGGTCCACCACAGACCTGGAGCCCCCTTGGTGGTCTCCACACGAACAACCTGACCACCCCCAGCCTGGATGAGGTGCCTACAGGTAACCAGGAGCTGGCTGTGAAACCAGCAAAGGCCCTGAGGGCTCTGTGCTGGGTCTTGCTGTCCCAAGGCCCGTCCACACCTGCCTCTCCCTGCGTGGTTCACGCCCGAGGCTGGCATCAGGGAGCAGCATTGGGCCCGAGCTGGCATCGCCCTGTGCCCTCTCCTGGCCCTGAAACGTGGAGCAGCACAAGAAACCAGCTCCTGCAGCAGCTCTGCTTGCTGGGACCCTTCTCTCCACCAGCTCTCCAATGTGACGAGAGGTCTGGAGAAATACAGCCAGAAACAAAATGGCATTACCTGCTGAATGCCAGCTGCTGGTTGCACAAATGAATGTAATGCACCATTCGGATGGTCTCTTTCTCCCTAACAGAAGTGGGAGCCGGCCTGGCAAACACTGGGAGGCCTTTCTCTTTCTCTCCTGCACCGGCTGGGCTCAGGCACGGAGAAGTTGCTTGCTGCCCTCTCTTGGTTTCAGGTGGCTTTCACGTATCCCACAGAAAATCTCAGCCTCCTACCTGCGTGAGCCCTTGCAGGGAAAGTGCAACAGGGCAATGGGACCTTAAGGGCTCAGGAAAACAGCTGTTCCTCTCCCACACCTTCTCCAGACCCCAGAGCAAAGCTTGATTTCAGCTGCAGTACAGGAGAAGAGAAATTCTGGGGAGGAGCTGGTCATGCCTGCATGGGTGCAGGACTTTTTTCCTCTAATCCAGACACAGAGGACTGATGCTTGAGCCCTGCTTGCTGCATGGGGCTAGCTCATTTCTTCTGCTGGGCTGCAACAGCAAGCATAGTTAGGAAACTCCCTTGGCATGGCTATAGGAACTGTTGACCCATAGACAGCAAGAGCAGCCCACACTGAAATAACCTCTTCTGCAGCCCCCCAGGCCCCTTTCAAAAAGGCTTGGGTGATACTTTCCAGAGAGTCCTGAATTTGTCCGAAATGGGGAAACTCTGGTGGACTGGCTTTAATTTGTTCATTGATTTAGCTTTAAAACAGACTGTGGAATAGTCTAAAAATGCCAGAATATCTTGTTTCTAAATGGTGGGGCTGAGGAGGGAATTTTTGCTTACAGAATTTTGAAACAAAGTTTTCTGCTTCCTGTTACGGAAATGGTACTTATATTATTTTAAGTGAGCTATAAATTGTCAAGGGTGAACTAATACTAAACTAATACGTTTTAGCTTTTTTGTTTGTTGGTTGGTTTGTTTTGTTTTGTTTATTTTTTTCAGGCTAAGTGAAATGTTTGAATTTGATCTGAAATGGGCATAAATACTACAGTGTGGGCAGACCTTGAGCATTATCATCTTGGCTGAGCGTTATCACCTTTGCTGAAAGCTTTAATCTTTCCATCTTTGAAAACAAACAAACAAACAAACAGTAGATTATCATTCTTGTGAATGTGTCTGGTTACCATCAGCCAGCTGGTTAAACTCATTTTTTTCTCCTTTGGAGACAAACCCTGATGATCTGGCTCCAGTCCCCTTTTTGCCCATCTCCCAGTGGTGTGATGTGTGTCAAAAATAGAACAAACAGAACAGAGCTGAGGAATTCTGAATTCACCAGAGGTCATCTGGGGACTCTTTGCCTTCTGTTTTATGGGCATCGTGTTTTATTTTCTGTCTTCAGACATCTGTACCAGCAGAAATCTGGTACACTCGCAGACTTTTACCATCCCTGGGATAATAATAAGTTGTTCCAAATACAAGTGTATCTCTGAGGTTCATTGATATTATCCACTACCCCTGACACAGAGAAATCATTATGGGATTGTGTCCTTTTAAAGTTCCTTGCATGTCCCTTATGAGCTTTCTTCTCATGAAGACTGGGGCAACCAAAAATCCTGTTCAGGGCTTGTTTTGGTGAGTGGGGAACAGAAGGGCAGAATTACTCAGAGGCACCCGAGGAAATGAGTTCCTAAAGCAGACTGGCTATGGGGCATGCCGTCTTTGAAGTGGAATTTGTTGAGAACCAAAAGCAACTTGAATCCAATTAACTTCTAATGTGAAATTGAGCTAAACCAAATGAAGGGGGTTTTGACTCTAAATGGGACCATCCAGGCTGTGATCTGATGTAGTTTAAATAATTCATCACTTTACGTACATGCCTGCCACGAATTTGCACCAGGTTTCCTGAGCATCCCTGCAGTGATGGGCTCCACGTCACAGGTCATAGCCGGGGGCGGTGGGGTCCAAGTCGTGGTGAAAGGAGGACGGTGGCAGAGCTGAGAGGAAGAAGAGAGGGCAGGCTCAACAGCTAGCTAACAGATATGAAGAGGAGGTCATGGAGTCATAAATTCATGACTCCATGAATTGTTTAGGCTGGAAAAGACCTTCAAGATCATCAAGTCCAGCCATCAGCCTGACCCACCAAGTCCATCACTAAGCCATGTGCCTTAGTGCCACGTCCACGCTTCCCTTAAATACCTGCAGGGATGGGGACTCCACCACTTCCCTGGACAACTAATTGCAATTCTTGACCACCGTCTCCTTGAGTAAATCTCTCCTAATGTCCAATCTGACTGTCCCTTGGTGCAACTGGAGATGTACAGACCCTCAGAGTTGGAGGGAAGGGGAAACTAGCAATGCCCCTCAGCAGGGAATTGGGGCAAGATCTGCTGGAGCCTAGGCAGAGGAGGCAGCTGCTCAAGCAGGAGGAAGAACTGAGCCTGGTCTGGGTGAAGAGGTGGAAGAGGTGTGCCAAGGGCAGCATGGGGCTTCCAAGGAGATGAGAAAGCTAAGCCAGGGAAGAGGCGATCGAAGCCATGTGAGGCTCGCAGGAGAAGGCAGAGAGTCAGCAAAGATGCATCCTCCCAGGCTCATTGGTTAGGACCAGTCTCTCGCAGTCCTTTGTGAGCTCCTTATGTTGCTTGCATGGAAATATCAATGCTCTTCCCCTGCCAAAGCACTTCCTTTTCACAGGCACAGGACAGGAGGCTTCATTTCCGTATCCACTAAATGTGTTTCAGACACCTCCCTTCAGTTACAGTCAGCACACAATCTGGAGCCAAGGGCATTAGGATTATTATTGAATGCACCACATTTATATATATATGTATGTTAGTAAGCATGCTATCAAGACATCAGAAGAGAAATCCTAGAGGAGCTGGTGTGCTTCAGGGACTCAACTTTCCTGGCTCCTCAAGGGTTTTTTTATCAGACAGTACAGGGCAGCCGGGTTGCAATGAACCTGCAAGCTCAGGCGGCACTGGATCCTCTGCACAGCCAAACACAGCCCAGCACAGCCCGCAGCTTCTCAATGGCAGCAGATGGACAGGGACTCATATTCCAGCATTTTGTGGGTATCCCTTCCCTCCAAGCTGCCCTCCACCAGACTGAAAAGTGCAGCATTTAATATCCTCTGATGCTAATTCCACACTGAAGATGGAAAATTCAATAACTTCTGCGTGCTGTAAATTGGGCTGAAAGTATTGCACGTCCCAGCTGCGGGGAGGGAAGCTCAAAAGCACAAAGGACAAGGATGGGACCTTGCTGTCAGCATCAGTGATTTCGCTGTGTCCCATGGCATGGCTGTGCCAGGGATTCCCCCACTGTATAGGATCTCAGGTTTGCATCTATAGCAAGTGCCGCCAGCTGTCACAGTCGCCAGAAGCAGTTGAGATGACATGTTCAAGCAACACTAAATGCAAAGTAAAAAAAATCCATACAGCAATCATTTACTACACATATTCATATTTTTAGTTCCAGTCTCCTGGGCTTGGCAACACAGCAGCAGAGATACATATAAAAACATAATCTGCTTATCTTCATTTATGCCATAAATTTCCTCTTTAATTTCACGTGGGCACAAACCAGCACGAGCTGCCTCGTGCTGGGATTCATCGCTCCAAGGGGGAACTGCAGGAGAGGAGAAAACCTCTTTGCACAGAGCAGAGAAAGCCAAGCCAGCCATCTCTCTCCATCTCAGCACACCACCTTTACACGTGGAGCAGCGACTGACGGCTGATTTCACTGGTGGACTTGGTGAAAACACAGCATCACTCAACAGGAGCACGTGGACTTGTGTTAAGCAGTCTGTCTCATTGTAAAGAAATTTATTTGCCTCCTAGACAACCCGACTCTTCTAATAAACTTTGCCTTCTTATAGCCATGGATTTTCCTTCCCAAGGCCAGCCCAAAGTACTTCAGTCACCCCATCCCACTCCTTCCCTGGGCCAGGCAGAGCCACGGGACCTGGCCCTGCCTTCTCCCAGGCAGCTCATTGCTAACGTCTGAGCCTCAGCACATCTTTTGTGGACTCTTTTAAAGCATATTCCAATATTTAGCGCTAATGTTTCACTTGCATATTAATGCCTCGAATTTTATTACCCCGTGATCATAAAACCCCAGCTGCTGATCACGGCCCCAGCCTTCTTTATTTTACCCTGCTGAATTCCTGGGCCTGAGGCCAGGGTTGCTCAGTACAGCTAGTGGCTCCGTTGGCGTGTGGAGACAGCCCTCTACAGATTGTTGCCTACATTCATTTACTCACACGAAACGCTCAGCTCAGCTGCCAGCAAGCTGTTTTCCTCCTGCATCTGAAATCTCCAGGATGGGGAAGAGGATGGGGTGATCAGAGGTGTCCGTGGCCAGGCCAGCCCTCCTGAACGGGTTTGTGTCACTGCAGAAGGGGATTTTTCCTTTCTCTGCCCCTTTTGCCCCTCTTTCCAAGCAGGAGAGAGCAAGGACACCCTCTCAAAAGACCTCAAGAGAAAGAGGGAAAGAGAAGGGAGAGAGGTTTCTCCTAATTTTAGCTCAGTGTGCATAGCCATTTGGTGGAGTTTCCCCTAAATCCTGCTCTTCCTTTCTCACTGCTCCACCCCATGGCCAGGGAGAGAGACCAGGCTCCAGGAGGAGAGGGAAGAGGGAAGAGCCAGTTGCGTTCACTGCATTTGTTGGTTTGATCCCCAGCAGCAATCACACCAGCGCTAAACCCATCATTTGGCAGCAGCTACAAGAAAGGAAGAGAAAACTGCAGCTTTTTGCCCCCCATTAAATTTCTAATTCTTAATAAACCCTTTATCTGGATCTATGTAAATTACTACACCTGCTAATCAGTTAATTATGCAATTCAATTGACTATAAATTAAGTTGACCTGCAGCCAACGAGAAATAACAGATGAGGTGTTAGTTGTTGAGCGCAGCTAACAAGAAATAACAGACAAGGCATTTGTGGTAGAGTTGGAGCAAGATCCAAGGGGCAGCACAAGCTGGTAGCAAGAGGAGCTCGTGGTGGGGGCTGTCTTGGGACAAGCAGTGCAGAGATGGCAGAGGACAAGGGGGAACCCACGTGTGTACAGCTTCTCTGCCAGCTGCTGGGCAGCTGAGTTGGAGAAGTTACCCCAAAACCAGCACATCCCTGCACACAGAAATGCTGTCTTCTGTAATGGTGCTCAGTGTGAGCGAGGGCCAGCACTGGATAACAGGAGACTCCGGGGAGGGTCCTAGAAATACCCCAGGTGATAGATAAATCATGGGCACAACCCTCTCCTCACCTGCTCGGTGGGTGACCTCCCCTCCAGCTGACTGCAGACCTCCTCCTGCACCCCGTACCCAGCCTCTGCCTCAAATTTAGGCAGCTCCAAGCCATCCATAACTCAGGCTTTGCCCTGGAGTCCTGCCTTTTGATGGAGAGCGTGGAGGAGAGGGCATTTGCAGCCTGGACTTGTCTGCTCTATGGAATAGGGCGGGGATCACGGGGTGGTGACGTGACTCCATCCTCAGCCACAGAGCTGCAGAGATCCTGAACAGAGCAGACACCAAAAGTCCCCTCTGTCCTGTCAGCTCAGCACTCTTTGCTCAAAAGGTGCCCAGCCCTAAGAGCTCCCTGGTGCCGGCAGTCCCCAGGGGGACCCTAGGTGCAGAGCCACTGCACTGCACGCAGCGAGCCGATGTCCGCCACGGCAGCCCTGCTGTCCTCTTGCCAGTTCCTGAAGGATGTGGCCTCCAGATCGATGGAGAGCCTCCAAGCCACGTTGTGCTGACTCCCTGAAAGGTCCTGATGTGGTGGAAGGCGCGTATGTAATTAATTGAGGTCCAGCAGTGTGGCTCCGTGCTCATCAGACTGAGGTCAAGCCGTTGACTTCCAACAAGCCACAGGAAGGAGTGGGGGCAGATGCAGGTGCTGGCAGCCCAGGCCACGGGAGGAGGAATGGCCTGGAGGTGAGGAAAAATGGCCTGGAGTTCAGGGCACTGACACGACTTGGGAGGCCTCCGTTGGATTCACCACCCTGCCGTTAACCCCCTCGTGTGACAAGAGACCCTCGGAGATAGGAGGTGCCAGCTTCTGCCAGCTCACCAGCCCCTCAGGGAGGGCAGACAGCACCTGGACTTGGCAGAGGCACCCAAATGTCAAAGCCCTGGGAGGAAATCTGGTACAAAAGCTGATGGAGAAACAGCCACCGGGGCAGCAAGCCCCCTGGAAAGCAGTTCCTCTGCAGCCCGAAGCGCTGCAGAGGCAGGTCACAGCTCCCTCCTCTCAGGCACGGAGAAACGCTGGCTGTGGTTGCCTTCTTGTGGTTGCTGCTCCTTCTGATCCATTCCTCTGATAGCTTGGCACACATCTAATTAAAACACAGGGCTGATAGGCAGCTTTTTCGCCCTGCCAGGTTTCGTGAAGGAGGGCGATTCAGGCGCGAAGAGCAGGAGCCAGCCAGGAAATACTAGCTGCGTCCTGGAAGGAAAGTGGCCGGGGAGCTGAAGGAGGTGTTGTTGCCTCGTGAGCCGTGTGAGTGCGACACGGACCAGGGCTTGCTGGTGGAGTACCTGCCGCTGGAGGGAGAGAAGGTGCGGAGCTGGAGCTAAATGAGGCGTGCGCGCCTGGATTTTTGCCTGGGTTTGGGTTTTTGACGACACGCGGCTTTCTCGGTGCTTCTTTACGCAGGAGTCTGAGCTTCAAGGGCAGCTCCTCCGGCGGGTCAAAGGCACAACAGGTCCCACTGGGGAGCAAGAAAATGTGTGAAAGATCGTGGATGTAGGGGAAAGGAGAGGAGAAGACAGGACAGGACAGGACAGGACAGGACAGGACAGGACAGGAAACCAAGACAGGGGGCTTTTACACATTAAAGCTGAGCCCCTGAACAGGAACCACCATCCAGAAACGAGATACTACAGACCGTGAAGCACCCAGAGGGTTTCTGCAGGGCGGCTTGGGCAATTTCACTGATTTTTTTGTCACCAGGATATTGCGGAGGCATTTCTTGATGTGGCAGTGTTCAGAAACTGGTAGACTGCTGTTCATTGCTCGCACCTGGGGTGAAGCGTGATGGAGTGGGTCTAAATCCAAGCTAGCAGCAGGCCAGTAGGCAAAGTCATTTGTTTTCTGGCTGTTGCATAATCATTGTTGAGAGTTAAAAAAAAATTAAAAAAATGATTGAACACAGAAGCTCCAGAGGGAGGGTAATATACTAAAGGCAGAAAGTTCTTCAAACCCCATTTCTTCTCTGTACCAATATCATTTCTGACACACCACAGCCTGTCTGCGAGTCTCCCCACTGCCACTGAGCACAGGAAAGCCAAAAGATTGTGTTATTTACATCAGGCTTTTTAAAAGATTGCTTTCCCTCCCCTACCGTCTCCTCAGCTGTCTCTGCAGCCCCAGGCAGATGCTCTATTATAAGAGAGGAGGCTCCGAGTCTGGAAGATGTGCTAGGCAGAAAGTCTGGCCAGGTCTTTTGTTCACATGGAAAAGCGAGGGGGAAAGTGGAAGTGGTTTGGTTTTCATGGAATTTCTTGCTTCTGTATTTTATCAAAGAAATTGATTGTAAAAACTATGTGTGAGTTGATATATCTGTGACTTCTTTATTTTTTTTTCCTTTAGATGGCTAGAAAGAAGACTAAATATACAAGTTTAAACCCATTTCTTTTGATTTCTGCCAGCTGAGAAAAATAAATAAATAAATAAAAATGTCCAGCCTGAAAAAAAAATGTCCATTCTAAAGAAACTAGCATGCCATCAAAATTCCCATTTTGAAGCACAGGCTTTTGTATGAATATAGAGGCCTTTCAGGTGTTCGAGTGCAACATTTTTTGGCTTCTTCATGAGCTTTTTTCCCATATTGGAATAAAAAGACCAGGGGGCTGCGGCTGTTCCCACCCCAAGCTGGGTCCCCCCCTGAGTCTCCAGGACCTCATATGAAGGCTGGGAGGGAATAGAGGGACATTGTCCCAAAAGGTTGCCCCAAAAAGGGAGAAGTAGACACCAGTCAGCAATGGAAAGCTTTAAGCTGAAGAGGAAGAAAAGGGTTTGAGCTTTCAGGGAAGCAAGGGTCTGCAGCATTTCCCAGGGGGATTGGAGGGGGGGACAAGGAGATAATGGGCTTGCAGATAGGATTTGATAGGGTTGGTCAAGGGCTCGTGGGACCCGTCACCGATGACCTCTATTCCTGCAGAAAAGGAGAGAGGCCAAGTTATCGTAGTCCGACACACCGGGAAGAGTAATTATTAACATGGAGCTGATTAATAGCAAGGAGTCTGAGGCCAGGTAGGAAAGATTAATAGCTGAGTTCATTAAGATTATTTCCGCTAACGTTAATTAAAATGACAGAAGCGGAACGAGAATTTCAGCTACTTCATTAGGTCAGGCTCTCCTAGGCCGACAAGATCTTGAATACGGGGCATAGCTCTTAATTGTTTAATATGTCTATGGGTGCCTGATAGGCTCTGTGGGGATTTACAAGGAATTAATTTCAAAAGGAGGACTCTGCGGCTTGACCCTTGTTGATTTGAATTCTGCCATTACATTGTATTAATAATAAATAGAGATTAAATCCGTATCCTCCTGCCAAAGCATTCAGCAGCATGAAGAACAGCTGAAACTTCTGAGTCCAAATAAATTCTAGAAGAAAGTATAGGTACAACATTCACCCTAAAACACTGCTCCCCCAGAAAAATCCATGATTATATAGACTTTGGAACCAGCTTGCCGTGCTCTCAGTTCAATTACCTACACAGAAATATAATTCTCAACTCAATCACCCTCATCAAGGGCGCTGGAAATTTTCTTTATATAAAGCTTTATAACAACACAGAAAAAATGGCATTACAGCCCTACAGAGCACTTTACAGTTGGCTAATGTGTTCTCACTGAAGGTCGTTTTTTAATGCACTCATATTGATTTGATAGGAATCTCGGTGTTGCCACCCCAATTAAGGAGGGTTATCCGAAAGGGTCATGGTGAGAGCAGAGAGAAATCATTTAAGTGAGGTAGAAAAATAGGAAATAAAGTCAGCTCAGCAGCCAGCATCAGGGAAGCGTCGTGCCACATGGGGACCTGACATTGCACAAAACAAGAAGATTCGTGGAGGAAATTTAGCGACAGAAAAGGAGACAAGGAAAGGGGGCTTGTTGGGACACTGCTCAGAGGTTCTGGTGCAAGGAGTGGCTCTTGGTTTCGTTCCACATGAGAAAATGGAGGTTTTCCAGCTTCATTCCCTTCTCTTGCTGCTTGTGGACTTTATGCCCCTCTTCTCCTGGATGGGGCGGGCACGTGAGGCTGAGGGGAGAAGAAGCCGCCTCCCATCTTGCTCTTCTTTTTTGCCACCTGGCAACAAACTCTGGACACAGCCAGGTCAATTTGCTCACTTACCGTGTCACCGATTGGCACTGGGGCCAGACACCCTCAGAAAGGATCCGGGAGCAGGGCCAGCACACCCAGCTCGGTGTGTTGTGCATGGCTCAGCACATTGCACACAGCATTTCCTATCACGCACAGCTCGGTGCATTGCACACAGCCTGGCACGTTGTGCACAACCTGCTGCGTCGTGCACAGCCCTGCACGCCGTGCACACAGGCCAGGGCATCACCTACAGCCCTGTGCACAACCCAGTACACTGCATCCTGGACGTCTCACGTAGCCTGGTGCATTGCATGGAGAGGGAGGTGCTGGTCTCTGCTCCCTGGTAATCAATGAGAACAGCACAGAGCTGCACCAGGGGAGGCTCAGACTGGACTTTAGGCAAAAAATTCTTTACTGTGAGGGTGGTCAGACACTGGAACAGGCTTCCTAGCAAGGTGGTTGATGCCCCATGCCTGTCAGTGCTCAAGATGTCCTGGTTTTGGCTAGGATGGAGTTCATTTTCCTCCTAGTGGCTGGCATAGGTGCCGTGCTTTGGATTTAGGATGAGGATAATGTTGATCACACCCCGATGTTCAGTTGTAGCAGAACAGTTCTTACACTGTGTCAGGGATGTTCAGCTCCTCGTGCTGCCCTGCCGGCGGAGAGCCTGGGGGTGCCCAGGAGCCGGGAGGGGACATGGCCAGGACAGGTGGCCCCAGCTGGCCAAAGGGATGTCCCATACCATGTGGCATCATGCTGACCAACAAATATGGGGGGGCTGTCCAGGGGCACTGCTGTTAATTGGGGACTGCCTGGGCATTGGCCAGCAAGCAGTGAGCAATTGGGCTGTGCATCGCTCTCTTTGTTTATTGTTTGTGTTGTTACTGGGGTTTTTTTGGTTGGTTAGTTTTCTTTCTTTTTTTTTCTTTCCAGTTACACTGTCCTTATCCCAATCCATGAGTCATTGCACTTTTCAGTTTTCTCCCCCATTTCTCCTATTAAGGAGAGAGCTAAATAGATATCCAGAATATTAGAGAGGTTTTGCTCAAGCCTGGGTAAGGTCTGAGTACCCCCTACTCCAGGGGATGTTATTTCGCCTGAAAAATCAAATCACAGAAATGTCACCACTTCTAAAACCTTACAGCACCTCCTGTTGGAGTGGCTTTGCCTGAGCAATGCCAAAGAGTTTACACTGGGAATGAGACAGAGCACCAAATGCAAGAACATTTCCACCTCCCCTGGCAGCTCACAGACTGGTGAGTTAGCTCCACGGGGAAGGGAGAACTTCCAGCAAAGCTGGGATTTGAATGTCCGTCCCCAGGAGCCCTCAGCAAACAGTCTCCACTCCAGAGGTTCTGCTGTGGTTTTGCATGAAAATGCTCTTACAAGGCAGCTCAGCCGTGCGGAGCCAGGGAGGTGTGTTTGGGACTTCAGTCATGCCAAGGGGCTGCTTGGGCTGAGAAATGCCTCCAGGAGGGTGCCATTCCTCATTAAATGTCACTAATGAGGGGCCAAGCTGTGGCAGGACCAAGGCAGTGCTGCAGGCAACCAGTGAGTCTTCTCATAAAGCTGGAGTGGACGTCCCGTTGGGTATCGGGAAGGATTTCTTCACAGAAAGAGTGGTCAGGCATGGGAACGGGCTGCCTGGGGAAGTGGGGGAGTCCTCATCCCTGGGGTATTTAAGAGATGTGTGGATGTGGCACTTCAGGACATGCTTTAGTATTGGACTTGGGCATGTTAGGTCAATGGTTGGACTTGATGACCTTCAGGGCTTCCTCCAACCTAAATGGTTCTACGATTCTATTATTCTATAGAGATCAGGTGTATCCCACCCATGTCCCAACTCCAAATGTCTCGATGTGTTGGTAGATCCGTACCCCAGTGACTGGAGTCACTGACTGGCACCCAACCCAAAACCTTATCCACCAAGCAGCTCCTGAGACTTAGCAAGGACAACAGCGAAGTTGTCTTCTCCTCCCCACCCCATCTCACCCTCACCAACCCCAAGCACCTCCGCCCAAACCTCCAAGCCCAGCAGGTTCCCTCCCCAGTTTGCACCACACACTTGTCCTGCAAACCAGGCTCCCTCCCGCTGCTCCCTCCTGGCCCCAAGGGTGAGTTACGGGATCAGAAGCACAGAGCAAGATCATTTGGGCATGAGAGAAGACTCCGTGTCCATGGTTGCCTTGTACCCAAGACCAAGGCGGAACAGGACTTGCTCCAGGACTTCCCCAGCTCTCACCTTCCCGTGGTACAAAGGTTAAGCTCCAGCAGAGAGCTGGGCACGACTCAGGAGTCGCATCCCACACTGCTCGCCCCGCAGCTCTTTCGGGAAGCCGGGCATAAAGTTTCTGTCCATTGCAACGCAGCTAGCTCTGGAATCTTCTGCTTCTCCAGCGCACACAAAGTGACTGTGGGGAGGCGGGAAATTAGGCTGAAATAAATAAATTAGAGCCAGCAGGAGGGGATCGGCATGCTGCTTGAATTAGTGTGGAGGGTAATTGTAAACAACTGGGGAAATGTGCCTTAAATTAATTTTTAGGACCTAATGGGATTTTGCTTGGACTATAGTCAAGAATGAAAAGCCTTCAATGGCAAAACAAGGCACTTTGCATAAATTAGCAGTTATGACATTAGTGGAGCTGGCTCTTTTTTGGCTGGCAACTGGGAGTGTTTGTGCGTATGTGCACGCCTGCATGGAGGACTTGGGATTTGTTTTATTTATTATCTAGAGCTTGCTTAAAGGAGTTACTACAGGACGGGGAGAATCTTGACGCAGACACTTAAAAGCCAGGATGCCTGGGCTCTGTGCAGTGGCCACTGGCATGCCGTGGGAGGAGAGAGGAGGACAAGCCCCCAGCCTCCTTGGGTGGATCGCTCCGGGTGGAATATCTCTGCTGTAGAGGTGGTTGGGCAGCCAAACAAAACAAAAATAAAAATAAAAATAAAAATTAAAAAATAAAAATAAAAATTAAAAAATAAAAATAAAAAAATAAAAATAAAAAATAAAAATAAAAAATAAAAAAATAAAAATAAAAAATAAAAAAAAATAAAAATAAAAATAAAAAATTCACCCTGAAAAATGCAGGGACGGATAAGACCTCTTGTAAGCAGCAGCTTGGAGCCAAAATGGTTCGTGGCCACTGCATTTCGGTTGTGGTGGCAGTGAGGGTTTGCACCCTGTATCATCTCCAGTCCCACTGCAGGTTATGCTGAACGGGGTTCTTTCTCATTTCAGTATTTGCACTTCTGTACTGAAAAAGCATTAATGTATTTTAAATGCTGGTTGCAAAAGTAAACAGGGCTTTGCTTGGGAAACATTTTTTTTCACTACTTTCTTGTGTCATCTTCATTAAGAAAAACTTTTTTACTCTTTGGTTTTTATTTTGCTCCTCTGTAAAACATTGAGTTTGAAAAAAACTGTTGTCTGCTCTCCGATGGACTAAAGTTAAGGAAATTTACACCTTCTTTACCCAACCCAGTATAAATGCCATCACCCACCAAGAAGGACTTCCAATGATCCATTACCTGTGAAACTGATTTATTTTTAAGTGGTATAAAATAAAATAAAAAGCTTGGGGTTTGCTTCCATTTTATACTCCCGCATAAACTGGAAGCAAGTCAACCCTCTTCAGTGTCCAGCATTTCTGGAGTGCTGGAGGCCTCATCCTCCTGAAAGCAGCTCTGTCTTGTGGAGTTTGATGGGCCTCTGTCCCCTGGGCAATCCTGGTGTGAAAGTGCTATCAGGTCCCCTAGAACCTCATCTTTTGTTGATGTTTATCTGGGCTGATTTCAAGGAAAATCCCAGAAATGAAATCCCCATGCAACAAATGTCAGAATAACTCTAAGACAGAGACTAGAAGAAGAACTTGGAGCAGGACAAGGGATAGCCTTCTGCCTTCATATCGAGCAGAGGTTAGGGTTAGATGCCCACAGCTTACAGTAGCTCATTTGTTAATACCCTTGAAAATGCCCTTAAGAGGCCATTTAAATAGAGCCATGGTCTTCGTCATGCTCAAAGATCACACTCAGTCATAAACTAAATACCTCCACAGTCTAAAAGACTCGGCCTTCTGTAACTGGACTTTATGGAGGCTCCAGCAACACCATTTCTCCCAGTCTGGGCTACTCAATCACGTAAGAAAGTGGTAATACTTATTTATTTAAAAATGGAGCTTTCTCTTTACTCATTTCATGTTGCTTAAGCTGTATTTTAAAATAAGCTTGCTATTAGGTTAATTTACCTTCCACTCCAGCTCTCACTCTGCTTGGAAATGGGATCCAGATGGATAACATTTCAGAGTTTAATTCAAGTTCATTAAAGACAGTGGAAGTTTTTTTCCACAAATTTCAAAAGGCTCTGACTCTGGCCTCTTTATCACTTTGCAGCAAGATGCTTGGCTCCAGCCTTCATCTCTGAAACGCCAATAGCGATTTAAAAAGCTGCAAGAAGGTTAGTATTCCTTCTGGGTTTATTATTTCCACAGAATGAAAACAGATTCGTATCCTCACTGGAGGCAATAAAGCCATCTACATTTGATCATCAGGGCATATGAATGTTCAAACGCCGCCTCCTGCCAAACTTGAAGGTCCCTCATCAGCCAAACTCCTACTGACTTCAGCAAGACGTAGCCAGCACATGCATAAAGAAGAGCAGCGTTTTCACAGGATCTAGGCGTGAAGTTGCCTTCCAGTATGACTGTCACAGCATTCGGAGAAGCCATACAGATTATTTTAACGTAGGACTAATGCCCAAATATCTGCCCGACTTCTGCCAGTTGTGAGTGGCTGCACCCCCAAAAGTCTCCGGTTAACACAGAAAATAAATAAATAAATAGAATAAAAAGCATTTTAAACTATTTCAGGCCTCCATGAGACGTTCATGCATTTCCATTTATAAACTTTCTGGACTGCCTCTTTATTTGACATGATTTATTCACAGCTCCAGTGGAGACCAGCTGAAAAGCTTTTCTCTTTCTGAAACCAAAGTGTTGACAGGCATGGGAAGACCCCTATCCTTACATCTCCATTCAAAATGCTTGCCAGAAGTTTTTGGCACTCCAAAGCGTTATGCTTCACGCAGAGAGAGGGACAGGTCCTTAAGAAATTCTGCACATTAGCTGTTCTACAGTTTTCCGAAGGACAAAGTCCCAGTAGCACCAATGCCTCGAGCAACCATTTTGCAAAACATCAAGCCACGGTTACTTTTGCCAAGTGTCCCCAGGACATGAACCACCCTCAGCTTACAAACCATAATTGTCCATTAAATGCAGATGAACAGTAAGTCCTTCTCTCCTCTTTTTCTTCGTCATTATTTTAGCGAACAATAGGTCAAAAGCCTGCAGCCAGGCAGTTGCAACCGAAACACTCACAAAAAATCATGTCAGACCTTTGCTGGTGGTGCTTAGGTGGGATGAGCTCATCCGACCTTCGGTTCTTCTCAGCTCTTCAGGTGCCCCAGAGGAAAAAAATAATTAATAATAGCATGGGTTTTCTATTATTAGTCACAGTAACCACATGCCTGCAAGACGAGGGCTTGCAGATACAGCCTCTGAAGAGCTATGGTAGGTTAGCCCGTTGTTGAAAACTGCCATTCACTGGACATTTTCTGCTCTCTAACAATCACGTAATAAATTCAGCGGGAGTTTTATTAGAACACTTGGGGTATTTTTCTTTCAAATATCATAACACGAAGAAATAAAGATCCACAGAAAGCTTGAAACACTTCCTGGCTCTCTTGTTTTAGCAAGATATTTGAAAGGGAGAGCTGCTCAGAGGCGACAAGACGACAAGCACTGTTTAGGAACTGTCTCGCTGGGCCAGGAGAAGTGGGGTTTGCCTTCTGTAGAAAAATCGCCTTCTTCTGCTGGAGAGGGTATTTCCTTCGCACGTCTGCTTCCAGGATTTTATTCCATGCTGCTGGACTTTGTAGGACGTTTTTCTAGGTAAGGATTTGTGTAAGGGAAAATGAGCTTGGCAGAATGAGGCCTGGGTGGTCAAAAGAAGCGGAATGGAGAGGGAGCCTTGACTCCGCACGGCACCCCCAGGAGGGTTACAGGAGGGTGACTGACTTGGCACCCTGAAAGTCCTGTCCTCAGAGCTCACGGGGCAACGGGGCTGGTTTCTGCCCCCCCTCCTGCAGCACTTGATGGGGCAGGGGTTATTGTTGTTGTTGTACCAAGACTTGAAAGCAAAGCAGCGGTGATTTCTGCCTGATCCGTAACGCACCAAGCCGTAAAAGACTGAAGAAATGCCCTCACTCCTGCTGATCAGGTGTGTTCGTGAAGGAGACATGCTGACGTCTTTAGGCACAGTGGTCCAGACGAAACTTCAGACCCGGGTTTGTCACCATTTCTTGACTGCCAAAAGCTGTGAGGGTAAAGGATTACCTTGCATGTGCCCACCCAGTACTTATCCTTGAATATCATCTACTCTCCATTGGCTAAAAGAGGATGCTTGGATGGAAGAGCTGCTTTCTGACTGAATGGGGACATTTTTACGTTCTCAAGTCCTCCAGACACTTGAGAAACATGGGGAGCTCTGAGGAGCCACTCTCTGATGCGTCAGCCAGCGCTGGGAAACTTCGAAGTCACAGAAAGCATCACCACCCAGCGAGCTCTGCCCATCCTTGGTGCTGCTCAGAAGTCCCGACCCATCTGTGCGACTCAAGGGGCAGCAGGAGACTGTGGAGGGGCCCTACCAAAGAGGAGAAGGATGCAGACGTCATATTTTACGGTTATTCTGGTATACAACAGCCCAGGGGAGAAAAATCATCTCTTGGATCATTTTGCCTCTGTTTCATATGGAACCAGGTGGAAACAGAGTCCAAGTCCCAAGTTGTCCTCCACAGGTATGAGAGAGTGACCAAGAGGATGGAGTAAGCCGGTCTCCTCCAGTCACTTGGATGTTTTCTTTCTCATCTTAAATTATATGTCAAAAACTGGAGCTCTTAGAGACAGAGACCCAGCTGGGACAAATCCTGGCAGCATCCTTTCAGTAGATCAAGGCTGCCTGGCACCACATGTGGATCTGGGGCAGAGATCACAATAAATACAACTCTTCTGGACTGAAACTCCTCCAGCTGGACCTCGTTTTTCCCCGAGAAAACCAACTGACCACTTCTTTAGCTGTGCAGCAGCCCCCAGTTGCTATTTTTGACAAAGCCAGCAACTTTTCCTCTGGAAGAACTACAGAAAAAATTCTCCCCAGGACACACATTTATCAGAGCAAATCTCTGAGCAGGTTATATCTCCTGGGGGTGTTTCCAAATTTTATCCTACCTCCAAGCTAGTGGGAGAAAATGAAAATGGATGCACAAATAAATTTACATATTTATCACATAGCAAGAAATATATGTCCATACACCGCAGCATCAACAGATCACATACAAACTCCTCCTTGCCACAGTACTTTTGGCTTCACTGCAAGGTAGGGAAAAATGTGAGATTAAAGGAACCCTTTGGCCCTTGCAGACTTTGCTTTTGAAAAGACTTCACATCTGCTCCCAAACCACAGGATGGAAATGTGATTTGTGGAAAGGCCAAGGAGAGAAGAAAGGAGAAGACCGGGTCATTCTCGGCTGCTAGTAACCGTGTGTCCTTTGGTCCACAGAGTGGGAATGATGGACAACCCATGGATGGATGGAAGGATGGGTGGATGGAAGGATGGGTGGATGATAAGCTTTTTCTTATTTCTTGATCAAACAGGCAAGCTGAAAACTCTTGGGTGAGCCACCATCCAAGGGAGTCTAAGTACCATCCAATGCACCAATGCCTGATGTTATTTTGTTCCAAGCTGCAACATATTTCACTTTTTTCTAAAAAGTCCATCCTTATTTTTGTGTGACAACAAGAAAAACGTCTATTTTTCTTTATCATAGTTCCAGATCTCAAGGTCTAGAGGAAAGTCTCAAAAAAGAAAAAAAATCAGAGGCCATGCATACATATTGTGCCAAGTGTGATGTGCCCATCCCACATCCCAGCTCTCTATGTGCACTGAGAGGTGGGAGTAACTGTACTGAACATGGCTGTCTTCAAAGATAAGCACAAGGTTAAAAACCCAAAAATCTTACCCTGAACTCACCCTCTCACACTGTAACCTGCTCCCCAGGCACCACTCACAGGGGGAGCCCAAACCAACCGAATGATCAGGTGGGCTCTCATTTCAGTGGGTTTGCTCCGTGCTCCCGCTCCATCCCTTAGATCAAATCAACAGCTCCAGAGCTCCAGGAACAGCACTCAATTTTTTTCCTTGCCCTCCTTTCTCCAGGCTGCATTATCCATGGAGAGGGATGGGACAGGGGAAAGGGAGAAGAAAAATTAATGCCGTCTGTAAAAGCAAAGCCTGATCTCTGCTGATGCACCTTGCTCCGGAGCTGTAATCTCCCAGCCCCAGCCCAGCATGTGCAGTGACTCCCAGCACATCCCAGTGCACATCTCCTGCAGAACCCGACCGTGGCTCCAGCCACCCTCCTGTTCTGCAAGAAACACCTTAAACATGTGGCCGGCACCTCAGGGGGGATGATGGAAATAAACCCAGCAGCTGCTGCCAGCCAACAGAGATTAATGACATTTCAGACAGGAAGGCTATATTAGGACTCTGCCACCCCTTTTTCTCCTGCCCCTTTCCTTTGCAGGGGCAGGGGAGGACAGAGCCTGGCTGAGATCGGAGGCCGCAGCATCAAAGCACACGTCTGGGATGTGCAGCTGGTCCCCTTTGTTCCCCCTCCTGCTGCTTCTCTGCCTCTCGTCACCCCATTAACACCCCAGAGAAAGTCATTACATAGAGCTGGGGCTGTGCCCTCTCCTCTGCTCGTGGCCATGCAATTAGTGACTGGGAGTGGCAAGTTGTAACTAGCGACTTCATGCCTTGTAGGATGGTGAGAAGCCGCCCGCCAGCTCCCCCCAGGACAGAGCCTTCACACCAGCACTGCTCCTGATTTTTGCAGAAGCCAAGGGGCTCCCTTCCTCATTTTTGAAAGTGTTTGCCACAAAAAGTGAAACCGAGTCAAGAGGTGCATTCCCCTTGATGGCTGTGGCCCAGCTCCTCAAAGGCACACCGGTGCCCCGGCGCTCCAGCACTGATGGCAGCTGAAATCAGCAGGACTTGGTTTGGCAAAGGACTTGGTATGTCCTCCCAAAATGCCCTCTCAGACCCCTCCACATCTCCACCCATCATTGCACAGGGCACGGATCTCCCAGGGGTCTCAAGTCCCATCTGCAGGCCACGTCCAGAACATCTCAGATAGCACTCCAGCCACTAGGAAACATCCAGCCATTTCCCGAGCGTGTCAGACATTTAAGAAACTGAATTCTGCCCCACTGTCTCTGCTCAGTTTTGTACAATGATATTGCAAAAAAAAAATTATTTAGTTTACAGAATCATGACTGTAGCCCAGAAGAGATTTTTTTTTTCTTTTGTTTACCAGAAGCAGCAATGGTCTTAATTCTCCAGTGGGGGCAGCTCATGGGGCAGCCAGCAGAAGCTCTCCTCTTGGGAAAAGTCTGGCCAGGGACATCACAAAGGGATTTTTTTCAGCAGCTGTCACAGTCTGGGGCTTTCCTTTTATGTTTCTGACAGCCAGACCTTGTCCCCAGGTGTGAACCACGGCGGAGGATGCCTGGAGGACCGTGGGATGAAGGCTGCCTCCATCCCAGCAGGTGGGACCCCGGGATCTGCTGGATCCCTGGTTCTTGCTCCAGCACCCCGGGGTGGCTCCCGCTTTGTGTCACACAGCCACCAGCCCCTTCCAAGTCTCCCCACCCCACTGTACTTTATCCCGAGCAAAAAAAGAGGCAGGAGGTGGCATTTCTAACGAGTGGGGGAAGCATCGTAATCAAAAGGAGTTCATGATGTTGGCTGGGGATGAACCAGATCAAGTGACCAGGAGAGTCCTGCGGGGATGTATTTTACAATTTTGTCAATATTGCCGCATATCAGCACTGTCTACACTTGCTGGTACAAGGCAGCAAAGCAATCACACTCCAGATCAACGAAGAAAAACAGGCTGCTGTACAGATGCAAGCTATTAAAGAGAAAGGTCGGGAGAGCAGCAGCAACAGCAGATGGTATTTGCTAAAAAGGAGCCAGACTTGCCTGACACATTACAGAGCAAGGATGGAGAAAGCGGAGACAGCAGGACTAGGACAAGGCATGGGCTGGTTTGGCTTTGTCTCGCTTTTTACCCAGAAAAAGTGCAGCGTCCCACCACACGGCTGCAAAGAGCCCAGCAACAGCTCAAAGCACAGAAGGGTTCGTATCCAATAAATGGGCATCCGTCCGCTCCCCTTGCCTTCTCTGATCAAGGAAGGAAGGTGGGTGACCCGGCACCACCTCGGCCCCTGCCCAGGGTTCCCCAAAATGTGCTGACACCCCAGGACCCTTCGCACTGTGGCCTTCAGGCTGCCACCAGCTCCCATAGGTGGGACACCGTGGCTAGGAGCACCCAGCCATTAGCCGTGGTGGTGGACCTAGAAGAGACCCAGAGGGTGGAGGAGATAAGATGGGGGGGAGAAGGGTCTCCTGGATAAGACCAGTGGTTTTCACAGCCTCATCCTACAAAAGGGCGAGCATTTCTTCTCCCAAGGCAAGGCAAGGTGCTCGCTCCAGCCCAGACTCTACAGCCTCAGCAGATGACAGAAGGGCCTTCCCCACTTCTCCTGGGCCCCCTCCCACCTCACCTATAGAATCACAGAGCCATTAAGGTTGCAAAAGCCCTCCAAGATCATCTGGTCCAACCATCCCCCTCCCACCAATGTCACCACTAACCCATGTCCCCAAGCACCACGTCCAACCTCTCCTTGAACACCCCCAGGGACGGTGACGCCACCACCTCCCTGGGCAACCCGTCCCAACGCCTGACTGCTCTTTCTGAGCAGAAATGTCTCCTCGTTTCCAACCTGAACCTCCCCCGGCACGACTTGAGGCCGTTCCCTCTGGTCCTATCACTAGTTACCTGTGAGAAGAGGCCGACCCCCAGCTCCCTGGGTTAAAATTCAGCCCCAGGGACACCCACACTCAGGATTCAGTGTGGATTCACTCCAGGTGTGCTCTCAAAGTGATCCAGTCTAAATCGGGTCAACCTCCTACTTCTGCCCGTAAGTCCAAGGGGCCGTAATTTGATTTATGCAATTCACATCTAAAACAAATTAACTTAGGACAAATTCAGGCCTCTTTGATTCTGAGGACTCATCTACCCAGAGACACTGGGGAAAATTCATCTGAGTTAACGTCCGCCGTAGATTAGTAAAACTGCATTAAAACCCTGTGAGGACATTCTTATTCAGAACTGAAGTGGCTTAATCTGATTTAGCTAAATTCACTTCCAAAGCCCATAAGCATTGCAAGGGCACTAAATCAAGAGGCACTTAATTGTGCACATGGCACACCAGTGATGCCGTAAGGTTTGTGGGGAGGTTCTCCAAGGAACCAAGGCATGAGATAAGGTTGTAGATAACTCAGGTGTCCTGATGCCTGTTTTCAGCCCCTGCAAGCCCTGATGTCCTCAGAGGGCTCTGCAATGAGCTCTGCACAGCCCAGAGCCCAAGGGCCTTAACCAAAAGATGATGCCCCCCGAACATCACAGAGAGGAGACCAAGAAAATTCAATAAATGTCCCAGGAAAGCAAAGAGCACAGGACAGCAAAGCCCACTATGGAGAAAGCCACTTTTTTTTTTCTTTTTTTTTTTTTTCTTAAGACATAGAGCAACAAGAACTGAGTTTCCCAAGTCATAGAAAGGATCTACATCTGTCTCTATAACGATTTTTGAGGCAGAGCTTGTAACGTGGCAGGAAAAAAAAATACATGGTATCAAACAAGTCATGACACAGTAAATCAGTCAAGAACTACTTAATTATTGAAGAAAAAATGCCCCGTTTGGGAGAACATTTGATAGATGGTATGCCCTTACCTACAGGGGTATATAGCTCCCCAGTGCTGGAGGAAACAGGAATATTACTGGCAAGACGAGTAAGGAGACTTGAAAAAAATAAATCAATATATCCTTTTCTGTTATTTTGTGAACTTTAAAGATGAAAAGCCTCCTGCAAGTGAAACAGAAAGCAAGCGACAAGGGCGATGAGCCAGTCAGCGCAGGGGGGCGTTGAGGGTCTTCGGCTCCTGCTGCCGCTTCAAGGACCCCCCACAAACATTGGGGACCAGATGTCTGGAGGGTGTCTGGTCAAACACCCAGGGCCAGGGTTTGTGACCTTGGCTCAGGCCAGAAAACAGCAAAATGTGTCAGGTTGGATGGGGCTTGGGGCAGCCTGGTCTGGTGGGAGGTGCCGCTGCCCACACAGTCACAGAATCACTTAGGTTGGAAAAGTCCTCAGCGGGCATCAGGTCCGACCGCTAACCTAGCAGTGCCACGTCCACCACTACACCATTCCCCCAGGCACCACATCCACCTGTCTTTTAAACACCTCCAGGGATGGGGACTCCACCACCTCTCTGGGCAGCCTGTCCCAGTGCCTCACAACCATTTCAGTGATTTTTTTTTTCTAAATAATATCTAGAATCATAGAATCATAGAAAAACTAAGGTTGGAAAAGCCCTCCAAGATCATCTGGTCCAACCATCCCCCTACCACCAAACCATGTCCCCAAGCACCACGTCCAACCTTTCCTTGAACGCCCCCAGGGACGGTGACGCCACCACCTCCCTGGGCAACCTGTCCCAATGCCTGACTGCTCTTTCTGAGCAGAAATGTCCCCTAACTGTTTTAATTGTTGAAGAGTAGTGCTCTTTGTTCAAGTCTTTGTTTTAATTGTTGAAGAGTAGGGGCATGACGTTTCCATTTTTCCACTCACCAGGGAAATCGCCCAAATGCCAGGACTTTTCAGCTATGATGGAGAGACGCTTGGCAACTACATCAGCCAGTTCCCTTGGGACCCTGGGATTCATGTCATCGGGTCCCATAGACTTGTACCTGTTTAGATTCATCAGGTGGTGTCGAACCTGCTCTTCACTTACAGCGGGTGGGACTTTGCTCCCCCAGCCTCCATCTACGGGTTCAGGGAAATGAAAGACTTGGGGAGCCCATCTACCAGTGCAGATGGAGGCAAAGAAGTTGCCGAGTGCCTCATCCTTCTCCATGTCTGTCGTTACCAATTACTCAGATATAGAAACTCACTCCTAATATAAGAAATTAGCCAGCTATAATCACTTACACACTACTATTTTCACCCCTCAGTCTATTTTCACAAATGTTAAAGGTGCATGGTGGCCCTCAGGGACTCCTCCTGTCACCCTGCAGCCTGAAGGGAGCTGGGTCCTCTCTTGTGCTCTTCCTCGAGGCTCTGCGCAGAAGGGATGCCACCTCTCGCACAAGGGCTGGGGGATGGGAAGGAAGCACTCACGCAACCGCTGAGAATTGGCAAGAGTCGTTTATTGCCAGGACATCTTGCAGGTAAGCCTGCGGGATGTCCGTGGTGCTTGGTGGCTCCAAGCTAATGCTTGGGACGGAGCCTGAGCAACGAGTAGGGAGCAGGGCGGGCACTCCTGCGCCGCTGTTGGTGCTCTCGGATGGAAGAGAGCAACGACATGCTGCGGTAGTCCCACGTCTGTTCTGGTGGAGGTGGATCCACTTCCATTTGTTCTTCCACATCTTCTGGTGGATTCGTTTCCATGGGCTCCACGGTGCTTGGCAGGAGGATGAGCCAGCCTTTGCCCGGGATTGCCCAAACGGGATGCCTTCCGTTCGGAATGTTTTCCGGCCAGGGTGCTGAACCAGGAGGTCGTGCAGTTCCGCCCCCAGGACCCATGCCACTGCTGGCTTGATTTTCACGCGTGGGTTCGAGGCTGCCGTCTGTTTTACGGCCACGCCTAGGTCCCACGCTCCGTTCTGTACCATGGGCATGCCTCTGCCCCCCACGGCTGTCTTTCTGATGCTTCTGACTTTGCCCCACGCCACCGTTACGCCGATGGGAAGGCCCAGGCCCCCTGTCGCTGGATGTTAGAGGGGGCGGCCTGTTCCCCGCGTCACTGCGGTACCTGTGGTACCGCTTATGTGTGTCCGTGGGCTGGGCGCCAGAGGTCTCTCGAGCACTGATGTCTCTTGTGCTGCCGGCGCTATCCCTCCGCCCACGACACATCTCCTTCTTGTGAGCTGCATTCCTTCTTGGCGCTTCTTTGGATGGCATCGCTACCCTTGCGCACCAAGGAGGGCTGCTTCTCGCCTTTCTGCTTCTAGTCGTCTTCCTGCCGCTTACGCCGGCTGTCAGAGGAGCTAGTCGCTGAGCGAGTGGTGGGCCAGCTGCAGGGGGCCTGTTTTATAGGGCCCGCAGCAAAGGTGGGGCAGTGGTGGCCACTGTGACCTCAGCAAGCCCCTGTGATGGAGTGGCCCACGCGTGGCCAAAGGCGGCTGTGTTGGGAGCACCCTGGAAGATGCCCTCACGTGGAAGAAGGAGGAGGGTTGGGGGGGCTGAGGGCCCCTTTTCTGGGGCTGGCTCCACCGGGCCATTTGGCTTGCCAGAGAGAAGTGCTGCCCCTCGGCCACAGGGACTGCCCTGCACCTCCCACGTTCCAGAGGACATTTTCCAGCTCAAGCTCTAGCCTCTCATCAGTGTAACATAGAATCACAGAATTATTAAGGTTGGAAAAGCCCTCCAAGATCATCTGGTCCAACCATCCCCCTACCACCAATGTCATCACTAACCCATGTCCCCAAGCACCACGTCCAGCCTTTCCTTGAACACCCCCAGGGACGGTGATGCCACCACCTCCCTGGGCAACCCGTCCCAATGCCTGACCACTCTTTCTTATATATCATATATTATTAATATTATCTATTATCTATTATTAATATTATCTATTATCTATTATTAATATTATCTATTTTCTAAATAATATCTGTTTTCTAATATTCAACTGACATCATTGAGATTTACTACTTCGAAAATGAAAATTAATTCTGCTTTATGTAGATACTTGAAAAATTAGTAAACCTGGGGG
This sequence comes from Anser brachyrhynchus, assembly GCF_964034855.1. Taxonomy (NCBI): domain Eukaryota; kingdom Metazoa; phylum Chordata; class Aves; order Anseriformes; family Anatidae; genus Anser; species Anser brachyrhynchus. The sequence continues at coordinate 1,657,155 of NC_137695.1, read as the reverse complement.
AAAAAAAAATGTGTTCTTTTTTGAAATAGAAAATAATTCACTTAAATTTCATCAAGCAGGGTTGAAAGCGGGTGGGCCTTGAGGTCCCTCCCCACCCAAACCCCTCTGTGGTTCTGTGATAATGTCATTCACGCTTCATTCTCCTGATGTGCTCTATTGCTTGTGTGGAGAGCATTGTTTGGACTACACCTCAGAATAACCTCAAAATAGCACCATTATCCCAGGTTTGTGACCTGCTGGCTCCTCTCCTCGTTGGTGTTGCCGCTGGCCTCATGGTTAGAGCACTGCTAGAGCGCATGGGGGGACAGTCGCTGAGGGTTTTCTGAAGAAACAGCAAATCAGACACTTAAAATATTTCATGAAAGCTGTGCTGGGCAGATCGGTGTAAGGAACAGCCTTCATCTCCTCACTGCAGGCGAGAGAAGGACATGGTGTGTGTGTGACCTGCCTTTCAAATAATGCCCCGTTCTCCTGAGCTCGTGTCCACCCATCGCTCGCGTTCGTCTTCGCGCACCGGGACCGAGTCCTGGTGGGACTGGGATGCTGGGAGCCATGCCAGGGTTTTGTCTCACCCGAGAAATGCCAGCTTGGCAAAACCCAATGCAACTCCCACCAGCAGGTGCTAGGCACAAATATTGCCGGAATCTGGGGGGATTTTTAGTCTCCGGTGCAATTGTGGAAGGACCGAAGGGAGCCGAGAGCACAAGGAGGGATGGGAGGGCTAATCCTGCCGGCTGCGTCCGCAACGCCACCCAGCAGCAGAAACTGATGGTTGTGACATCGCCGTGGACCAGTTTACTCTGATCACTGGGAAAAGGGCGTCCCAGAAAGCCCCAGGTGCTGGGACCAGCCCGGCCGAAAGCACGGAGGGGCACTGCAGCCCCGAGGGCATCACCGCAGGGAAAAACACCTTGGCACCGGCCTCCATCAGCACGGGGCCGACTCCTCAGCATGCACAGAGTCGTTGGACTCCTCGTCTTCACCCTGCATCTCGTAGGGCGCAGGCTGGAGCCCCAGAGAGATGGGGATGTGGAGAAATTGGTATTCAGCATCTGCTCCGAGCTGATACAAGTGCAGCGCACAAGCTCTCAGTCACTACGGGGGTCTGGCTGAGCTGAGCTCTCTGGGAGAGCAGTCTGAGTGTTCTTCAATAAAAAAAAGAAATAAAGCTCTTTGGGTTTGAAATCAGTTTTTCCAACACTCCCCACTTGTGGCTGAATGGCTTCTGGAAAAAGGAAAAAACCAAAAGAAGTGTTTTGATAGAGATGAGTTCTGGCGTTAGCAAATCACGGAGCGTGCGTCTCAGCTTCAGAATGGCATTTTGAGTGACCCAACAGGACTTTTTAATTTTGTTTTGTCTTGCGGAGAGCTTTGAATTTGGTTTGCTTTGGAGAAAAGAACCCAAAATCATGAGATTGCCCACAGAACAGAAACAAAAATCCATTTCCTACCCTCTTGTATTATTTAGCCATGAAAGACTGCTTTTGAAGGATCCCAGCATCGCTTGAGAAATTGCTGATGAATATTCACAGTTTATTTGAAAACAGGCTCTTGCTGAAAGAACGGGGCAGAAACGTGACATCTGAAACCGCTCGCCAGCCGCAAGCGCTTTGTGGGCAAAGTTTCGGAGCAAACACAGGGCTTTGCAGAGCAAAGCCCCCAAAACGTCCCCGTGGGAGGGGGCAGCTCCTGCAGCAGGGCACGCTGCAAGGCTCGCCAAGCCTTCACACGACCACCCTGTGGCAAATTTTGTCCCGAAAGTGTCAAAATTTGGCACGCCGGGCACATCCTAGCAGGGATACGAGGTGTTTGGTCTCAGCGCGTGAGCATCTCCAGACCTTGGCCACCGCTCTGCTCGTGCCCTCGTGCTGCAGCGAGATGTCACATCAGCTGAGGGCAGCCCGATTATCTCCAATATCGATAGATAACAGCAGGGGACAGCTGCGTGGTGGGACCGTGTTCGTGGAAACGAGACCAAAGATCCAGGTCTTGCTCTGAGACCCGTGCCTGCTGCTACAGCTAATCAAATCTCTGCAAATAAGAAGGGGAAATATATATATATATATATATATACGTTTACAAACACACAAAGTTATATGTAGCAAACCACCAGAAACTAAATAATAAACGCCGAGGCGTGTTCCGGTGTGGCGAACTTGGATGGCCAAAAATCCCTGCTAGGAAACAAACCCAGTTCCCCGCGAGGACAGGAAAACCTGGGGAGAGGTCGGAGCCCACCGGGGATCTTTGCGTTGTCCTGGTGCTGGTGGGGCACGGGACCATCCCAGGCGGTCAGGGTGCCTGTCCCCAGCCCCAGCTGTGTTCAGGAATTTTTCCTTTGTTTTTCATGAACATGTGCACAGAAATGTAACTGAGGCAGCCCGCTAGCAGAAAGAGCCCGGGCAGCTGAATTTCCTCGCATTAGGAGATGTCAGTTCGAGACCTGGGATGCTGGGAACGCGATTTCCCTTTCTCTTTCTCCATCCCCGGCTCGGAAATGCAGTTTTCCTGAGAAAATGCTGACTGATGAGGGCCGTGGTTGACTCCCCTTGACTCCGAGAGATGCACCAGGCGGTGCTGTGAGCTGCGGGCTGACGCTTCCCAGCCGGCTACAAGGGGAAGATGCACATGAGCTGCTGAACCTCCACCTCCTGGAGGAGGCAGGCACCGGGGGGTGGCACCCAGCCCCAAAACTGGGTCCCAAAAGCCATCGGGAGACCATCCTGAGATCTTTCCTCAGCAGCCAGCTCTGTGCTGGCCTCAGGGCTCTGTCCCCGTTCTGCAAATGGCCATGGGCAACCTGCTCCAGGTGGCCCTGCTTGGGCTGGAGCAGGTGATCTCCAGGGGTGTCCCAACCTCTCTGGGCAGCGTGCGGGACAAGGGGCCGTGCCACCAGACCCAGCTCGAGCACCGAGGGTTTCAAGCATCATTTTTTCCTTGCCTCTCCCCAGAGAGCTACTGCGCGCTCACCCCAAAGGAGGCAACGGCTGCTTCGAGGTCTCTTGCCGAGACAGCAGATCCCAACGCGTTTTGGAGGGACAGACAGGACAGACGGAGGACAGACAGAGGACAGACATCGTGGTGCATCTCACCACCAGAGCCTGGGGAGGGCAGACACAACGCTGCATGGTCGGATGGGTCTGCAAAGAGCTGGGACCTGCTCCCACTGCCGGTGGGGAGGCAGAAAGCGAAGATTCAACAGAGCGAATACCCCACATCCACCCCAAAACACCCCGAGGTTTCCAAAAGGAGCGGTTTATGCCTGCAAACCCTCCTGGGCCACCTCTTTACCCATTTCAAAAAGGAGGGCACGGCAAGCATCCCTGCCCAGAGGCACTCGGTGTGGCAGGAGCATCGCGCCGGGGAGCAGCCCGGTCCTTCTGCTGCCCCCTCCGCTGGCTTTGCAAAGGGCCAAGGAACAGCTCAGAAAACAACAGAATAAAAAAAAAATGCCTTTTTCGAAAGCGTTTCAAGGGGCGGGGAGGACGCCTGTGCCGGCTCCGTGCCGACGAGCCCACTCCGGGCATCAGCAGCTCGGTGGTCCGCAGAAATCCCCCAGGAGGTGAACGCCAAGCCGTTGATTTCCCCAGAGCCGCGGGGATTATCTCGCCGGGTTATTTATTTGCCGTTCTCCTCTGGCCTTTCCAATCCGCTTTGCTTGAGGAATTGTTAATTCTGGTCCCGCTGTCCACCTCGCAAAGGAACTCGAGCCAAGTCGCCTCTGGGTTGTCTGCGGCTCTCGTTTCTGGTCGTCCCCTTCCAGCCCAGCGCTCAGAGGAGCTCCCCTCCTCCAGGAAAACCGAGGGAAGCAAATCCGTGATGTTTCTCGGTGTTTCCACCCCAAGGACATGAGCACAGGACTGAGATGCCCAAGGGGGGCTTCAGGTGGGTCCTTGGGACACCGCAACGCAACACAAAACCCCCGCGGTGAAGTTAAAACTGCCTCTGGGCCACGAGAAGCTTTGTTTGGGATGCTGAAGGGTCCTGAGGATCAACACGGGCTCGGGGCACGGCCTTTTAAAAGGCACAAAACCCCTCACCCTGTGGCCACACAGCCAAGGAATAAATGAAATCGGCGGGACACAGAGTTTGGGGTCGTATCCCAAACGCGCTGCTCTCCCTGCACTTCCCCTCCGTCCCCCAGGCTGGGGAAGGGAATGGCCCGGGGAAGGGGGGATGCTGGCACCCCCACCCCATACCGGGACCCCCACCCCATACCGGGACCCCCACCCCATACCGGGACCCCCATCCCATACCGGGATCCCCATCCCAGAGGTTTGGGGTTCAGGTCTGTACCGGGTGGCTGGAACCAACCTCTCCCCATCCCAGCCACATCTCCAAGCCCAGGACCTGGGCACGATCCCTGCACCCTCTCAGCCTGGAATAGAAGCAGAAAGCTCGTGGGCGAGGGAAAACCAAGATGGTTCATTTGGGCTTGTCCTGAAAGAAAACGTTTTGATTTTTCATTTCCAAATGGCATTTTCACACAGGGCTGAAAGAGAAAACGATTCTTTCAAGAACGCCTCCTTCGTCCAGAAAAGTGGGCTTTAATTGCTTTCATTTTGTCGTAGCGAGGAAATTCTGCTTCAAACGAGCTCCAGAAACGTCAGCCCCTTCTTGCTGCAGGGCCGGCTGCTCTGCCACGCGCAGGAGGACAAGACGGGCACCTCTGCCGTGGGACGGGGCACAGCTCCGCTCCGGGAAGGGCTGTGCCTGCAGCCAGACTGGGGAAAAACAGAGCTTACAGGGAATTTACATCCCTTGGTGCGCTCCTTTGTGCGCGGAGGTTTGCTGACATCTACAGGGCATCTCACGGAGGAGAGGCCGTGGCTCTACAGGGGACGTGGGATCACGTTCCCCAATCTCCTTCCCGGTGAAGGAACTGCACGTTAAGACATGACGACCGAGGTAATTAATAAATAAGCACAAATATACCCACACGGTGGAGCCATCCTGAAACACTCATCTCGTTCGGCAGCAGGGAAGGCCACCAGCTCAGCAGACAGCTCTGCTTCGGTGATGGAGAAGACATCACTGCCACAGGTCGGTGGGTCCTGGTCATTTTCAAGGAGGCTGAGCTCCTCGAAGCATCTGACCCATGCCGAGGATGTCCCCACACCGGCAGATCCACCCCCATTTTTCACAGAGTCACAGAATGCCCCAAGTCAGAAGGGACCCACCGGGATCACCGACTCCAACCCCTGGCTCTCTGCACGATCACCCCAAAAACAGCCCCTGTGTCTGACGACGTTTGCTCCTTGAGCTCCGGCAGCTCGGGGCCGTGCCCCCGTCCCCGGGCAGCCCGTCCCAGTGCCCGACCGCCTCTGGGTGCAGAACCTTTCCCTAACCCCCAGCCTGACCCTCCCCTGTCCCAGCTCCGTGCTGGACCCGGACAAACCGGGTACCTGACGGCACCCCGGCCAAACAACGTGGCACGGCAGCACCTTCACCGTGGCGGAGACCTTCAGGGATTTCTGGCCAGAAACAGCCTGGGCAGAAGGGTGAGGGGCATTAGGGCTGGCTCCTGGGGCGGCTGCAACCAAGGAGCAGTTGCAAGGACGTTGTCCTGGCTCAGCCGGTGACACTCGGGGCCAGAAATGCCATCCTTCGCCCAGGCAGGCTGCTGCGCCCCGTCCAGCGCAGGAGCTCCGCTAAGGATCTCTCCTCCCAGCTGCTCTTTCAACGGGCTTTTAAAAGCAGCAGGATGCTCGCATTAACGGGAACAGCTATTTTTATCACAGGTTAACTCTTCTCTAAATCCTGCTGTCAGGGCTATGTGCGCCAGGTGTTTTACCTCGGGAAAAAACTGCTTTCCAATCAAATGCAGAACGCAGGAGCCCACGTGGCTGGCCGAGGTGCCCAACCTGCAAAGTCTCCCCACTGCCACAGGACGTGAAGGGAACGGGGACCTGCAGACAGTGGGCTTAAGTCCCCGCAGATTAATCGAGCTGCCTCAACCAGAGCTCTGCAGACAGAACAAGTAACAGCTTCTTCCTCTGCGGGACCATTTTATTATGAAAAGATTTCTTACAACGAACTTTGTCCATTATAAAACACCTAGAGGAGAGGCACACGCTGCACAGCCTGGAGGGTCTGGGAACGCCAAGGAACAGAACAAACTGCACATTAGCCTCTCAGCTGGACGCTTTTCCCAGCGCAGAGCAGGTCCTGAGCACACAGCCGCTTCCAGCAGTTACTCTGCACGTGCTGGGTCTGACCGTGGATGAGAGATTCCCAAATACTCAGAGCCAGAGGCTCCCCAGAGCTAGAGACCTCGTTGTTCCCTGCATGCCAGCTACAGCAGCTCTTCTGCAGAAGGTGCCTCTCTGGGGGCTGCAGTGCTCTGTGTGGGCAGCTCTTGCTTGCCCAGCAAGTGAGAGTTGGCCTGAATTTACCTTCTCTAGCACTACTCTTTCGCCCAGATCCTCCTTGCTCCAACTCCCACCAGCCTAGGTCGAAGCTAACGTGGCTGTCTGTCCTGCTCCCGTCAACCCCTCGCGGTCCCGAAAGGCTGGCTGTGAAACGTGCCTCGTAAGCCAGCCACAGTCTCAGCGGGGACAGCGGTGTTCCTTGGATCTGCCCCTCTCCTCCAGGCCCGGCAGGACTTGAGGGCTTCAGCGTGTCCCGGCGAGGCGCCTCTACCTGAGAGCCATGGGATCGGTGCTGCCGGCAGAGCCCGTGCCCGAGGCTGCCGGGTGCAGCTCTTCAGTCGGAGTCGCTTCCATCCTGCTTCGCCGACCCGACTGCTGATGCCAGCTCCTCCTCCTGCCCTTTCAATCTTTCTCCTGCAGGCGAGAAGCAGCAGCTGCTTAGCGATCAGCCTCCTGTACCGGGGAACCCATAGGGAGAGGCTGAGGACCCAAAGTGCAGCCCCTATGCCCGCAAAGCATCCTTCTCTGCCATGCGAGCCGAGTGGGGCAACCCTAAAACGGCTGCCTTCCCCTTTTGGGAAGGGGATCGAGCTCTGCCAGTCCCTCCCCAGCCCAGCAGCAAGGCACCGAGCTCCCCGTGTGTGTCGTCCCTCTGGGACAAGGGGTGACCCCCCCGCACCGCCCCCGCAGCACCGTCACGCACGTATCAGTTCAGCAATGGCTCTCTGAGTCCTCTTATCCAGCTTCTCCAGTTTCTTGGCGACGTCTCGCTTTAAATCCCTAGGGAGGAGAAGGAGAGGGTGAGAACAAATCCCCACCCCCAGGCAGACGTGAAGGAAGGGGCCACGTTGCACTTTTCCTAGCGGGACAGAAACTCCTTCCCCCTCCTGCGAACGCCGCGGAGCAGAGCAGGCATCTGCCACGATCCCATGGGCAAACTGACCCGAAGCCCAGAGCACCCCGCGTCACTGAGGCCACCACAGTGACACGTACCCCAAAGGGCTCGGCGTGCCCCGCATTTCCCTCAACAGCAGGGCTGAGTTTCCCATTTCTTGCACTCCTAACCCAACCTGGACAACCCCGAGGTGAGGGTGACGCACCGGTGCCGCAGGCACTCACCAGTCCGGCTTTCTGGGGGCCAGGTTTGCCAGATCCTAGGGAGGAAGAGGAGAGAAGCAGTGAGAGCTGGAAGCGAGGCAGAGGTGTGCCCGGCGCCGAGCGGCTCTCAATACACGTACCACTTCGTCAATGATGGGCTCCGGCTTGGCAGCCTCCAGCTGCTCCTTCACCACGTCTTCCACTAGATGGGGGAACAGGACCAGCATCAGCACAAGGCGCGGCAGGGGGACACCGAAGGGGACGAGGCACGGGGAAACCCACCAGAACCCCGGGCTTGTTTCAGAGCAGCTTTTATTAAAGCCCGTTTGAACGGCATCGCCTTCAGAGCGCAGGGCCTACGAGTGAATCCACGTGGGTCCACGCACCCTCCCACCGCCCAAACCCTTTCAGAGACTCTTAGAGATCACCTGAAAAGGAGGCAAAACTAACAGCTGTTAAACCCCACAAACGGTACACGGCAGCAGGAAGTCTTCTGGGTTCAAGTCAAGTTCTGGCAAGGTCTGCACCGCCGAGCTGCTTGGCAAGTCTGCGGGGTTTTAATCTGCAATTTGTCTTCCCGTGACTCACTTCTGAGGGCGCAGCGTGGGACACCTCGCAGGGACCAAGCTCCAGCCCTGCCCTTACGTAAGGGCAAAAAAAAAAAAAGGAAAAAAGGGGAGCTAAGGGGTAACCAGGGAAAAAAGGGGAGCTAAGGGGTAACCACGCAGCCTTCCTTCTGCTAATGGAGGTGTCGGTGCAAGGAGGGAGCGCGGGCACCGAGGCTTGAGCACATCCGTCAGGGATGAACTGAATCCTGCTCCAGCAAATGCGTATGCCCAAGGTGTATTTAATGTGAAACCGCTTTGAGTCCAGTTCCTCCATCCTCCTCCCTCCCCAGCCCCTGCACAAGGTGCCCCAGGACAGGCGGTTTGGTTGCTCCAGACACAGGAGCTGCACCTGACGGGCGCTGCAGCTCCGAAGGGGCTGGCAGGGAGCTTGGGTTTTTACTGGAAACAGTCAAAATTGCCGTTCCCAATCCCAAACCACACACAGGGGAAGAGTCGAAGGAAGTCGAAAACTTTTAAAAAGGATAAAGAAAGCACAGCATCAGCATTCCTACCCGCCAGATCTCTGCCGTGCTCCCAAAGGCAGTGTTTTTATTCAGGGCATTGTTAAAGAGCCCTGTTCCAGGAGGACTTCCTATTTCAAGATCAAGGGAACTTCCACCCTTTGCCTCCCTCTCAAAGACACGCAGAGGTTCAGCACTAGGAAACAGCAGGCTGAACGCCTTGGACCCGTGACTAATATTTGTTTAAAGGCAACTCAAACAAAACAACCCCAATTTCCTTGAGAATCCTGCAGCGAGATCTCCGCTCCCCTCGAGTTATCGGCCCTTCGGTTTGGGCTGGACCCGGTGTGCTCAGACCCACGCCCCACTTGTGTAACGCAGGGCGTGCAGCCCCACGGCGAGAGGGGACGGTGAAGCAACGGCGCCCGCCAGCACCACGTTCGCTCCCGACGCGGCTGCTCAGGCACGCCAGCGCCCCGCAGGGCTGCAGGCGCCCTCTGGACCTAAGAAAAACCTAAACCCCTCAGCCAGAAGCCCGCCAGCAGAACGCGTCGCGGTGTCTCTGCCACCCTGGGCTGGAGGCAGACCTGCGAGGAGGGACACTGAGGTTTCCAAGCCCCCTGATTTTGGAAAGGAAAGGTAGACCCCGTCCATTTTGCAGCACGCTGGCTGGATGCGGAGTCCTGTGCTGTTGCGCTTGCCCACACGACCGTGAGCGCTGCCTTGTTCCCCCTGAACGCTGCCTGGGAGCAGGAGGGGATCAGAGGTGCTGTTAGGGTGCGCTGTTAGCCTCGTTACAGCGGTTAACGAACCCCTGCAAGGGCTCCGCACGATCTGGCCCCAGCACCACCGCGGGCCCTGCTTCTGCTTTGGTCCCCGCCTCGTCCCAGCTCCCAGGCTCAATGCCTTCACTCACCTGAGGCCGGCTTGGCCGGGGGCACCTTCCTCTTCTTCAGTTCCTCATCTTCGGGGTCGTAGTTTCGCAGTTTGATCTCCCTGGGGGGGAAAGGAGAAGAGCAGAGGGCAGTGAGAGGCGGGCACGCCAGCGAGGGGCACGTTGCGTCAGCGGCGGCTGGCTGAGACCCGCGCAAGTCCTTCGAGCTCGGCGCGCCAAGCAGGAACAGCCAGGATCGGCCCCGAGCTGCCCTGCAAAGCCCTGAGCTTCAGCCTTTAGGGTCTCGAGAGGTTAACCAGCCACCAGAGACGCTTCTGGACGCGTAGGGCCAAGGGCGCAGAGGAGCTGCAAGGGGAGCAAATATTGAGCTGGTGGCGCTGGGGTGAACAGGACCCAGAGGCTCCCCCAATCCCACACACAAGACAGCGGCCAGCCCCTTCCCCAGCGCACACACCCCTCCCCGACGCTCAAATACTAATTCTCCCTCTTTCCCATCTGCTCTTTTTAAGCTTCTCCCTGAGGGTTTGGGCCTGCAATTGATAAATATCGGGCAGCTCCAGCCGCACGTACCCTGGGGCTGGTTCCCCACTGCGCCAGCCCCTCAAAACTCGAAGCACTTCCCAAATCAGAGCCCCAAAAAGCAGCCTGCAGGACCCCATCGGCTGCCTACACGCGTGCACAAGATGCTCCGCAGCCTGCTGGGTCTATATAACAGCGTACTGGCCCAGAGGGCAAGTTAGGCGGATTAAATGCATTTAACGCTTCGGGTGGGTTTAACGGGTTCAAGCAGAAACCAAGGCACTCACTGCCAGCTCTGATCCTGCCCCGGCTCTCAGCAGAGCCTCGGGCAGTGCCAACGGGGCCGTGCAGGGGCACAGGAGGACACGGAGAGCCCCCGGTGCAAAGACGGGGCCAGGACATTTGTATCGGGCAGGAATAAATCAAACACGACAATTTTTCCGCCCCGCAGAGAGCCGATACCTGGGCGGCTCCCCTGCTCGGCTGTGCAGCTGGAGAAGCAAGAAGGGGCTTTGTTTGTGGCTTTGTTAAAGTCTAATTTACAGCCGGTGCCTGAGGTGAGTGGCGTTTAGTGGGAGCTATTTCAGACCCTACAAACACGCGGCTTTAAGGCGCGCACCGCACGGATTCCCACAAAGGGCAAACGCTTGCCGTTTGCTCTGCCCTGATACCCGCAGGCAAAACCTTGCTTTCCTTTCCAGCTTTGCCAGGCTCTGCGGTGAGATACGGCCCGTCCCTGGGGCTTGCAGGCAAAGCAAGGAGCAGCTGAGAAAGGGACGATGGAAGGACACGAGATACAGCCCAGGATGAGAAGGGGAAGGATGGCAAGCGGGTGGGAAGCACACGGGGAAAACCCCCCCCTGGAGCACAAGCACCAGCCTGGGGGCGCAGCACCCTGCCCTTCCCACCCCGACCCCTTTCCAGCACCCTGCTGCCAGCCCCCAGGAGCTATTCGGGCTGAACAAACTCGACGTGCAGCAGGGCTGACACCTCGGGGTGGTGGCAGGGGGACCGAGGTTTGCTCTCGGCCGCGGGTTTCCGTAGCTGGATGTGTCCCTTGCAAATTCGGCCTCGCTGCGGTTGCCAGCTTCTCCTGCCTCAAATTGGGCTGCAAACGAGACATTTCTTTTGATTTCAGCCAGCTTGTTGGAGAAAGGACGCTTAAAAAGAAACTCGGGGGCAGGATTAGCTCATGATTATCCCATCACTGCAATACCTCCCCCCGGCCAGGCGCGCCTGGACTGCGCCCGGCACAGGAAGCAGCCACCCCCGAGGACAAGCTGCTGCTCGGTTTTACGGGTTTTTTTTTCTTTTTTTACACACACACGTGCCCCGGGAGGAGGAATTTATTGCATTAACCCGGACCCAGCACCATCACTCCCCAGCCGGCAAGGCAGGGCTTTTCGGGAAGCCTGATCTCGGATGATCAAGCGATTATTTTTGGGCAGAAGGCGATGCCATCGGCAGGCACGCAGGACTCACCGGTGCGCCGGGAGCTTACGGACGGCCGGGTTTTGTTGCTAACCTTGGAGGCGGAGGGGAGGGAAGCAGTTAATTCGCCCAGGAGGTAACGGGGTGTCAGGCTGTGATGCCGGACATCTGGCCGCCAGCCTGCTCCTGCTCGCTGGAGAGGATTTATCAGGCCAAGCGGCAGCACCAGACCCTGCGGAACGCAAACTTTCAGCCTCTCCCCCGCTTTCTGTTGGGTTTAGCTCACGTTTAGAAGGATTCGCTTGCAGCCGAATGGAAACCAAACAGAGACTCCCCGAAGGTCAGAGGGGGCTAAAACAAGAGCTGGGAGCCAAGCAAGCTGTTTCCTTCAGGCCAGCGAGATGTTAGCATTGCGCCTCGACAAGCCGTATTTCAACATCGCCAGCTTGGGCGTGCGATGCTGGCTGCTCAGCCACGGCCACACCAGCGGAGATCTATTTAGCAACGTTCCCACAAGCTTCAGCCCCTTCCCAAGCTTATCAGGAGGCCGGCACCGCGCGGGGAACAAGCGCGGAAGAAGGGGCTGCCCGGGGAAAGCTGCTCCCTCTGCGCTTAGCCCACAGAAAGTCCCACCTCGGTTTGCAAACAAAAGCCTTGCTACCCGGCGCTGCCCGTGCTCGCCGGAGATTTCTCCGTGAGATTAAAAAGGAGAAAAAAAAAAAAGGCACTGCACAACCGAGCAGGTCCTGGCACAGACGGGAACCCCATCGGCACAGGTCCGGCAGAAGGGGAAGCGGCCGCTGGGCTGTGCCCAGATCCCCTCGCGCCGGGCAGGGCAGGCACTCAGTTCCCCCCGGTGCTTTCGGATCCTTATTAAACCCGTGCACAACTGCAGGCGGGGGGAGAAAACAACCAGAAACGGATCCCTTTAATTAGCTGCTGGATGCTGGGGGATTATCTCCATGCACAGCACGGGGACGCTCAAAGCTGTCTTGGAGGCTGTAAAACCGAGCAAAACAACCTCCGCTGCCCCAGCCCCAGGGGCTTTAAGGAGCAAAGATCGTTCTTCGGTCGATGAACGGATTTTTTTTAGGTCTCCATGCCGACGTCCCGTCGCTTGTGAGGACGCTGCAACCAAGCCGGCATCGCAACCAAGTCGTTCCTAACACCCAGAGCCCCAGGAATTATTTCTGGAGCGCCAGCTTAGAGACTTTGCGTCCTTTGCAAGCAGTTTAGGGAAGTCCTGGGCGTTCTCACCCCTACCTCAGCTGTTTCGGGCAATCTTCTCCCGAGGCCCTGGAGAAAGGCCGTCTGGTTTGAGGACCTGCTGCCCTTCGACCTCCTCGAGCTGCTCTCGTGACAGCTGCCCCAACCCACTTGAAACCGAATATCCTCGGCGACAATTTCCATCTTGCCCTTTAAGGAGAAACCACGGCAAGAATTTCGCTTTTCTTCCTCTGCCCCCCCCCCGAGTTTCACTCACTCCGGGGAGGTCCTGGGAAGCCGCGTTTGAGCGCGTCAAGGAAAGCAGGAGACACGAGGGAGGCCTCACATCCTTGGGGAAGCGGCGGGGTGCGCCACGGGGAGGCAAAAAGGTTTGAAGGAGCACGGACAAGGCAGTCGGACGACGAAGGACAGCGAGGCAGGGGACTACCGGCAGCAACCCAGGAGGTTTGGGGCTTGAGGAGGAGGAGGGTGAGAGCAGGAGGCTGTCCCGGCACCCCAGATCAGCGGGATCAGCTCCCCAGCACGGTGATGTCCCCAAAAATCAGACCCAGGGGACTTGCCAGATGACCGAGCCATGAGCTGACCGTGCAGCCGGCCTCCCGCTTGGTCTTTGCCTCGGTTCCCTGCCCACGCTGGGCTCTGGCCGAGCCACTGAAGGTCCCGAAGGAGCGGGGATGCTGCGGTACCCACGCAGCGAGGGCGTCCCCTGGGGCAGCACACGAACGGTCCTCGGTGGCGGCACACGCTTCTCCTCACCGCCCGTCTTCCCTTTTCCGTTTTCTACGGCAGGCCACAGAGCAGAAGTCATTTTCGAGCTTTTTTTTTTCTCTTTTCTCTGCCAAGGAAAACTCGCCGTAGGGTGAGTTCAACCGCCCAGCTTACTCTTATTTCCTACTGCCGCAGACCGCACGGCAAGAAGCGGATAAGTGCCACTTCCCCGGCGCTGGGAATTTGGGCCGAGCTTTCAGGCTTGGCCTCTTGCACTCCCTGCGAAGCCACCCAGCACAGACGGGGTGCCAGCTGACCCATCAGCACCCAAGGGTGCCGAGGGGCTGCTGCAGCACCACCACCCTCTGGGGGCACTGTGAGACTTGCTGTGCTAGCGGCCCCGGTGCAGATTCTGTTTCACAAGCCCTTTTTTTTTTTTTTTTTTCCACCCTTTGCCTTCCCCCCCGGCAGACAGCCCTGCCCTCTGCTCCTGGACATCCACGAGCACCTCCTGCTGCAGCCTGCCTGGTTTTTTTTTCCCTGCAGCTGGGCTAGCTCAAAGCAAGGTCCCCACAGCTCCAGGCTGTCTCACCGCACACGGTGACCTCCCCGGCGACCCAGACAATCCGCGTGTGCTCCGATTTAAAACCAAGAAACCACTTTTCGTGCCCCAAACGCGCTCCGTGTTTGCTCTCCTCACCCCGTCGTGCAGCAGGGCAGAGACACAGCCCTGCAGGACACAGCGGAGGGTCGGAGCTGCTGTTTGATCAAGGGGGTGAAGCTGTTCCCACCGTTCCTGGATTCCTAAACCCGTTCCTGGATTCCTCACCTGGGGCAGAAAAGCAGCGAGCAACAAGCAGGGGCAGAGGCCAGCAGCTCCCCCAGCCCCTGCAGAGGGATCTCCGCGCAGAGCCGAGCGTGTCGCAGCGCATCCTCCTCCCCAAGCGGCCGCCCAAAGGCACTCGAGGAATGCCAAAAAACAGGCGCCTCTCTTACGCCTCGAGCCCCCGAGCTTGCCGAGGAGGTTTCTTGCTCAGGACGTGGCTCCTCGGGGAGCGCAGACGGGGCTCGGGGCGGGCGGAGACGCATCTCCGGGTGCCGCAGGAGGAGGGCCGCAAGAGGAGCGCTCCAAACGCAGGCGGGTGCCACGAGGCTGTCTGGCCTCCCACGCCGCTTTCGCAGGCAGGCTGAGCATCTCCCGGACAGACACAAGCATCTGCAGCAGCAAACGGGACTGGGACGAAGCCTACGCTCGATTTGCAGAGGGGGATCCGGGCTGGTGATGCCCTGCAGTGCGCCTGGCACAGGAGCGTGCTTTACGGGGCTTCTCCAGCTTCTCTGGCTGGTGGCATGTCAGAAACAGCCTGCCATCCTCGAGGCTCAAGCCAAGAAGAGGCCCTGAAGGTGTCTCAGTAGAACCTGGAGGACCTCGGGAGCTTGATATTCCCCCAGGCAGCCTCAGAGAGCACCGAGCACAGCTTCTCTGCAGCGCTGAGCCTGGATAACCACGCTCACACGCACTGCGCCAGCTCGAGCTCCCACAGAGCTGGCAATCTGTGAAGAAGATGATGTTCAGGGGTACCTACAGCCTGCCCCAGCACCACGCCAACAGCCTGCCTCCAGGCAAGACACAGGGAGGATGAAAGACCCAAAATTCAGCCCCCAAAACGCTCTGGTTTGGTTACGGGAGGGACGTAACCGGCAGCGGCTACTGAAATACGGAGGGCGCTGCTGGGAAGGTGCCAAGTCACCGGTTTGGCTATCAAAACCACCACGTCCTTACACACGTGCGGTGCTTTCTCCCGTACCTATTATTATTTTTTGATCCCCCCATAAGCCTCTTCAGGACGGGAGGGAGGACATCTGCACAGCGGTTACCGAGCTACTGCCTCGGCTGTGCCGCCCGGCCAAGCCCCCCACCGAGCAGATTTGCTGCTGCGTTTTATTTTGTGCGGAGCGGAGGTGTGAAAAAATAAAAAAAAATAAAAAAGCAAAATAAAAAACGAGGGGTTTTGCCCTGCCCCGTGACATTCTTCCCACGGCGAGGACAGAGATCGTGTTCCCCAGCCCCTGCCTCCCCCGGCTCCTGCCCAGCGTTCAGCCGAGCTGTAATTTTCAAGGATGACTAAGTGTCGAAACACCAGCAGCTGATCAACAGCAGCTCACCAAGGCTCAATTTCTAGCTAAGGCAAAGGCTTTTGGTCCCCCCTCTGCCTTTTGCGAGCCCTACCTCGGGTTTCTATTTACACTTTTCCCGCCCCAGCGTGCTCCGACTGAAGAAGGGGGGCCAGGTTCAAAGCTCAGCACCTCGCTGCGGGGTGCCAGCACCCATCTCGGGCAGCGGTCGCCGTTCGATCCCCGAGCGCACCGGCTCGTTTCTCCCTGCCGGCGACGGGGCAGAAGGGGCCGAGTCCACCCACGGCCGGCTCCTCGCAGAGGCTGAGCGCTGCTCCGCAGCGGGAGGCGGTTCCTGGGCTGGGAAGAAAATAACCCAAGCGCTTAGAAAATAACCCAAGCGCTTAAGCTATTACAAACATCAACTCCCCGGAGAGGCAGATCAGAGATACCCGGAGCTTCAATTGCTTCGAGTGCGTTGCGTTTTGCACAGAGGGCCTCGTCAGCACTTGTTCCTGCCGCGGTATCTCGCGGCGTGAAAGATAATAACAAAGAACAACCAAAAAAAAAAATAGTCAGAGGGGGGAGGAGAGCTCCGAGTTGAGCAGAGAAAAAAAAACAGGAAGCTGCCCCGAATCGTGTCCTCACACTGGCAGCCAGAAAATATCAGCAAAGCAGGTTCCTGGCTCTGCTGCAGGGTGCAAAGTCCCAGCCCACCGAGGACAGGAGGAACCAGGCTGTGGCCAAAGCCTTGCTGGTGGTCAGTCCTGCCCCGACAGCCACCCCGAGGCCACACCAGTTGGTGACCAGCCCCAAATCCCAGCCCACGGAGGACAGACAGCAGACGAGGCCGTTCCTGCCTTCCAGCAGGGCAGGACTGGCTTTCAGGGCGTCCCCCAAGCCAGCTTCGCCGATTGAATGGTGCACCCGAACGCTGCACGTTGGCCGCAAGATTATTTACCGAGCCGCTGGGTTTCACCTCCCTCGGTTGTGTTTTTGGTGGTTTTCAGCTTGAGAAAGCAGCCCAGCTACCAAGGCTCTTGTTTCGGGGCGAGGGAGCAGCGAGGGCACGCTTCAGCTACCAGGACCCTTCGTTTCCCCGCACGTGGGACCACCGGCAGATCATCTCAGCTCACCTTTTAGCACCAGCCGGCAAGGCATTAGCGCAGGGCAGTTCCCCTTTTCGAAGGGTTGAGAAAGTTGGGCTATGCTACGGGGAAACGAAAATCTGAGATGAAATCGAGCCAGCGGCTTGCTGACATCCTAGATCGCGTTCAACGCGCCCATCCAATTTCAGCAGCAGAAAAAAAAACGGGCGTTCGACGAGTAAAGCAGAAAGCAGCGAAATCCCTAGATGGGCTGGAGTTGAGTCGTAAAGCTACGAGCCGTCTCGGCCAAATTTGTGATTCAAACATTTCCTGCAGAGCAGATCTCGCTCTAATTTGCCTTGCAAAGTTACGTTTGGATCCTGACAAAACACACAGTAGCTGGAGAGGCAGACAAAGAGCTACAGACTCCTGCGGGGAAAATCAAGCTGGAAAGGAAACTTTTCGCCCCAAAAGCTGCCTCCCTCCCCGGAGGCATCACTCCCACGAATTTCAGGAGATGCCCCGCGCCCACGTCCGCGGGCAGTTTCGTGAATCAGCACAAGGTTGACTGCAGAAAGGGGTTCCTACTCAACAACCTCCCTCTGTCCATAACCTCGGTGAGGTTTCAAGGGCATCACTGCAGGCAGAGGAAGGATTTGCTGAACCTGCTGCACGAGGAGAGCTCCCTGACATGGACTCGTTGGAAAAGGGACCTCCCGGATCAACAGGGGTGATGCTGAAGGTTTGGTATGAAACCATGTCACCTCTGATGATGACGGGGCTCAGGCAGCTCAGCAGTGGTTAAAAAGAAGCAATCCCTGGCCTAAAAGTCAGTCAAAAGAGAATAAAAATGATTATTTCAGGGATTATTTCAGAATTCAAGCTCGGTGTGTAGGGATGCATCGCTGCTAGCCCAACGGATGGTGCCAGCTCACCGCGTGGCAGGGAGCACAGGCGTGATGTGATGCTCCCCGTCCGAGGGCCGCAGCGCACCGCATCACCTCGCCACGCCGCGGATCAGGTGGCAGAGCTGGAAAGCGAGAGCTGTTTATTCATTATTCATCATCGTTTCCGAGATCTTTAACTCCTGTGTCAGCGTCAGCCCAGATCCCGTGACTCTTCCGGCACGAAACCCACCAGCGGCGCCTCCGGACGAAGTTCAGCCTCTGAGATCGTTCTCGAGAACTGCTCCCAGCCCAAAACCGACGCTGGCACTACTCGAGAAGTTATTCTCCAGCAGAAGCAGGCAGGGCAGCGGGGACCTTGCTCCGCTTTCTCAGCGGGACCCGCGCGCCTGCCTGCGGCAGCAGCCCTGACGCTCACCTCCTGCAGCACGGCAACGAGGACAGATCACGTCCCGAAAGTTCAAACCCAACGTCACCCCCCCCCGTCGGCTCCAAAGGAGACCTGGCGGTGTTTTTAGCGGCAGGAAACCCACTGCAGAGTCAGCTGGCCCTGCCAGGAGCGGCACCCTGCCTCGGCTGGCTTTGTGCTCACATTTTCCAGTGACAAGAACAGCGGCGGGCCACGGTTAAACGGCCACGTGTGAGCTGCAAAGCCCTGGGGCACGGAAAAACCTGCGCTCTTAAACCATGCACGTGTGAGTGACGGGGATGTAGCGATAGACGTGGAACCGACCTGCACTCCGGGTGCCTCCGAGGGCATCGCCTTTCCCATTGCTGCCCCCAGGAACGCGGCAAGTCGGCCAGAGGGCTTTCCTTGGCGTTCCCCCATCTCGCATCCTTTAGAGCAGGAGGTTAAATTCACACCAAAACCAAACCCAGGTTGTGTGTTGGAAGCCAAAGGATGGGGCTCAGAGCAACCTGGTGTAGCGGTGGCATCGTAGGTGGAATTAGGTGGCCATTAAGGTCCCTTCCAACCCCAACCACTCCGCGATTCTGCGATCCTAATCGGCAAACACGAGGGCAGTGCCCAAACAGTACATACGAGAGAGAGAAGTCGGAATAAATAAATAATTACTTGTGCCTGACGCTCTCCTCTTCATCGTCTCTTCTGAACTGCTTGCTCTCGGGCTCGCCGCTGTTCTTGTTCTGAAAAGACAAAAAGTTGCTCCGTCAGACCTTGCACCCTTGCAGCCAGGCAGGGCGAGGGCAGCCCAGCTCAGAGACACCCCCCCCGGGGTTTGAAATCACCGCTGAATTGTGACATCTGGAAATTAAGCTGGCTTTCCTTTTTCTCCAATTTGTACTCTAAGAACTGGCAAGGAAAAATTCAGTTGTGCCCTCAGAGGCAACGGCAGCGATCAGCAAAGGCAAGGAAGGAAGGGTTTCCCTGGCAGCAGTCGCTTTTACGACTGAGCACCCCTGTCGCGCTCAGGACGGGAAGCTAAACCCTAGCAGATGGCAGGCTGAGGCTGCGCTTCCTTGAGCGTGGCCGGCTGCAGGAGGGGAATCGCCCAGGCTACCTGGTAATAAACACACAGCTCCTGTAAGATCTGGCTGCGGTGATCCACGCCGCCACAAACGCAGAGCTGCTCCTGTGCCCACGCTCATCTCTGCCTTTTTCACTGAGAATGGCTCAGACAAAGTGAAACCGTTTGCAAGAAGAGCCCTTCCATCGCCCCGGTCTGCTCACGTCCTTTTCTCAACCCCGAAAGGGGAACGCCTGGCTTTGGAAAATCGCAGGCGAGGACTGGTTGGAGCCAGAACACGGCCAGCATCGCTTTCAGACCAGAAACGTCTCTGCTCGGTTACCTGCGGTGCTAAAAGTTTCACTGAGAGCTCAGACATCTGACAGCAGACTCGAGGATACCAAAATTAATTACCAGCTAGACTTATTTCTGTCCTCTGGAAGGACCAGAAACGTTTCCCTAGCGAACAGCTTGCTTAACTTGAACGTATAAGCTTTGAAACTCTATTCTGCTACGCGGGTTAAAAACCAGATTGCGTGCAAACCGCTCGGTTCTGGTTCAGGCCCATCGCAGACTGGAGGCGCTCAGGTTCAGATCTCGAACAAAGCGCAAGCAGAACGGCGCTCTTTATAAAAAGAAGAAAGCAATTATTCCTAAAAACCAGTATTTAGTTCAGTTCTAACCCCATCTGAACGCGGGTTTTATTTTTTTCAGAAGCCCACGGCAGCCTTCTGACACCGCACGGACGTTTCTCGTTCAGGACAGAGCTGGGCCGGGTGGAAGCCCGAGCAGCCCCCGAGCAGCCCGCTGCAGCTTTCTGCTGCTGTGCAATATCTGGACAGCCTTCAGCCGACGTTGCCGCGAGCTGGGGGAAGCACCTTCTTTCACTTTCTCATTCCTTTCATCTCTTCGCACACGCGCTAGCAGCCTGCGTTCCCCTCGTTCTCGCTGGAAACTTACCCGGGAGGGTTTCGAGCATGTTCTGAAACACTAACAAGAGATTTGGTGAGAACAACCCCCAGCAGCAGCCGCGCTTCCCAGCACAAGCTCGCGTGTCCTGCAGCACTGCACATCTTTCTTTTTTTCCCCTGTATGCCGAAATAATTTGGCACCGAAATCCTACCGCTCCTCTGCAGCCTGCCCAAAGCCCCCGGTTCCTGGTACCTGCTGCAACTCATTCCCCGCCACCACCAGAATATTTTCCAGCTGGTGTTCCTAGAAAAGCCAAGCACGCCACCGGCGAACGCAGCTGCGACGAGCCCTGCCGTGCTTTTAGCCGAGCTCTTTTCCTCTGCTGCAGCTCCCCCGTGGCGCCTTGGCGGTCTGTGCCGAAGGGATGCGCTGCCCCACGGAGACACGGGAGCAGGCACGAGCGTCCCTGGGGAAATCCTGAGCCGGCAAGGAGGAGATGCAGCAGAAGGGAGCGTGGAATAATAAGGGTGGCAGCGAGGTTCGAGGCGACGGCGCGTCTCCAACCGCGCGGAGCCATTTGCGGCGTGCCCTCTAAACGAGGCTCCCTGCCGTCGCCCGCCGCTCATCAGGCTCCGCCGGGCCGATCAGCGTGCAAGAAGAACGCAAACGAGGTCTGAAATGAACGCCTCGAGTCAGGCCTGACCCCAAGCAAGAGAAATCCCTGCCGGCTCGCCGTTTGGGGAACGGGCCGCCAGCTGGATTTTGGTTTCGTTCGCGCGGTGCCCAAAGCCCCGCAGAAAGTCGCAGGGGCTACCCGCAGCCTGCCACCAGGGCTTCTCGTGATGCCTTCGAGCACGCGAATTCACGCAGAGAAGAGGCAAAGCTGCAAGGTAACAGCGGCTTTCACCTGACGCTGCGTGCAGGGAGCTGCCACGAGTTCCTAAATGTGTCTGTGTGTGTGTAACTTGGGGTCCGAGCCCGCAGCCAACTCACAGCACTCCTTGTTTCCACGCACAAGGCAGGCACGGAGCACTGCGCACGGCCAGCAGCACCCCGCCAGGCCTTGCAGAAGTTCCTTCCTCTGCTCTCCATCCTTCCTCACCCCAAAAAGCCCCTGCAGGAGGCTGGAGCTTGCAGAGCGGGGCGCGGAAGAGAGCTGCAAAGATGCAATTAAAGCATCCGTAGCCTCAGAGGCTGACGGCACAAAGGCAGCAGGGCATGGGAAAGAAAGGACCGGGTCAGAGCTCACCACAGCACGATCTGATTCACCTGGGATGTGATCCTTCCTCCTGCAGGAACACAGAGGTGGATCCCATTGCTCCGCCATGCCCGCACCTTTGGCTAGCGAAAATAAAAACCTTTGGGCACAGCAAGCTGAACACGCAGCCCTGCGCTCCTCGGGGACGCCCCGCATTGATATTTAAAACTAAGGCACTCCAGCTGAGCCCGAAATAATTCGGGCACGTCCTTAAGGGAATACCTGCCTGAAATCCCCGGGGTGTGAACGGGGACGGAGCTGAAATGGCCGCGAGCAGAGCCGGCAGGCACGGCCCCGACTGCAGAGGAACTGCAGCCACCAGCGGCACGAATTACCGGGGATATGTCGCGAAGCCTCCTCGCTCGCGGCACCTCGCCTGAGCGTGGGGGGGGGGGACTCAGAGAGCCTCAGAGGGGCGAGAGGAGGGGGAAATAACAGCCCCCGGGTATTCCACGAGCAGGTGACCAACAGTCCTCGCAGAGAGAGGCGATGCATGCTTTAAAATATCTCCCTCCTCCCGCAGGCAGAAGGCTGCTCGGAGGTGATTCCCCCACAAGCAGGGGGCTTGGGGTGAGGATGGTGGCTGGGACAAGGGCTGAGTCGGGTCTCGTTACGTGATCATTTATTGATACGGGCACAGGCTCTCGAACACACATCTTATCTTACAGCTCCACGTCTCCCCGCTGCCCCGTCTCTCTTTTCTTCTCTGCCCTCGCTGGATTTACCCCATCGCTCGACACAGCAGCAGCATCTTAGGGGTTCTCCACTGGGCTCTGAGTTTTTCCTTTTACGATCTGTCGTCCTCTTCAAATACTTGTTTGCCAGCTGTGTCACAACTTTCGTTTCTTCAGCTCAGGGCAGGAAGCGCTCCTCCCTAAATTACCTCCCCCAGACGATTACCAGCTCGTCCCGCGAGCGTCTGGATGTTTCCCTTTGCTTGCTCGTGGTCCCACAGGTGCGCAGCAGCGATCGGACTCTCACCACTTTTCGGTTCAACTTCACTTTCCCCCACCTAAAACCTCGACACCGCAAAGGGAGCCGAAAATAACCCCTCTGCCCTTCCAGCCTCGCTTGAGCGATTCCTCTTTCTCTAGGCGCCCCGTGGCGAGCTGCTCGCTATCAGCAGCGACTCGCGAGGCTGGAGACGCGGCCACGCTCTGCGAGGCTTTTTGCCAACCGCCTGCAAACACAGAGTCACTCCCATCCTTCAGTCTCTGCGAGGAGACAGTCCAAAGATAAACCGCCGGCGTTAAAAAGCTTGCTGACTCGTAGGCTGCAAGTTAAACAGCGAGGAGACAGCTCAACGGCAACCCTTGGCTCACAGCTACCAGCAGGAAAATTTTCGCTCAGCTGCCTCCCGCTCTTCACTAAGAGGTCTGAGGTTAGACGAGCCCAACCCGCCGCCCGTTTGGGGCGGAAATCCAAGATTTGCATCAGGGTGTTCAAAGAAGGGCTTCAGCTGCCTCCCCGCGAGGCCGGTAGCGAGCCACGAGGTGACAGCCCGCGCTCCCAGGCGAGCACGATGCCCGCGAGGCTGGCTCCTGAAAAACCTCAGACACGGGCCACGCTCGGTCAGCACGGTTCGCTCTCCTCCTTGGCGGCACGAGGCAGAAGGAAAAAACACATTTGGCAGTTCAACGGTGAGGCCAGCTCAGTAAAAACCAGCCTGGAAGGCGCCCACACGTACTGGAGGGCAGCAAAGCAGGGGCTGCGGGGAGATGAACCCATGCCCTGGCAGGCAGCAGCTCCAGCTTTCTGCTCGCCAGCACGGGGATTTTGTTGAGCTCCCTCTGCGACACCCCAGGCTCGGAGCCCGCCGGGGAAGGCACCAGTTTTGTATTCTGCCCACCCCCTGGACTCCAGCGAGGACGTACCGCGAAGCAGGAGGTAAGCCTTGATAACTGCGGAACAGCAAGCTCGCGGACAGCATTTCTACCATCTCGTCTCCCGAGCTCCGCGTTTGGAATCACAAAACGCCAGACTCGTTCTTGTTCCAGCAGAACAAACCCTCCTGCCCAGCCGGGGGGGGCTGCAGGAGCCAGGTCGCAGCCCTCGGTGCACGAGGAGCCGGCCCCGGCGCTGGGCGATCCAGGCGAGGTGCCGAGGAATGCGAAAAATCCCCCCGGGCTTCGGCGCTTTTCCTTCCTGGTAGGAGCCTGCGCAGCCCGCTGGTTCCTTGCACCGTAATAACAAGGGAAGCGACTCGGTTTGCATCGCCTTCAAAAGGTTCAGGGCCAAAAGGGAGGCGTAAAATCACTTAGCTGGGTTTGTGAAACACCTCTCGTCTGGGGAGCCTCGCCCAGCGACCCGCAGCTCCTCCTGGAGACACGAGGTGCGGGAGCCACTCCTTTCACCAGCAGCCTGGCTCAAAACCTGTGCGATGCCAGAGCCCGACGCCTGCGAGGGGCGAGAATACTGGGGCACGGCGATCCAGAGCGCTTCTCAATCCTCCCGGCAACCTCCCCATCGCCACCGACCCTTAAAGCTGTCTTAAAACGCCTGCGCTGGGTGAGAGATGGAGCAGGGCAGCACGGAGGGGACGCCGCTCCTCGCCCAAAAAACCAAGAGCCAGCCTCCTTTACGCCTTCGGTTTCCAGGAGATGAACCCATTTCACGGAAAAGCCCCGCACCATCCCCAGGCAGGCGCACGGAGCACGCACTGCGGGCTCGTTTTGCTCGGCAGGGCTGGCTCCGTCGCTGCTCGGGCCCCGCCAGCCTTCAGACCTTTGAGTCATCCGTCGTAAAGCAGAAAACGCAGGCGTTATTTCCAGAGGAGCAGTGGAAACACCGTGTGCACAGCACCACGGGCCCCAAAAAGCGACGCTCCTGCTGGGGACAGCTCCTCGCCGGCAGCCCCGAAGCTCCTGGCTGCCCACCGCAGAGCTGCAACTTCTCATCGGCTTCGCTAAATCGCATTTACACGACAGAAGTGACGCTCCCTTCTTCTTCCTCTTCCTTAAAGGACTTGCAAATCGCCCTTTTCATCCTTCTGCTGACCACGGCAGCAGGCAAACCGGCTTCACACAGCTCACCCCTCCTGCCTGGAGTTTCATACAGCGGCGTTTTATCAGCCCCGCTTCCAGCCCTCCGGAATTTATCTGGTGCTCGGAAAAAAAAAGACCTAAATCGAAACGCAGCAGGCTAACCACCTCTTCGGCTGATTATTTTAGGATTCCTAGGTGCAAATTACCCCCCGACCGCTGATTTTAAGTGTTTTTTTGCTAGATACCCGACATCCTCTCATCACCGCCGGCCTGGGAAGTAGCTCGTCGTTCCCACGTGGCACAAGCGTGGCACTTAACTCCTTCCCAAAGAACCCTTCACGGAGTCGAGCTTGTGTTTATTTCCTTCTCCCCACTGTCTTAAAAATCTGTCTGAAGAATTGCTTCCCCCTCTACTCAGCGCTGGGCCTTGCCAAAGTCCCCGTAACCAAATCGCGACGCTTTGGTATTTGCCCGGATCTCCCATTTTGCCCGTCCCGCTGCATTTCCATCCCTCCCCAGCTCCAGCACAGCTGCTCTTCCAAATCCCCCAGGCTGCTCAGCCGGCCCGGGGCGCCCGCGTTAAATGCAGTCCGGCCACAGCTGGCAATCCCCTGGCAACCCCCTAAAAGTCAACAAAATGACCCGACGGCTTCTCCTCTTCCTGGGAACTAACAGCAGCTTGCTTTCCTCGGGGAGCGACCAGAATATGAAGATCTCCTTATCTTTCTTTTAAGGCTCAGTGGATGGCCGCGCTACCAGCCAAGTGCTTCTCCGGCAAATAACCGTCTGCTTTTCGAGGAGTTAAAAGAGGTCAGAGCTGGAACAAAGCCGGCTCCGTCCCTGGAGCTGCTCTCCCTGCTTTCTGCACCCTGCCCGGCTGCAGGAGCCGGTGTTAAGAGACAGCAAGAGCAGCACGTACAGCGTCACGTCCTCGCTTCTCCTCCCGCTGGGAGGCTCCCAGGTCCCACAGCACCATTTTCTGCGCGACGCAACCAGACTTCACCCAGGTAAGGAGCATCCGTCGTCTTCGGCGGTGACGTCGGCCGCTCTCCTCGATCCCCCCAGCCTCTGTGCTGAACGTACGCACCGTGGGGCGAGGACGGAGCTGCGGTGTCTCGGCAGGAGCCCAGCACGCGCTGCTACTTCTCGCTTCGCCCGGATTTCAGCCCGGGTGTCCTCGAAGCCCCGCAAGGCGCCGTCGCGTTGTGCCACCCCGCCTGCGGCTCCCTCGGGACGTTTCACACCAGCGGAGCCACGAAGGGGAAGAAGCTGAAAGGCACAAAACGCCTTCGCACCTCACCGGGTGGCCAAAGGTTTATGTTAACGATAAAGCACGTTTTAAAAAACGACGCCAGCTTTAATTCCCTAAGTAGCCCCTAAAGGACCCAATCATAGATTTTGCAGCCAAAAGCTCCGAGCACAAAAACGCCGTCAGGGTAGGGCCCGAGATCCACCGATATTTATCGGGAGCTGTTCGGAAGCCATTTGCTCATAGCAGTCCTTGCGGTAATCATATAAATACGGGATTTATAAGAGCCTGAGCTACGTCCCTGCAGCTTTTTCCTTATTGAAGCCGTAATCCCGGTTCAGTCCCCGCCGGTTACTATGGAAATGGTTAAAGGAGAGCCCGAGCAGGGCGGCTTCACGTAAGAAACGCACACAAGGAACAAAACCTCCTCTGAAAACAATCAAACACCTCGCTTTGTGCCAGGGCCTCCCAGAATAATCTATTTCCAAAATGAAAGGCGCTTTTAATTCTTTTTTTTTTATGATTATTATGATATAATTACGCTGTTTACACAGCAAACACTCGCAGGTATTTTTCCCCGTCCAATAACCCACACCACCGCCGAAGCGGCTGCGGTTTGCCGTCTTAAACGCGCCCGCCACCGTGATTTCGGGAGCTGCACATTCGCAGTTGCTGCCCGTTCACATTTCGAACGCCGCGGCGAAGGCTGCGGAAGGCTTCTGGCTGCGAGCTGCCGCCCCCAGTGAGAGCAGCGGCACGGCTGCTCCCCCGAGACCAGAACCACAAACCTTTCCGCGAAGCAAGCACGGTGAAAGCTCACGAGTTGAGGCTGGATGCAGAGAGTTTGAGCAGGAGGAACCCTACGTTTCAAAGCCGGAACCCTTCTCCGGGCAACAAAGGGCAGGAAAAGCCACGAATAAGCTTTTCCCTCCCAACCCAGGCGAAAGATCACCAGTCCTCCCCACGTCAAGGCAAAACCCAGGCCAGAACGAGAGCCCGGGTGGTCTCACACAGCCTGCCAGGCATCACCCACGTCCGATATATCGCGGCCGTTCTTCTCCGGGCTCTTCCTGACTTTCAGGCCACGTTTCATCCTCCATCCTCACCCTGATATCTTCCGCGGCGCCAATCCGGGTGGCTGCAGCGCGCACCAGCGCAAGACGCTGCTCCAACACCACCGCCACTTCCCTACGGATGGCCAGGCAGCTCTTGCCTGCATTCAGCCGTTATCAGGGGCGCTGGCACTGCCCTCACGCTGATGCCAACAGGAAGCTCTCCCAGTCCCCAGAACCCTCTCTCTTAAGCCCAAACGTCAGCCTGAAACCTTCCTCCTCGTGCACTCACCCTCGCCGCGATGCCGCGGCCCGGAGAGCCACCGCGCGCTGCTCAAAACGGGGACGGAGCTGCCGAGGGGCAGCAGCATCGAATGATCGACACCGAGAGGCAACGTGGTGCTTGGCTGGCGTCTGAGCACGAAGAGGAGCCCCCAGAGAAGCCCCCCCGAACCAGAGCCGCTGCCTGCAGCGCCCAGAGGGGCTGCTCAGCACCGAGCCCGCAGGGAAGCCGTCCGTCCTCCGTCTGTCCTCCGCCCATGGCACGCTCAGGACTCACGCGTTTGGAGACGGAGAGCAAAGCTCTGCAGCCCGATGCCCACCTACACGGGTGCTGGCAACAGGAGCAGAAGCTTTTACGGGCTTCGTAGGCTGTGCTCACACAGAGAAAGCACTAAGGTGTTTGAGAAGACGCGGCCGTCCCTCCCGAAACCAGAAGAGAAGCCCGCTACGGTTTGTTCTGCCACCAACAAACCCCCCGCGCCTGAACCCAATGGGTTAAGGCGCTCGCAGCGCTCCCGTCTGCTCCAACAAAAGCCATCGATTTACAGCACCTGACGCCCAGGAATCCCTCCCGAAATATTTTGTTACCTCCAGAATTAACTGCGCCTGTCAGAGAAACAGCGTGCCTGCGTTAACCCCCGTCACACCTTCTTTACTACGTCACGCGACTCCTTCCTACTACAGAGGAGAGAGGGGGAAAAAAAATAGAAAATCAAAAAGCAGCTGCTAGTTCTGTTTAAGCTGAGAAGCCAGCCCTGCCCTAGCTGCCCGGGACAACATTTTGGTTATCTGGGGGAATAAAACCGGTGTTTTCCAGGGCGGGAGGGCAGAGGAAAGCAGGCTGGCTCGGATTCAGTGCCTTAATGCCACCTCTGTTGTTGTTGGACAAAAGCAGAAACAAAACCGAACGCTACACGTGACCAGTTTCATTTCTCCAAAGAAGGAAAAAAAAAAACAGGAAAAAAGAGTACAACCAGGTCTGTGTTTACACACCAGGACCCTGTCGAAAGGTGAAACGTCTGCGGAAGGAAGGAGGTCTGTGCATGAATCCCCCTGGCCCTATATTTATATATATATTTTTTTAAAGTTAGCTAAAGCACCAGAGTTTCACAACGAAATCACAGCCCCGCACGCGCTAATTAAGCGGTGCCGCTTGGGCGCGAGACAAACCTAACTCTGCATTTTTGGAGCTGATGATTAACCTGCTTCCTGGAGGCTGTTTTTTCCTTCTTCTTTTTCCCCTCCATAAATTAAAGGAGAGCCCGCTGGTTGCGGAGCGCCGCCAGCCAGCCGTGCAGGGGCACGGGCCCTGTACCCACCACGGGCTCCCCTCGGCTTCGCATCGGCCTCGGTTCTTGCCGGCAGAAAGGTGCTGGGGGGAGCTGGAGATCACCGAGACGTCTTCGTAAGCGTTATAAATTCTCTGCTTGGAGGCTACGAGGGAACTGAAGTGAATTTAAAAGGAGATGTTGCCATTACCGAGCTGCAACCTTACGCCGGTATAGCTCGAGGACGGCTCAGCAACGCACAGCCGCTCGTTTCGGGGTTTTACATTGTTTCGATGAGATTTTTAACTCCCCATCCGTGAAATTGGGGTGGTTCAAAACTGCCCCAGAGGGATGCTGCGAGGGGAAGCGAACACAGCCTTGTCACACAGCTCAGCCACTTCCCAGGAGGGGCGAGCCTGGTCTTTACAGCCCAGCACCGATGTAATCGGGCATGGCCAGGAGGCGAGGCTTTAACACCCGCAGCTCCCTTCTGATTCACGCAAGGTCACGGCCAAAGGGCACTTCCAGCCACGCGCAAAACCCAGCCGAAAACAAAATATTTCACTGAAAAGCCAAATAACTCCCTGCAGAAACTCCGGCGCAAAGCCTCCCGAGCCCTTCCTTTTCCGTGGCTCCCCAAAAACGCACGGAGTGAGCGGTCTCCTACATCGCTGTGCCTCTAATTTATTTATTTATTTATTTCTAGAGAGCCTGAGAACCTCTCTGAAGGTTTAGTTTTCCACGCAGGCCCCACGTGGGATGCTGGAAGGCCTCCCGCGCAGCAGCAGCACACCAACAGCGCGGGCGGCAGCGAGCGCAGCCCCGAGGAAATAGCGTGGAGATTCAGTGCAAGCATCCAAAGTGAAATAAAAAAAAAAAAAGAGGGGAAAAAAGGTAAGAGGAGAACATTAAGGGCTCTCCAGCAAAACCCTCGGGTACTTGGCTCACTGGAAACAGCCTGGAGAAGGCTGGATGTCCCAGCACGGCAGTGGGAAGCGCTGCAGGAAAGCCTCAGTCCGAGGGCTCGTGGTGCTGCCCCTGCAGGAAAGGGGCTCGAGGACGGCTGGGGGCACACAAGCCTCATCTCCACATCCCTCTCGCAGCCCCAAACGGCCCGAAATCACACAGGAAGGCCGAAAAGATTCCTCTTCCACCTGCGCCGGTTGCAGGTAGAGGAGGAATCCTCCCCGCAGCCTGGCGGTGCCACCGCCCGCGTGCCACCGCCCTGGTCCCCGTCACCCGTCCGTCCCCGCCGGCGCTCGCCTCGCCCCGTGGGAAACCACTTCAAGGGCTCGCCCTCGCACAGAAGCTGAGCCAAAGAAACCAAACAAAAAAGGGGGGGAAGGAGGAAAAAAAAAAGCAAGCCAAGGCGGTGAGCTTCCTGAACCAGTTCGCACCAGGGTCAAGCGCGCGCCAGCACGGGCAGGACGCGGCCACACGTCAGCTCGGAGGGGCGTAAGGGGCTGTCAAGCTACGCCCTGCACGAAGCCGGGGCTCTAACGGAGCTCCTGCCGTCCACGGCCTCCTGCTGCTCCCCTCGCATCAGCTCTGGGAACCGGAGCAGACCCAAAAAAAAAAAACATTTCCTTTTCCCCGCGGTTTTAACCCGGCTCCCATCGCCTGAAGCCCTGCTGGGCGCAGGGGAGAGCAGCGCCACTTGCTCCCTGCCCGTGGAGAAGCTTCTGGGGAGCCCCAGCAGAGGCAGAGGAATTGCATTTGCGCGTCCCCTCGCATAAAAGCCATCGGACAGAGCTTGGAGGAGGGAGCTGTTCCTGCCTCTGCTTCCAGAGGCCGCGGCAAGGAGCTGGGAATAAGCAGAGGCGAGGTTCGGTCTCGCCCGTAACCAATGGCCCCGCGCATCCTTAAGGGAAAGGAGGGGAGCCGCCTTCCCACCCCGGGGAGCGTCCCCTCGTTTCATGGGGCGAGAGCAGGGGGGCGCAGACACACCGGGATCCAGCCCCGAGCTCCGCCTGTGCTCCCCACCTCCCACTTGTGGGGCGCGCAGCACGGCTCGGAGCGGTGACACGCGGCCCCTCCTGGAGCGCAAAGCTCTCCCGGAGCTCTGTGCGCTCACAAAAAGTTTTCAGTTTGGGAAAAACACACCATACCTCACATAATAGGCACCCAAGCTGATTGCAGGACACCCATCGGGCTGCAGGATTAACGAAACGAGCGCTGGGCGATTTTTGCTCTTGGGGTTTGGCTGCCCCGCGGGGACAGCAGCCCGGAGCCTGCCCAGCCGAGCACCCCAAAACCCCCCAGATCCCACCTACATGCCCCAACCCTTCCCAATCCCACTGACGGGGCTGCGGCAGACCTGCTCGCCCCCACGCCAGCGGGGTGGCGTTTCACAGAAGCTCCCAAATCATCCCTGGGGACAGCAGAGCCAAGGAACACGTCCCGGGGTTGGATGCCCGACCGCCTCCTGCGCTCGCACGCTGCGGTGGAAGCGCAACCGTGGCGTCTGCAGGCCTCCATCTCCAGCCCTCCGAGCACCGCAGCGACAGCTTATTGCTTCCCTAATAAAGCCCGGACAGAAACGAAGCCTTTGGAGCCTTCGGTGTGCGTTTTTGCGTTTTATCCTGCCTGTAATAACTTTACTCCGCTCCGTTTCCACAGCAACTATTTTCTCAGCCGCCCCGCGGCGGGGCCATCAGGCTCGCCTGGCCCCACAGCAAAACCCGAGCAGAAAAAAAACGTGCACCGAGATGAGGTGTGGGGACAGGCACCAGCCGATGAGGGACCCCAGGCTGGGGAAAAAAAACTGGGAGGAAAAGGAGTGGGAAGGGCAGGAATGGCCTCGGGTGCCGAGAGGAGGAAAGGAGCGGCCCCGCCGCCTTCCTCTGCCTCTCTCGAGAGCCCCGGCGGGCGCGGGGAGCTCCGGCCACGAACCGAAAGCGACGTTAAAGGGAGACAAAAGGCTGGGTTTTAGCCAAGGCAGTGCTTCCGATGCCATGCGTGACGCAGCCACAAGAGCTTCGGTGGCGGCGCAGGGATGTGAGGGGAAAAGCGGGCAGAGAGGCTGCCTGCCCCGCCGCCCGCGGCCTCGCCACCAAGGCTCCTGCTCGCTTGCCTCCCAAGCTGGGTTTGAGGTTTTTGGGGCAAGAGAGAAGGAAAAGCAGCTCCGTGGCTAGTCCGCTCGCTGGGTTTAACCAGGGCTGGGTGGGAGAAAGGCACCGTTCCTGCTCGGGTCAGCCCCGCGATGCTCTCCGCTGACGGACGCTTTTGGACGAGGAGCAGCATCCTCTCGTGCCACCACACCACGGGTCCTGCTCTAAAAGGAGAGGGGCAGCCAGGTCTTCTGCTGAGAATCAGCTCACAGTGGAGCCCGTTACTTGGTCTCGTTATTTGGTCTATTTATTATTATTCTCTCACATTATTTTTGTGCCCGGCCACACCACCACCAACCGTTTTTGGAGCCCTCTCCTCAAGCTGATCTCTTCTGACAGGGAATCCGGAACAAGGCAGCCGCTTTCTGCCTTTTCTTTTTTGTGCCTTAGCCCTAAATTCCCCCCCAGAAGAGTCCCAAGCAGCCTGGATCTCCGCAGCACAGCCCCGGCCGTAAGGCCAGAGCCGACCGCGCTCTCCGGGGCCCCGCAGACTCTCTGTCCCCTGTTTACCTCGGTGCCTCGATCCGCACAGAGCAGTGGGAATAACCCGAGGCCACCACGCAGGGGAGGGCTGGGCACAAAGCCATCCGCGTCCCAGGAGAGGCGAGAACAATACCAGAAGGAGAGGAAGGGAAGAGCTGCAGGTCTCGTCGTACGTGCTGCACGGGCTCAGGCAGCGGAGAGCCACCTGCATCAGCTGCAAGGAACGGGTAAAAATGGGTATTTACAGAAGGTTTCCTTCGTTTGGCAAAAAAAGCTCCGTCCTAAACCCACCGGGGAAGGTGTTTGCTGCTCGGACCACCTTCGGATCCCCGTTTCTGAACCACGACCGCAGCCTAAGGAGCGTCTGAGAGATCTCCTGCTTCCCCCGCTGGCATTTGGCTTTCAAATCTCTGCCTTCCAGCTGAAAACACGCTACCCTTGGAGCGCCCAGACTTCACGCGAGGCGTCTGACTAGCGGGATGGATTTGCATTTGTTGTACTGCTGGCACTAAGGGAAGCAGGAAAACAGACATCGAGCGATACCGCGAGTCGTCAAAGGCAAGAAAAGCTTCCGAAAGCACCAAAAACAGAACCTGAAAGGGAATCAAGCACTCAGACGGGAAGAGGAGCTCCCAACTGACCTTTAACCACACGGTTCCTCTTCAGCAAACACCCTCTTGAGCTTAACCGCAGCTGACGAAGCTCACAGGCTCAGGACCACGCCGAAGCAGCCTTCCCAGTAATGTGCATTCAAGGAGAGGCGCCAAGTGAAATTCCTGCAGGAGCTGCTGTGGGTTTGCGACCAGCAGAAGCAAGCAGGCCTGCTTTGCTACCGACTTGGCTCGTGGGTACTTTCTCTGGGGTTTTCATAAAGCAGGAGCTCTACCCAAAACATTTTTCAGACTTCGACTTCACAACGAGGCGGTAGCAGTTGAGCCTGCACCAAAATGTTTCAGCAGGGTGGTGTAAAAATACGAAATAAAGTCTCCTTCCATACAAAACCTCCTTTTTTTTTGTGATGTTTGCAGGGCCCTCGACACGCAGCGCGCCCACCCTCTGCTGCCCTGGCCTTAAACCCGTCAGGGAAACCAGGGAGGAGAGACACGGCCGTGCCGGCCCCGTATCCTTGGGAAAACAGGGCTCCTGCATCAAAAAAATAAAGAGGCAGTTTCCGTAACCTACGGAAAAAGGCATTTTAGGGATGAGCTTATTGACTTAAAGGCTAAACGAGGTTTCCCCCAAAGAGGGCTCGCACCTGGTCTTCCCCAGCCCCATTTCAGGCCACCGCCGAGCTCCTCCCGCGCCCGCATTACCCCTCGGAGCCGCTGCGAGCTCGCCACCAGCTGGGGATGAAAAGAGGCTCGGCGTCCGTCCGGCGTTATTTCCACGGAGCCCATTCAAAAGCTGCAGCAAAAGCCGGGCCGGGCGGCACAGCTGGGACCGCTGAGCGGCAGATTAAAGGAGCCTGGGCTCCAAGCGCTGCCTGGTCCGTGTTGAAAAGGAGAGGTTAATCTTTTTTTTTTTTTTAAAACGGGTAGAGATGAAAAGAGAAATATTGCGTAAAAACCCTCTGCCCATTACCACGGCGATGCGAAAGAAAGTCAAGGTTAAAGGAGCATCAGGGAAATCAGACCTCAAACTCTGTTTCCCCTTGAAGGTTAACCCCCCACTCAAAAGATAAGCGTGGGGCTCCGAAGGGGGGTTTGCTGTATCACAGAGGTTTCGTGCTAAGGAAGAGGGGAAAAAAAACCCTAAAAACTGGCAGGGAAAGGCTGAGGAAAAACTCTCAATACTTCAGCTGCCACCAGCAGCCAGCGAGCGCTCCCCCTCACTTCAGCAGCAGCCACGCACCCGAATTATTTCGGAGCCGAATCAGAGGGGCGAGGGCAGGTTACAGGCAAGAGCTGAGACGAGAATTCCTCTCCGCTACTCCGCTATCTATTGCTAAAAATAAGGAGCTGTGGGAAAAGCACTTAGCTCCTCGCAAGAAGATAACGTACGCGCTTCTTTATGTCACTACTTTGCTTCGCCGGTGCTACCCAGACAAAAGACCTATCAAATCCTTTTCTAAATATATACACATACACGCACACACAGATTTTTTTAACTACAACAGAAATTCCTCCCTAAGGAAAAGCCTTTAAGACACCACACTGGGTAATCTATACCAAAAAGAGGCCTGAGACCTTCTGCATCCCCCCCCTTTATTTTTAAAACCGAGCGGTTTTCCACCCAACAGGCGGATCCCCGAACGGGTTTCGCTTTCCACAAAGCCCCCAGTATTTTTAAGGCAAGCTCCGAGGTGCACAGTGCTCCCGACCACGTCCCAGGGCACGGCGGCTGGAGGAGCTGACGTTACGTGGGGATTTTTTTTTATGGGGTTTGAAGCAACGTCAGCTTCGCTGAACCTGAGCAAAGCGCCCGCCTAACTCCAAAACGGGCAGACGGGACGCATCAGAAAGCTTGTTCCAAGGGCAACCCGTAGGCAAGCACCTCCCAGCCAGGAGTAGCTGCAGTTAATTATCAACTCGCTCGGCAGAAGGCTGCGGTTGTGGAAATACGGCTCCTCGAGACTTACCGGGAGGACTTGCGACAATCCTGAGCCCTGCAGAGAGGCTGGCACCCCTCGGCACAGCGATCTGGCAGCTTCTTATCTAGGGCAAGGACGCGCTTTCTACGGCAAGCACCGCTGGGTTCACCCCTCCACTAAGGAGCCAGAGCTCCCCGACAGCTTCAGCACAAGCTGTAGCACGGGGACTTCGCAGCGCAAGGGCTTTCTGCTTCCCAGTGCAAGCCCCGTGCCACTGGGCTCTTTTTTTTTTTTAAACCAGGAAAATTGCAAAGTGTTCATGAAACCGTAAGGTCCCCAGCCTGAAAACGCTCGTGGTTTTGCGTATCCCTCACCTGGCCAAACCACTCCAGCGAGCACGCACAGGGCCTCGGTGTACGCAAAAACGGAGTCGCCTCCGCTGCGCGCTGCCAGGGGCTTCAAACGGATCCAGGGAACCCGGCTCTTCAAAATGTGTCGTTAGGTGATAGTAAGGAGCAGCTAGCCAAAGCTTGTGACTGCATTTTGTGTCCCTGTTAAAGCTTACAGTGAGCAAAAGATACCAAGATAAAAAGTCTCCCCGAGAAACACAATCCGAAGGCTTTAATCTGATTTGCAGCCGTTAGGGAAGAAAAAAAAAAGACAGGAAGGGAGCAGGTTGTCAGGTTTTAGCACACGATGCTGCCAGGATAAAGCCTCAGCATCGTCTGTATCAGCACGAGGAGCCTTCGGCTAGGAACCAGCTCACTTGCACAGCTCTGCCTGTTTCATTTAAGAAATAAAAAGAAATAAAAGCCCTATGAAGCACGGGAGGCATCCGGTCGGTCAGCCCCCGACCCAGAAGAGCCTTGCTCCAGGAGAGGCCTGCCCTGGTCACGGGTGCAACGCTCTGCATGGAAACAGAGCTGGGAAACGTCCCCGTTTCCCCCCGGGGCAGCACCCAGGAGCTGGCACCGATGGCTGCTCCCTCCCTCCGAAACGCAAATCCTCGAACACGAGCAGCCCTGCATCGGCACGCGACCTTTCACGCGGCTCCCTGCAGGAGCTTGGTGGGGTTTTCCCGTTAATCGAAGGTGGCAGCCAAAACACGAGCTAAGCGTGGGCTATCCGAGCGTGGGTTATACAAACAGCCAGCCTCAGAGAGGCTTCCAAACATCCCAGGCTGGTAGAAAATGAGCCCGGCCCTGTTACACGCTGCACGACTTCCCCGCGCGCTTCCTCTTCCCGGCGCGGCGACAAAGTTTACCTCCACAGCTACTCCCACGGGCTCTCCGAAGGCTCCCAGATAAGAGGCTGCTGTAGTTTTTTTTATTCCCCTAGCTCAGTTTCAGATTTGTTTGGGTGTAAAACCTGGATCTTTCAATCAGCAGGGCTCGCGCAGAAGCGGCGGCAATGCAACAGAAAGAGGTTCTGCTGCCCGAGCTGGCTGAGCCAGCACCGATCACTCCAGGGGAGTAAAACTGGTCTGGCTAACGCCCCGGCACCCAGGGAAGAATCCCAGCACCCAAAAGCACCAAAAAAAGAGGCCCTGGTGCCACAGGAACAGCTACAACTAACCACGTGCTGCGCCGAGAGAAGGGACAGGCTGCAGGAGGTGCCTCGGTGCGGGGCCAGGAGCTGCAGGAACCTCAGCGCTGGGGAGCAGCGGCTGCAAGACGTTTTGCTCTGGCTTGAAAAAAGAAGAAAAGGGAAGCTTGCAAACTATAGATTACAGTGGGACAATTCCAACTGCACTGTTTTTTGGGTGTTTGTTTTTTTTTTTGCCAGAACAGGAAGCAATATTCAATATGCCACCAAGTCCGAGCCACACTCTGATTACTCGCTGCTGAAAGACAATTTAAGTTTAGGAGGGAAATGGCCTCGCTGATACCGTACCCGACCCTTCACATTGCCTTGGCATTGCGAACCTTACCGACGCCAAGGCCACGCGTTTAGCCCAGGACGCCAGCATCGCCTCGTGTACTATTTTAAGCACATTTGTGCAAGCAAACGTCGACTGACACGCCTCAAGTGTAGGTTATGCCCCGAACTCAAACAATCACAACTTGTATTGAGCAAAAAACCATCGGCCGGCGATCAGCAAGAGGCAGCCCAGCAGGGCGGGCAAGCACGGCAGAGCGCACCGGCTCCTGCATCGAGCTTTTTAAACGTTTGGGCATGAGCTCAACTCATTTCCTCGTTAATTAAGAACGAGACGCCCAACGCCTTCATGCCAAAACCGAGCACAGGGTGCAGCTGGCAGGGGAGCCTGACCCGGAGGAGGTTCCTTGCCTGACCCCGAGTGTCGGTGCCCTCGCTGCGTGCCCGCGGCAGGGAGCGGCGCCTCCCCTCCTGCGAGACCAGGCAGTGCGCAGGAGGGCAGCTCCCCCCCTCCTCCCCTTTCCCCACGCCCTCTGCCAGGGTTTGGGGGTGGCACAAGCACGCCCAAAGGCTGGGGAAAGGCTCGACTGGTTCCACAGCAGGGCTCGCAGGAGCTCGCAGATGACTCACAAGGAAATCCAGCGGCGACCCGAGTCCCGCGGGAGGGTTTTACAGCCACGCGTCACCGAGCAATAAGGCAACAGGTGAAATTCAGAGCCTGATAAAAAAAAAAAGCAGGGCACGCGGGGAAAGAAGTAATTCTGGCTACACACAGGCAGGGAGCGGGCTCCTGATGAGTAGTGCTGCTCGGGAAAGGGCTCGGGGTGGCCAAAGGGAGCCCTCTGGAAACGTCAGCTCAGTGTTGAGCAGAAGAGATGGGCAAGGAAGTCACAGATATATATATTATATAATATATATACACACAGAGACAGACTTCACAGACCCCATCTTGAGCCTGGAAGAGAGACCGAGAGTGCCATACGATAATAAACACGGACAGAACAATCACTTAATGTTTCTCTCTAGATCTCTAAGAGCAAACAGCCCAGGCAGCTTTCACTTAAAGGACTTGAAACCAAAGGAGCTCGTTCTTCGTTCAACGGGGGAACTTTGTGTGCTGCCAAAGCCAGGGGTAAGAGCGGATTTAGAGGGCTTGGATAAGCTCAGCAGGACAAGCTGCCTAACACGAGGCTCGCCTTGGTCTGACCCAGGAAGTCCCCGCTCCTCGCCACAAGGAAATGGCTCGCGCCCGCGGCAAGCTGGGTGCCAACGGAGCTGCTCCCTGCCCCGGCGCTGCCGCTTCGCCCTTCCTCTCCGTGCTGCTCCAGCCAGCCCCGGGGAAGGAATCACCGCGCACGAGCTGAACGCCCACCAGAGCAGAGCGCTGGGCGGCCCCAGGCTGACCAACAGGGGATTTCACAAGAGGTTCGGGAGCCAGAAGCCTGGTAAAGACCTGGTGTTACCTTCGAGGGCACAGCAGCATGCTGGTACCGGCAAAATCTCCAAGTACAGTGGGTAAGAACAACGCACCGCGTGCTGCGCCCTCCGTAACCACCCGCTATGTCAGATCTCAAGAGATTATCTCCACCTGAGGAACTGAGCTTTGAAGGGCTCTTTCCTCTTTGAGGCACCAGGGACCAACGTTTTGGACTCTTCTGAAACGGCCTCGAAGGCTCTCAGCCCTTCCCCAGGTGGCTGCCAGCTGATCCCCGTCTCAAAGACAACAGGGAGTCACCGTTTAGTTTAGTTTACGGTCACGAGAAATACACCAAAAAAGACCAAATCAAGAGCTAACAACGTTTATATTACGCAGATGCTTGAGCGGCCTGAGCTGGGCAAGTTTACCAGGACACAGGTTCTCAGGAAGCCTCGCTCCCTCCAAGCTAGCCGAAAGAAAGGCAAGAGCTTTTCTTTCCGTCAGCTTTTCTTCTCGGCAAGAAAAGCTGAAAGTTTTTTTCCCCTCCCTGAAAGCTCAGCACTGATAACGATGGGCGTTTCAAGGCGAGGAACACAGCACGAAGCGCCCACCACGGTCACGGCTCCTGGCGGAGGCGTACGAGCCCCAGGAAGGTCTCAGCAGAGGGGCAAGACACCTTCCCACGTTACTGGACCGTACCAACCTCGATCTACAACTTGAGGCTGACGTGGCAGGAGGGGAACAGCTCGCACCGCCTCAGGAGCCCGAGAGGGGAGAATTAAGCAAGGCCGGGACTTGCCGAGACACGCTGGGACGTGGCGGCCTTCCTCGGGAGGCACTAACTGCCGCGTTCTCACACTCGCTGCATTCTTCTTTCAGCTCCAACAGGGGGGAAAAAAAAAATATTTCAATACTCTGAGCTCAGCATTCGCAAGGCGACAGGGACGGCTAGCCGGAAGAACCGTGCTTTTCCAGGTGAGGATTTGACCCACGACAAAACTTCTCCGGTGAATTCCTTACAAACCAACCGCAGGATCGCCCCCCAGGCCAGTCCCTGCATCTCACAGGGACGTCATCTCTGCAAACCCAGGGGACCGGCAGCAAGCACGGGGTCCAGGACATGGGAACCCTGACCTGCAGACCCACCTGGCCTCAGGTGCTGCGTGAGGCGACACCACGGGCTCCTACTAAAGGCAATCAGCCCACGACACCCCTACGAAAGGGCAGCTTCAGGCCCCTACTAGCAGGGAGCACCGGAGAAGCAGAACACGTTGCTAATTAAGCCGGGACAAACCTCTGTTTTCACCCTGGCTACCAAACCCAGCTTGTGGCCTGGATTTCCACACGCGACGGGAACAGCGCAGCGGGGAGGTAACGGGAATGTCGCGAGGTGGCTGTTTAGCAATGACAAGCAGAGAGGATGACAAAAGCAGGGTGAAAAGGCAATTGGAAGCCTGGGGGCAAGTCCCCGACCAGCCACAGGCACCTGGAGCCAGCAGGGAGCCAGCACACGGGACCAAAACCCAGTACTGGGGCTGGGCGAGAGGGCCTGGTCACACAGGGGGCAGGTCCCCAAAAGAAACCTTGTGCCTGCTTCTCCAGTTCTGCTCCTCCCATCCCCGTGGCCGGGGACGAGGGACTTCACTCCGGAGCACCTCATTTCCCCACGCAGCCCCTCATAAAACCCTAGTACTCCTCACTCACCCACAGTGATCCCCAAATCCCAGCTCCCTCCTCCAGCGCTTGCACCTCTCCCTTCCCTTGCACCCTTTTTACCAACGCCCTTCACCCCACAGCCCCGTTCTCCTCACCCCTGTCCTCCATAATCTCCACTTGCCCTCTCCTGCCCCACACCCACCCCATCGCCACCCTCCTCACCTTACAGCCCTAAAATCCGCTTCCCCAGCCCGCACAGCCCCGTCCCGCCACCACCCTTCACCCCACCACTCTCACCTACACCCCTAGCCAAAGCCCTGCGCCAAACACCACGCTTTTTCTACCCCAAATACCAGCCATCCTCCGTGCCCAGCCCTCAACACCCCATAACCTGAACCCCCTCACTGCTCAGCACCACCAACCTGGTGGCCCCAGACCCCCCCCAGTCCTCCTCAGACCCCCACCACCAACAACTCCCTACCCTCATGCCCCCAAGCTCCCCCTAACCCCAGATCCCCATTTAGACCCTTCTCAGCACCCCACACCTCTCCGTACCCCCCCAAAACACACACCCCAAACACAAAACATCCCAAGTTGGAAGGGACCCACCAGGATCACCGAGTCCAGCTCCTGGCTCCACACAGAACCACCCCAAAACCAGACCCCATGTCCGAGAGCGTTGTCCAAACGCTTCTTGAACGAGGTATAAATGGAAATTTCTCTCCCGTGAGGGTGATGAAGCACTGGAGCAGGCCCCACGCCTGCCTCTGGTCAAGAGATGCTCGGACAACGCCCTCCATAACATCTTTTCAGCCTGGAGAAGAGAAGGCTCCAGGGAGGCCCTATAACAACCTCCCAGCTCCTAAACGGGGCCGCAGGAGGGCTTCGTCGGGGGT
The DNA here is from genome assembly GCF_964034855.1 of Anser brachyrhynchus. Taxonomy (NCBI): domain Eukaryota; kingdom Metazoa; phylum Chordata; class Aves; order Anseriformes; family Anatidae; genus Anser; species Anser brachyrhynchus. The sequence continues at coordinate 1,617,288 of NC_137695.1, read as the reverse complement.
GTAGCGCCAGGACAAGGGGCGATGGCTTTAATCTAAACGAAAATAGATCTTATTTATAAGGAAAAAAAAAACCAGAAAGGCCTTGCGGCTGGAGGAGATGATGCTTGAAGATCCCTTCCAAGGGAAGAACCCGATTCCTACACCCCCAGGCCCCAGAGCCCCAAACCCCACACTCCCCAGCCCCTCCTATACCTACAGGTCCAACCCTGTACCCCCAAACCCCCCCCCCCCAGCCCCTCAACACCTCCTGAACCTTCACACCCACATCCCCCCGACACACTTACCAGGAAGCACAGCAATACAACAAGGTGTAACGGTTTTAACCCGAAAGAGGCTGAATTTGGGCTGGACGTTAGGGGAAAATCGCTCATTTTGAGCGCGGGCTGCCCCCAGGAGCCGGGGGTGCCCCATCCCTGTGGGTGCCCAGGGCCAGGCTGGATGGGGCTGGGGGCAGCCTGGGCTGAGGACAGGGGGATTTGGGGTGGTTTTGGGGACGCTGAGGGGATTTTGGGGGCGCTGAATGGGTTTTAGGGACCCTTCCCCTCCGGATCCCTCCATGCTCCCGCACCCCCCCGGAACCCATCCCCGCAGCCCCCATACCTGCAGCGCACGCTGCCTCAGAGCCCGCAGCCTCTCCTGCCGCCTCCTCGCCTCCTCCTCCAGCCGCCCCAGCACCGGCTCCGGCTCCTCCACCGCGGCCGCCGCCGCCATCGCCTCCTCCCCGGCCCCGCCGCTGGGCGCCGCCATTTTGTGCTCCCCGCGCCGCCGCCTCCCCCCCCCCCCGCAGCCGCGGCGAGCCGAGCGCCGAGCGCGTCGATGGGGGCTTTATTTTTTGGGGGGTGGGGGTCGCTTCTGGGGGGGGGTCACCCCCAAAAACATAAAAATTAAAAATTCGTTGTAAGCTAATACATTAAAAAGCAGTAATAAAGAATCGCTAGGAGTGCTCCTCCCCGTGGGAAGAGGTGTGGGGGGGGGGTATCTCGGGGAGGGGGGGCGCAGCTCGATGGGGGGGGCTAAATAAAGGTTTTTCACCCCATTATTTTTCTTTTTTTTTTTTGGGGGGGGTACCCCCTTTATGTCACACCTCACCCTTTTTTCCCTCCCCCCCCACAACCCCCCCCTCCGCACCCCACACACCCCCGGCAGCCCATTCGGGTGTGTGAGGGTACGGGAGGGGAGGGGGGGGGGGGGGTGTACAAACAGCTGCCCCCCCCAAATTTTTTTTGGGAGGGGGGGGGGAACACCTGCACCACGGGGGGGAGGGGGACGGGACGGGGAGGTGTCCCCCCCCCCCCCTCAAAGCACGCACCTGGGGGAGGGCCCGGCAGCGGGGCGGAGCTGGCAGCCGAGCCGAGCCGTGCCGAGCCGTGCCGGGGCAGCGCCGTGCCCCCCCCCCCCCCACAACTATCCCCGACCCCAGCACCCCCCTTTCCCCTTTTTTCCTCCCACCCCCCCCCACCTTAACCCTTTCCCCTTTTTTCCCTCGATCTCGCCCAAACCGCGCTGCCCCCCCCCCACCCCCCCTCACCACAACCACCACAACCACCCCCCCCCCCCGGGGCTATGGCCCCCCGGGGGCGGCAGGGCCGGGAGCGCTGAGCCCGGCTCGGCCCGGCTCGGCCCGGCTCGGCATGGCTTCCCGGGAGCGGCTCTACGAGCTCTGGATGCTTTACTTCGCCAAGGTGAGCCCGGATCCCCCCCCCCCTAAAAAAAAAAACAGGGACCCCCCCCCATTTCTCCCCCACCCTCATCCCTCCCCCATCCCCATCCCTCCCTGCTTTACAACCCCCCGTGCCCACGCCCCCCCCCCCAAAAATTTTGACCCCCCCCCCTCTATTTCCCCCCCCCTCAAAATTTGGGGGTTTCCTTACGCCCCCCCCCCCCCCCTAATTTGAGGGCTCCGAGCCCCCTCCCCCCCCCCCCGCCCCTCAAATTTAGGGCCTCAGTGCCCCCCCCCCCCCCCCCCCGGCCCTCCTCCTCTCCCCCAAATTCGGGGGCTCCGCGACCCTCCCCTACCCACCCGAGGAGGGGGGGGGACACCCCATAGTGCCCCCCCCGGCCACCAGCCCCCCGTTATCCCCAGCTGTGCCCCCCCCCCCGCTTGCTTGTGCCCCCCCCCAGCAGCAGGTGCGGCCGCGGTGACATTGGAGCCACCTCCTGGGCTGCTCGCGCTGCGCTGGGGGGGGGGGGGGTGGAATTTGGGGGGGGGCCCGCACGTTGGGGGGGGGGTCCCATACCTTGAGGGGGGGTCCCGCATCTTGTGGGGGGGTCCCATATTTTGGGGGGGGGGTCCCGTGCCTTGGGGGGGGGTCCTGCACTTTGGGAGGGGTCCTGCACCTTGGGAGGGGGGGGTCTCATAGCTTGGGGGGGGGTCCTGCATAAAGGGGGGGGGTCCTGCACCTTGGGGGGGGGGGGTCCTGTATCTTCGGGGGGGTCCTGCATAAAGGGGGGGGTCCCATATCTTGGGGGGGGGGGGTCCTGCACCTTGGGAGGGGGTCCTGCACCTTGAGGGGGGGGGTCCCACACCTTGGGAGGGGTCCCGCACCTTGGGGGGGGGGGTCCCATATCTTGGGGGGGGTCCCTTATCTTGGGGGGGGTCCCGCACCTTGGGGGGGGTCCCGCACCTTGGGGGGGGGGGTCCCATACCTTGGGGGGGGTCCCGTATCTTGGGGGGGGTCCCACACCTTGGGAGGGGGTCCTGCATAAAGGGGGGGGTCCCATATCTTGGGGGGTGGGCCACACCTTGGGAGGGGTCCTGCACCTTGAGGGGGGGGGGTCCCACACTTTGGGGGGGGTCCTGCACAAAGGGGGGGGGATCCCACTGCACTGCCCCCCCCCCCCCCCCGTTTCACCCTGCTCCAGCAGCCCCCCCCCCCGCCCCAAAGCCTTGTCCGGCCCCACGGGGGGGTCCCCGCAGTGCTGGGGACATGGGGACCCCACCCCCCCCCCCAGCCACCCTGAGGACCTCCCCCCCCCGGCCGCCACCGCGCGCTCCGGCTGTCGTCGTGTGTGTGTGTCCCCCCCCCATCCATTTTTGGGTCCAAACGGGGCGTTTTGGGCAGCGGGGCTTTTGGGGACGAGCGGCGACGCCTTTCGGGATCGCGCCGGCGTAATTAGGATCGCGGCCGGCAGCTCGTTAGGTGTCGGGGAGCCGGGTCCTCATTAGGGCCACGGGGCCGGGGGGGGGGGGTCCCGTCTGCTCCGGAGCCCCCCCCATGGCTTTGGGTCTCGCCCCCGTCACGGCATCTTTTTGGGGAAAAAAAGGGGGATCTGGAGGCGGCGGTGCCGGTACCAGCGGTCACTGGGGTGCTCCCAGTTTGGGGACTGGGATGCGCTGGGGGTGGGGGGGGGGTCAGGCAGGGGGAGGCGTGCGGGGGCGCTTGCACGGGGACACCCGCGGTGCCACCGGGGTGTGCGGGCTTATAGGGACGGGGGCTTATAGGGACAGGGGCTGTGCCACCGGGGTGTGCGCTTATAGGGACGGGGACTTATAGGGACGGGGGCTTACAGGGACGGGGGTCGTGCCACCGGGGTGTGCGCCCATAGGGACAGGGGCTTATAGGGACAGGGGCCGTGCCATCGGGGTGTGCACCCGTAGGGACGGGGGTTTATAGGGACGGGAGCTTATAGGGACAGGGGCCGTGCCACCGGGGTGTGCATCTATAGGGACGGGGGCTTACAGGGACGGGGGCTTACAGGGACGGGGGCTTACAGGGACGGGGGCTTATAGGGACACGGGCCGTGCCACCGGGGTGTGCACCCATAGGGACCAGGGCTTATAGGTACAGGGGCTGTGCCACCAGGGTGTGCACGCCACTTTGGGGACGTGTCGTGCTATGCAGGTGAGCGCTTGTGCGGGGACGTCGGTCACACCATCGGGGTGTGCACACTCATATAGGGCCACGTGCCACGCCAGCGGGGTGCGCGCACTTGTACGGGGACAGTGGTCACAGCATCGGGGTGTGCGCGCTCTTATGGGGCCACGGGCCACCCCATCAGGGCGCGCACGCTCCTACGGGGCCACGTGCCACGGCAGCGGGGCGCGCACGCTTGCACGGGGACGTGCGTGACACCAGCGGGGACACGCGTGCGCGCCCCCCCCGAGCGCCCTCGGCCACCCCTCCTGCAGGGCCGGGGACGTCCCGCGGGGACACGGGACACGGACGGCGCCCCCGCCGCGTCCCACGGCCCCCCAACGGGACGGATCGAGGCCGGCGGGGGACCCCGAGCGAGCACGGGGGGGTGGCTTTTGGGGACGAGGGCGACGTTCCCAGGTGGCACGGTGCCACCAACCCCACGGGGCGCACCGGGGACAGCGGCTCGGGGAGCGGGGGCGCGCGGTGACAGCAGCGGGGTGACGCCGGGACGGGGACGCCGAGGCCGGCGCCGACGTCCCCACGGGGTTGGCGGCCCCCCCCGGACCCCCCCCCCCGGTGCGCGCGGCGGTGACAGCGGTGACAGCGGCCCCCCGGGGAAGGGGGGGGGGGAAGGAAATGTCGTTGGGGCCGCGGGTGACTTGGCATTTCCTGACTCCGTTTTACACAAGACCTCCGCGAAAAAAGAAAAAAAAAAGAGAAAAAAAAGGGGGGGGGACAGGAAAAATTAAAAAAACAAAAAAAAACAGAAAAAAAAAGCAAAAATAGGAGCGCGGAGGCACGCGTCCCGTCCCCCCCCCCCGTCACCGGTGTCCCCACGCGCGTTTCCGCTCCCCGGCCTCGCCACCGCCCCTTCCCGCGGCGGCACCGGGGGCCATGGAGGCGCGCGGGCGCCCCGCCGGGGCCCCCCCGGAGGTATCGGGGTGCTGGGAGGCGGGGGGGGGGGTCCCAAGGGTGCTGGAGGCGGCGGGGGGGGTCCCCCGGGGGTCCCCTGGGAGCAAAAAGGGGTGGCGGGGGCGGGGGGACGGGGGCTGTGGGGGTTGGAGGTGGCTGCGCTGGGTGCTGCGCGGGGGGCACGGGCACCCAAGGGTGCTGCATGGGGTGATAGGGATGGGGTGGCCTCAGGGTGCTCGGGGGAGTGGGCACGGACACCCAAGGGTGCTCGGTGGTGGACACCTCGAGGTGGTGCACGGAAAGTGGGGCACCCTGGGGTGCTCCGTGGGGACCGCAGGCACCCCAGGGTGCTGCGCGGGACGCTCGTGCGCATGGGGCACCCTGGGGTGCACCGTGGGGACCGCAGGCACCCCGGGTGCTGCACGGGAGCATGGACACCTAAGGGTGCTCCATGGGGTCCACCAACACCCCAGGGTGCTCCACGGGGTCCACAGGGACATGGACACCCCAGGGTGCTCCATGTGGTGCGCAGGGGCATGGGTCACCCAAGGGTGCTGCACGGGGTCATGGAGACCCCAGGGTGCTCTATGGGGTGCACAGCACCCAAGGGTGCTCCACGGGGTGCCTGGGGACATGGGTGGGCCAGGGTGCTGCATGGGGACAAGGGTCACCCAAGGGTGCTCCATGGGGTGCACAGTACCCAAGGGTGCTCCATGGGGTGCAGGGGGACATGGACACCCCAGGGTGCCCCATAGGGTCCCCAGGCACCCAAGGGTGCTCCATAGGGTGCAGGGGGATGTGGGCACCCCAGGGTGCTCCATAGGGTACCCAGGCACCCAAGGGTGCTCCATGGGGTGGGGGCTGGGTGACTCACCTCTTGCACAACCCCACGGGGGTGGGGTCCACACTCCGCCTGCTGATTGGCTGGCGCCCGTCTGGAGGACCAGGTGCTCTGCGTGCTGATTGGCTGGCAGGTGGCGGGGTTGGGTCATTCTGAGCGGTGATTGGGCAGGTGTTGTCTTAGAGGGGCTGCTCCTGGTGCTGATTGGCTGGTAGGTGCCTGTGGGGACAGGTGCTCTGCGTGGTGATTGGTCGGTACCTCTGCAGGTTGTGCTGCTCTGAGTGCTGATTGGTCAGTTCCTCTACAGGTTGTGCTGTTCTTTGTGCCAATTGGCCAGTGCCTCTACAGGTTGTTCTGCTCTGTGTGCTGATTGGTCAGTTCTTCTACAGGTTGTTGTGCTCTGAGTGCTGATTGGTCAGTTCTTCTACAGGTTGTGCTGCTCTGAGTGCTGATTGGTCAGCACCTCCACAGGTTGTGCTGTTCTGTGTGCTGATTGGTCAGCACCTGTACAGGTTGTTCTGCTCTGTGTGCTGATTGGTCAGCACCTCTACAGGTTGTTCTGCTCTCAGTGCTGATTGGTCAGCACCTCCACAGGTTGTGCTGTTCTTTGTGTTGATTGGTCGGCAGTTCTACAGGTTGTGCTGTTCTTCGTGCTGATTGGTCGGCACCTCTACAGGTTGTGCAGCTCTGGTTGCTCATTGGCCGGTGGCTCCCAGGGGTGTTTGGCTTCCTGCTGTGCTGATTGGCCAGCCGTTCCCGGGGGGCATCACTGCTCTGCGTGCTGATTGGCCAGTCCGCAAGGCACTGGATCCCCACTGGGCCAACAGCTCCCGGGGGACCGCTCTGATTGGCCGGTGGCTCTGGCAGGGGGGGGGGGATCTCCGCGGGAGCTGATTGGCCAGCACCCGGCCTGGGACTTCAGGGGTCCCCCCTGCAAAAAATAATGAAATAAAATCCGGAAAAAAACCAAATCCGTGACTTGACGGCCGCCCCCGCCCTTGCAGAAGGACCTGGCGTACCTGCAGCAGTGGCTGGAGGCCTTCGTCATGAACTTCGAGAAGGTCATCGCCGTGCCCTCGCTGGAGCCCCGCAGGTGAGGGCATCGCCGCCTCCCCCCCCCCCCCCCCAAAAAAATAACCCACTCCAAAAAAAAAATAACCCACTCCAAAACAAAATAACCTCCCCCCCCAAAAAAATACACCCCCCCCAAAAAAAATACCCCCTTCCCGAAAAAATAACCACCCCCACAAAAAAATAACCCACCTCCTAAAAAACTAGCCCACCCCCCCCAAAAAACCCCCCCGCAAAAAAAAAAATAACCCAACCCCAAGAAAATAACCCACCCCCCGAAAAGTAATCCCCCCCAAAGTAACCGCCCCAAAAAATACGCCCCCGCAAAAAAAAATACACCCCCGCAAAAAAAACACACCCCCGCAAAAAAATAACCCCTCCCCCAAAAAATAACCCACCCCAAAAAAATAACCCACCCCAAAAAAAAAATAACCCACGCCCCCAAAACTCCCTCCCCAAATACCCCCTTCCCCCCCCCAAAAAAAAAAACTAAGAAAGAATAACCCTCCTCCCCCAAAAAATACACCCCCCCCCCAATAAAAATACCCCCCCCCCGAAAAAATATCCCCCCCCCCCCAGCAGCCGGGGCTCGGTTTTGGGGTTTTCGCTGCAGCGCCGGAGGCCGCTCATCCGCCGCCTCGCTCGGCGGTTTGCAGCCATCCGGCCCCGCGGGAGGCTCGTGGGGGGGTGCTGGGGGGGGGGTGGTTTTTTTGGGGGGTGAGATCCCATCCTGCCCCCCCCCTTCCATTTTTCGCCCCCCCCCCAGGCCGGAGGATTCGGCGTCGGAGATCCCGGTGCTGCCGCGGGAGGTGCTGCAGGTGCTGAGCCAGCGGCTGGCGCAGTGCGTGGGGCAGGGCCCCCGCCTCGGGCAGGCCCTGCTGCTGCTCAAGTTCTTCATCATCATCTGCAGGTGGGTGGCGGGGTGGCCCCCCCCGGGACGGACAGACCCCCCCCGGATGGACGGACCGCCCCCCCAAATGTACAAACACCCCCCCCCCACCCCAGCCCGGACAGAGACCCCCGGGGTTGGGGCAGGACGGGGAGAGGAGGGGTCCCAAAGCTCCGTGGTGGCTCCCTGGGTGCACGTTCCTCCCCCAGACACGTATTTGTGTCCCCCCCCCAAAAAAAAATGTTTATTCTGCCCCCCCCAGGGCATCTCTCCCCCCTCCCAAAGTGTGTATTGCCCCCCAAAAGTGCGTCCCCCTCTGCCGCCCTCAAGTGTGTCCTGTCCCCACCCGAGTGCATCACGTTGCCCCCCCCCTAAAAAAGTGCATTGTGCATTGTGCCCCCCCCAAAGAATTCAATTGTGCCCCCCCAAAAGAATTTCATTGTCCCCCCCCAAAGTGCATCACACCACCTCCCCCCCAAAACCTCATCCCGCACCCCAAAAATCTCATCACCCCCCAAGCGCATCGTATCCCCCCCCCCAAAAAAATGCATCGTGTCCCCCCAAAATGCACCGTGCCCCCCCAAAATGCATCATGTACCCCCCCAAAAAAAGTCTATGGTGGCCCCCCAGGTGCCCCCCCCGCATGCCCCAGCCCTGTTCCTCCCGTGGGGGCCCCCCCCAGCCGCCTGCCCCCACCCAACCCCCGGGGGGCCACCCGGCCAGGGGACCTGTCCCCGTCCCCCCCCCATTTTGCCCCCCCCCCTCGCCACGGGTATATTTAGGGCTGGAGGGGGGCCAGGTCCCGAACAATGGGGCTGGGCGGTGCGGGAGGACACGGGGTCAGCCGAGGACGTGGCGCCTTATCCCACCCCCCCCAGCCCGTTATATCCCCCCCGGGTGTGTTATATTCCCCCCCGGGTGTGTTATATCCCCCCCCCGGGTGTGTTGTCCCCCCCCCGGGTGTGTCGTCCCCCCCCCACGGCGTTTCACACCTTGCAGGAATCTGGAGAACGTCCACGCGGACAAAACGCCCGGCTTCATCCCCGAGGTGCTGGCGCTGCTGCGGGGCTGCGCGAGCAAGGTGGGCGCCGCGGGGACAACCCGACGGCACCGCGGTCCTGAACAACCCCCCCAGGGGTTTTAGGGTCCTGGGGGGGGGGCGCTGAGCACCTGCGGGACCCCAAATTTTAGCGGGGGGGGGGGAAAGAAGGAGAGGGATGGGGGGCGAGCGCTCGGGTACCGCTTTGCGCCTTCATGGCGCACGGATGGCTCCCGATGGGATGGAGCAGGGAGAAGGGAAACTGCGGGGGGGGGGGGCTCTGGGCTGCGGGGGGGGGTATTATTTGGGATTAATCATGCTCTGCACCCCTGCCCCCCCAGCTGAGAAGCGGCCAGGAGGAGGGGGCGCAGCTGGAGAGCGTGATGCTCTACGCCCTGCACCTCTGCGAGTGCCTCTTCGACCCCTACCAGACGTGGCGGCGGCAGCTGAGCGGGTGAGCCCCGGGGGGGGCACGGCCACCTGCCCCCCCCCCCCCAAAAAAAATTCCTCGCACCCCTCTCGTCGCCCCCACCTCACTCCCCTCCTTCCAGGGAAGTCGTCAGCTCGCAGGAGAAGAGCAAATACAAGTTCGCCCCCGCCGCTTTGCCCCCCGAGTTCGACGCCTTCTTCCAAGGTAAATCTGCGCCCCCACCCCGTGTTGGGGGGGGGTCCTGGTTTGGGCAGCGATTCCTGCCCCCCCCCCCCGGGCCAATTCTTTTTGTCCATGCTGCAATCGGCACCAGCTGAAGCTGTTTTTTTGGGGGCCCTTTATTTTTTTTACACCCCCCCCCCTTCCCGGGAGTCCGCCGGAGTTAAAGGGATTTCACGGAGCGGGGATTCACTCAAGGTGGCTTTCCGGGGGGGAGGGGGGGGGGGGAGGCGCGTCGCTTCTGGAGCCCCCCACAGACCCAAAACCTGAGCTTTCGGTGCTAAAATCGAATTTATTTTTATTTAAATCACCTAAAATAGACTGGAAGGGGAAACCCTGCAAACACAGGTGTGCTCCACCAGTCCACCGCCGGCGTGGAGCAGCCAGGCTTCCCGGCAGTTCTCGCAGGATGCGCCCCCCCCTCCTTTTTGGGGGCAAAATCCTCCTTTTCCGTGCTCAGCGTTCGGCGCTTTCACCTTGTTTCGGAAGCAGCCTGTGCCGCAAGAAACAAAGCAAATGGGATTTTTCAGGCGAGACTGATGACTTCAGGGCACCGAAGCCGGGCGATCGGCGTCCTTTCAACGTGATTTTTGGCCGCTGTGGTGCATGGGGCTGACAAAAATACGGCCTGGCCGGGAAACCCTAAAAACCCCATAAATGAGCTGTGAACGGGGGCTGCCCCCGGGCAAAGGGGTTGCAGAAAGCACCTAAAACTCCCGGCAAGCTGTTACCGGTGCCGGCTGTGAATCCCCACCAGGCTTGATTTTAGCACAAAACCCCGGGGTTTTGGAACAAAAAACTCCCCTCCTGCAGCCAAAGCTGCCAAAATCCGAGGTGTTTGTGCCCCTTTTCCCCCAACAAGGTCCAGTGCCACGGAGCCCGGGGCGGGTTTTGGGGCGGGATAGGTGGAAAAGGGAATTTCTGCCTTTTTTTTTTGCCACCTGCCCCAAGCGCCTCCATCGCCCTTTGTCCTTGCAGAGAGCTTCCAGCCCGGCGGGCAGCTCCCCGATGAGCTCCAGCTCCGGCTCATCCACCTCTTCGGGGCCATCCTCTCCGGGTCCAAGGTACTGCTGGGGTGGGGACGGGGACAGCGGGGACACGGGGGGGGTCCCCACGGCTCTGCCAAACCTTCGCTCCCCCCCGATGGGGCTGTGTGTGTCAGCACGGGCTGGCGAGAGGGAAACCGTGCCGAGACCCAACCCCAAGCCTTATTCCAACCCCTCTGTTCCAAGCAAGATGCTCGGCTGGAATTAAACTGGAATTAAACAGCTTGACTTCCAAAAGCCTTTCCGGATCACATTTAGAAATTGCAGCCTGGGTGACACCCTCAATTCGCTCAATTCGCCTTAAAAAAACAAAATGAGAGTGAAGTTAAAGAGCAGTCCTGGCCGGCAGCTTCCCTCCCGTTCAGCTCCGGGGCAGCCGAGAGCACCTTGGGTGGAGAACTCAATGCCGAGCGCACACGGGCTGTGATAAACCCAGTGCTCAACAAAGCGGGACTTGATTAACAGCCCCAAAAAGTGCTTTTTTCAATCAATTTGCATGCACCAGGAGCGAGGCGGCGGGCAGGAAGGCATTGCGTGAGACCTGTAGCGCTGCAAACATCACCGGGGCTGGCTTAAACGTGGGGTTTTACATTGGTGGGGGGAAAAAAAAAAAAAAAAAAAAGAAAGAAAGAAAGAAAATAAAAATTTCCGTTTGCTCCTGACAGCCCAACGCGCTGCGAGCCATCACGCCGGCGGCGCTGGAGGTGCTGCTGGGGGTGCTGCGGCGGGCGGGCGCGGGGCCGGCGCCGTGCCCGGGGCTGCTGGGGCTGACGCTGCGCAGCGTGGTGGCGGCGGTGCACGCGCTGCACGCCAGCAGCCCCGGCCCCGTGCCCCTGCGCGCGCTGCTGGACGGCTACTTCAAGGTGCTCAACGCCAACCCCCCCGCGGCGGCGCCGGCGGCGGCCGGCGGCCTCATCGCCCTGCGGGTGCAGATGCTGGGTAAAGGAGGGGTTCGGGGTTCGGGTGGTGGGGGAGCGGAGCGGGTTTGGGGTCGTGGAGGGCGCTGAGACGTTTTCCCCGCAAACCCGCCGCAGATGCCATCCCGGCCATGCTGAGCTGCGACGACCGGCCGGTCCTGCAAGCCGTCTTCCTCAGCAACAACTGCTTCGAGCACATCATCCGCCTCCTGCAGAACAGCAAGGTAGCTGAGCTGCTTTGGGTTTTGTTTGAGCTTTGGGATGCGGCGTCCTCACCTCCGTCCTCACCCTCCCCGGCTCTAAACGCCCCAGGCGATGCCGGGATGGAGCGGCCGCGCTGCAGCAGCCGCCCCAGCACTGTCCCCACCTCGCCCTCACCCCAAGCTGGGGCAGGGATGGTGCATGACCCTATTTCCTCTCCCCCCACATCCCCGCCTGGCCTCTGCCTTCCTCGCCCCAGCTCTACCTCAACAGCACGCAGGAGGCGGGTGAAGCCCAGGACAAGCTCCCCGTGCAGCCGCCAACGGGCAGTGGGCTCCAGCAGGTATTCTGTGGGGCTGCCCCACGGCACAGCTGCCCAGCGGGGTCGGGGGCGATGCCCGCAGCCGACCCACCCCCCGTCCTGCAGGTCTTTGACGTCGGCTCCGACGCCATCGCGGTCCACGCTATCGGGGTGCTCACGGCCATCATGAGCAACTCGCCCTCGGCCAAGGTGGGCACAACCCCAGTGCACCTGGGGTTGGGGTTTTTCACGCTGCGAGGTGCTCTGGGACAGAGCAGCTCGTCCTGGGGCCGCTGCAGAGCCCGACGTGCCCGGGTGCTTGCAGGAGGTGTTTAAGGAACGCATCGGCTATGCCCACTTCTACGAGGTGCTGAGGAGCCAGGGCCAGCCCACCCAGCGCCTGTTCCAGGAGCTCCTCAACATGGTGAGTGCTCCCTTGGCTCATCCCGGAGCCCTCCCAGCTCCCGTAAACCCTCTTCTTCTTCGGTGCTGGCATATCACAGTGGAACAATGGGGTTGATCTCTGCCCGCTGCAGCCCCCTTCTCTTGCCCCCCATGGTCCCCGTGGTCCCCATCCCGAGGTGGCCTCACTGCCTCGAGCTTTGAGTGGTGCTCAGCTTTGGGGAAATTTGAGCCTTTTTAGGAGGGGTCTTGGGAGGGTTCCCCAAAATGCTCGGTGCACGGGGGTCTCCCAAGGGTTTTGGTGCATGAGGGTCTCTCAGAGGCTTGGTTTATGCAGGTCTCCAAGAGTTTATGGGGGGGGGGGGGACTCCCAAAACACTTGGTGCACGAGGGTCTCCCAAGGGACTTGGTTCATGAGGGTCCCCCAAGACCCTTCATTCACGAGGGTCTCCCAAGGGTCTTGGTTCACAAGGGTCCCCCAAGGCCCCTCATTCACAAGGGTCTCCCAAGGCCCTTGGATCACGAGGGTCTCCCAAGACCCTTCATTCATAAGGGTCCACCAAGGCTCTTGGTTTACAAGGGTCTCCCAAGAGCCTTCATTCACAGGAGTCTCCCAAGACCCTTGGATCATGAGGGTCTCCCAATACCCTTCATTCATGAGGATCTCCCAGGGCCCTTGGCTCACTAGGGTCCCCCAAGACCCTTCATTCACGAGGGTCTCCCAAGGGACTTGGTTCATGAAGGTCTCCCAAGGGGCTTGGTTCACAAGGGTCTCTCAAGGCCCTTGGTCCACGGGAGTCTCCAAGATGCTCAGTGCACAGGGGTCACCACTGCATGCCTGGGCTGGCCGGGGTGGGGATCCATCCCTCTCCCCGTGCCCGGTGCCGCGCTGACCATCTCCTATATTTCGGCAGGCAGTGGAGGGCGACCACAGCTCCTTCCCAGCGCGCCCCATCCGCAACGAGCAGCCCCTGCTCCTGCTGCTGGCCTGGCTGCCGGCGCTGGCCTGCCGCGAGCTGCAGCTCTTCCTGGCCGAGCGGCTGCGGCGCCTGTGCGAGGCCTCGCTGCCCAGCCGCCTCACCTGCGTCAAGGCGGGCATGGTGGGCAGCCTGCTGGCCGCCCTGGCCGCCGAGCCGGCGCTGCCGCCCGCCTGCTCCGAAAACCTGCTGGAGCTGCTGCAGGCGCTGGGCGGCCTCTCCATTCGGCCCGGCGAGCTGCGGCAGCTCCTGCGGCTGCTGCGCCGCGAGCGGGGCCGGGGGCCGCACCCCTACACGGCGCCCGTGCTGCGGGCGCTCTCAGGGATGGCGCGGGCCGAGGGCCCCCCGCGGGCCTTGCAGTACTTCGACCTGACCCCCGGTATGGCTGGGATCATGGTGCCCGCTGTCCAAAAGTGGCCCGGCGGCGCCTTCGCCTTCCACGCCTGGCTCTGCCTCAGCGAGGAGGAGCCCGGGCCGCCGGCGAGGCCAAAGAGGAGGCAGCTCTACAGGTGAGGCTGGTGGGGGTGGGAGGAGGGTGAGGAGGGTGAGACGCAGCCGTCCCCACCGTGCTGTCCCCCCTCCGCAGCTTCTTCACGGCCAGCGGGACGGGCTTCGAGGCCTTCTTCACCACCGACGGCATGCTGGTGGTGGCCGTCTGCACCAAGAAGGACTACATGACGGTGGCGCTGCCGGAGGTGGCCTTCAACGACTCGGCCTGGGTGAGCGACGTCCCCATCCCCGTCCCTGTCCCCGTGGTGGGGACAGGGACGGCCTGACGCCCCCTGCTCATCCCCACAGCACTGCGTCGACATCGTCCACGTCGCCGGCCGCCGGCCCTTCGGCCAGAACGTGGTCAGCATCTACGCGGACGGGCACCTTCGGAAGACGGCGCAGCTCCGCTTCCCGTCCCTGCACGAGGTCAGGGACCCCTCCCCGGCACCGTGTCGCCCCTCTGGGTGGCAGCTTGGGGACCAAACGCCGCTCCCTCTCCCCTGCAGTCCTTCACCTCCTGCTGCATCGGCTCCGCGGGGCACCGCACCACCACCACGGCCATCGGCAGCAGCCACCCGCCGCCGTCCCACGGGCCGGAGCTGGCCTTCCCCCCGCACCCCGCGCTCTGCCGCTCGCAGTCCTTCCCCGCCGCCCTGGGGCCCCACGCCTGGACCCCGCTGCAGCCCCCCACTGAGGGGGTGGTGGCCACCACAGCGGCCGGCAGCCAGGACACCGAGTGGGGCACCCCCACGTCCCTCGAGGGCCACCTGGGCTCCGTGGCCATCTTCTGCGAGGCGCTGCAGCAAACCCAGGTCAAGGCGCTCTTCTGCTCGGGTACGTCGGGACAGGGGGACATCCACGGGGGGGCGGGGGGCAGCCACATCTCCAACCCTTCGCCGCTCACCCCTCTTCCCTCCCCCAGGTCCAAACGTGGCATCTCCGTTTACGCTGGAAGGCGACCTGGTGGAGCTCAGCAGCAAGCTCCTGCTCTACTACACCCCGCAGGTGAGGGCAGCCCCGTGGAGTCGCTCCCGTTGTGTTTGTCCTCACCGGGACCTTCCCCTCATGGTCCTCGAGGTCCAACCCACCTCGTCTTCCCCTAGTGACTTTCTTGGGGTGATGGTGGGAACGTGTCCCCAAGTGTCCCTGAGTCCTCACGGGGTGCTGTGCTCCCTTCCAGGCCTGCAGGAACAACATCTGCCTGGACCTCTCTCCCAGTCACGGCCTGGACGGGAGGCTGACGGGGCACAAGGTGGTCAACTGGGACGTCAAGGTACGCTGGGCACAGGGTGACTCGGCCTGATCCATCCACCCCGTGGCTTGGAGGCTGCCAGGCCTCGCCATGGATGTAGGGCAGGACCCCCAAGGGGTGCTGGATGGCCGTGGTGGTTCCCCTGGACCCTACGGGGAAATCAGGGGAATATGTGGTATGGGGGTCCGTCAAGGACCTGCCTGACCCATGGGTCCACCAAGGCCTTGAGTGATGGCTCCTGGGCCACCAGGGTCCGCCCTGGAGGTCCTCAGTGTCCAGGCTGGGCACCATGGGTGGTCACTGCAGGGGAAGAGGTGCTTTTGGGGCACCTTTTGGGGTGTGTGCTGTAGGATGGGTCAGGGCACACCTCAGCCTTTGCTAGCCACAGGATTTAGTGTTCTCCAGCTTGGGTGAGCTGGCAGAATGGGCCCCGGGGGTCCCTGGCCCTGGGTGGACGTGCGACCTCCTCCTCTACACCGCCGTCACCGCGCAGCCCCCAGGGGCACCCAGCAAAGCCTCTCGCCTCCCCCCGGCAGGACGTGGTCAACTGCGTGGGCGGGATGGGCGTCCTGCTGCCCCTGCTCGAGCAAGTGGTGACCAAGAAGGAGGAGGCCGAGGACGAGCAGGAGACCAACGACCTGGTGGGGCCAGAGCTGACGTCCTCCAGGAACGCCCAGGGCATGCTGATCCCGCTGGGCAGGTCCTCAGGTGAGGTCCCCGGGGGGGTGAAGCAGGAGCCATCCCGTAGGTAACCCCGCTGCCACGTGGGCTGGTGTCTACCACGGGCAAAGCCTTGCCTGGGGCACCAAGATTTATGGGGCAGTGGAAAAACCATCGCTGTTGTTGACGTCTTTTGAGGTTGTTATGACCTAATTAGTCATAAACGAGCGGTTCTGGGAAGATGAGGGTGGTTCAAGCCTGCCTAGCTCCAGTTTTGCTTTTGCATGTAGTGCATGGTGTCCTGCAGTAGACTTAGGTTCATGCAGAAGCCTTAGTGACATGAAATTCCTCCTGATACCCAGCTGCTGATTTTCCGGGAGCTCAGAACAACTGAGGTTTCTGCTGGGTTAAGTTTGGGGGAAATAGGTGAACGGACTGGAGAACAGTTTGTGGTGGGGTCACCAGGGGGCCCATCGTGGCAGAAGTGGGAAGGACCCTGGTGGGGGCGGGCTGGTGGCTCCCAGCTCTACCCGTGCCTTGCAGAGAGCAGGCTGGAGAGGAACAGCGTGGCCGCCTTCCTGCTGCTGGTGAAGAACTTCATCCAGCACCACCCGGTGAACCAGGAGAGCCTGGTGCAGTGCCACGGGCCGGCCATCATCGGGGCGCTTCTGCAGAAGGTAGGGGGCTGCCACAGCCACAGGGCTCCATCCCGAAATCGCTGCCCAAACCACAAACCCCCCCCATTGTCACCCCGTGCAGGTCTCCGGCCCGCTGCTGGACATGAGCACGCTGATGGCCTCGCAGATCCTGATGGAGCAGGTGGCCTCCGAGGGCAGCGGGCTCCTGCTGCACCTCCTCTACCAGCACCTGCTCTTCGATTTCCGCATCTGGAGCAACAGCGACTTCGCCGTCCGCCTAGGTGGGAGCAGGAGGGCACCCGCGGGGCTCCCCGGTGCCCGACGGTGGCCGCTCACGCCCTCTCCACGCAGGTCACATCCAGTACCTGGCCAACGTCGTCAAGGACCACAAGCAGCGCATCCGCAAGAAGTACGGGGTGCAGTACGTCCTCGACTCCATCCGGACCTACTACGGGTGAGCTGCTGCTTGTAGCCGCGATGCCCGGCCCCCAGATGCCAGCGTCGTGTTGGGCTTGAGCCCTGGAAGCTGCAGTTTGGGGTGGACACCCTTTATTTGGGGTAGTATCCCCCCCTGCGAGCACGTCATGGGGAAATCTGATGGAGCATTATGGTGGGCACAGGACCTTCTGCTCCCCGTGCCCCATCCCCAAGCATTGCATGGTCTTTGACATACCCAGATCTGCAACCAATTAGCCCCAAAATCCCCCCCAGCAGTAACTGGGAGCATCGTGGTTCCTGCAACAAACTGATGCTCTCTTCTTGCCTGACCCCTTGCATTTCTGCAACACACCCTGCAGAGACCCAAACCCATGGGGTGGGTGTTTCCTGGTGTGCCTGCAGGGACGTTCACACTGTCCTGGAGCTCCTCAGGCTCCGTGGTGGGATTTGGGATTGTGCTGGCGATGGGTAACGAGCGGCAAGAGGGCGGCTGTGCACATCCCCACTGGGAACATCCACGTGCATCTCTTCCCCAGTGCTTCCAAGGAGAAGTCCACGACGACGGACGACATCAAGACGGTGCAGACGTCCCTCTTCAGCCTGGTGAAGGACTTCTTCTGCAGGAGCTTCTCCGGGGAGGAGATGCAGAGCTTGCTGAACTACGTGGCCGCGGCGCAGGACGAGCAGCAGGTACGGCGCCTGGCCACCCGGGTCCCACCACGCCACCCCAAAAAGGCTCCCCAGACACGTGGGGCTGGCCCCGCTCTCGGCAGTGGGCCAGCAGGCAGGTGGGGAGAAGCTGCTGAGACCCCGGTGGGGTGCGTGGAGGACAGCGTGCACCCTTTGCCCGCAGGTCTGCGGGGCGCTGGAGGTGATCCACGGCCTGCTGAAGGGCTCGCCCGCCCAGGAGCAGCTCTTCGCCTTCCTCTTCGAGCCGGGCCACGTGGAGGTCCTCTTCTCGCTGCTGGTGCAGAAGAAGTTCTCGGATGAAGTGCGGGAAAGGGTCTTCAAGGTGAGAAGGGGTCCCCGGTGTCGCCCCCTGAGGCTGAGGGCTTCTCCGCGGGGCCACCACCACCCCTCTGTGCCTCGCCAGGTCCTCTACAAGATGCTGAAGTACGAGAAGGTCCCCGAGCGCAGCAAGAACCGCCTGAAGCTGAAGGACATCGGGTACCAGGGGCTCATCGCCTGCCTCAGCGACATCCCCGGCTCCATGCTGCTCTTCCGCTGCCTCTCGGAGCAGGTCCTCGGGGCAGGTACCGTGTCCCCTTCTGTCCTGTCCTGGTGGCACACCACAGGGCCATCATGGCAGCTTCCCACCCGTCTCAGCTCAGTGGGGCTGGCTGGAGGTAGATCTGGGGAATTTTGGTGGCTTTTGGGGACCAAAACTCTATCCTTGCCTGCAGACCCTCCCAACTACAAGGACCTGGTGGCCGTGGTTTACCTGTCCCACCGGGCCGAGCTGACCGTCCGGCTCGATATCTGCCGCAAGGTGAGCAGAGCAAGGTGCAGGGGGTGCCACCACACGGTCACCCCAGGGCTGAGCTCCCCCATGGGAGCACGGGGACATGGGCACAGCGATAACACCCCATGCACGGGGCTGCATGATGGGACCTGGGGTGCTCGTGCCCTTTGCGGGGCCATGCCCGTCCTGCCCCTGCCCTTTGGGGGGTCCAAGCCCCCCGAGAGGCTGCCTGGAGCTGAGGTGACCCCGCTGGGTGTCTCCCCCTCTCATCCCGCAGCTCTTCCACTTGATCTACGCGCAGCAGGACATGGTGAAGCAGCTGGCGAGGCTGGCGGGCTGGCAGGACACGCTCACCAAGCTCTACGTCAAGGAGTCCTACGAGTCCCGCCAGCACAGCCTGAGCCACTCGAGCAGCGGGGGCTGCCTGGAGCTCCTGCGCCTCTCGGAGCCCCCCGGCAGGGACGGCAGCAACGAGGTGGGGAAGGAGGCGGTGGGCAGCGTGAGCCCCCCACCCACCGAGCTGCAGGAGCTGGACGTCTTCCTGCCTCTGGGCTACGAGGCTTCGGACCAGGAGCTCTCCGAGGGCTTCTCCGACCACTCCATCTCGCCGAGCGGCCGCACCAAGTCCTTCCACTCCTACAACTTCAAGTCCTTCGACTCCTCCGACCGCGCCAGCCGCTCTTCCTCCAACCCCGGCGACGTCCCCTTTGACGGCGTCTACCACCCGCTCTCGCCCTTCTCCACCTCGCCCTTCGACCTGGGGCTCGACCTGGCCAGCACCAGCTCCATCGCCACGGCCGAGAGCGGCGCGCAGACGCCTGCCAGCGGCCCCGGCACCCCCTCGCCCCTGGAGAGCTTCAAACCCTTCCCGGGGATGCGCACCCGCAAGAGCTCCAGCCTCTCCAACGTCCTGGATGAGAGCAGCTACCAGGACGCCCTGCCCAGCGACAACGTCTCCAACACCAGCAACCCCCAGGTGAGCCCCGAGCCGTGGCACCCACCTCCTTTTTAGGGTTACCGGCGGGGTCCCCTAACTCTTTTTTTTCCCCCCCGCCTCTGCTGGCAGCAAACGCCCGAGGAGGAGCTGTGCAACCTCCTGACCAACATCGTCTTCTCGGTGACGTGGCGCGGGGTGGAGGGCTGGGACGACGCGGCGTGGAGGGAGCGCGGGCAGGTCTTCTCCGTCCTCACCAAGCTGGGCACGGCCTGCGAGCTGGTGCGGCCCCCCGACGAGATCAAGCGCAGGTTTGTGGGGGCGTACGGAGGGTCAACAGGGGCCACGGGGTGTCCCAGGGGGTGGTGGCGGCCCTACAGAGCTCCCTGCTGTCCCGCAGCCTGCTGGAGATGATGCTGGAGTCGGCGCTGACGGACCTGAAGGAGTCGGGGCCAGCCGCCCTGCCCGGCCTCACCCAAAATGTTCTCAAGCTGCTGCGGCTGCTCCAGGACTTCTTGTTCTCCGAGGGGCACAACAACCAGGCCCTGTGGAGCGAGAAGGTGAGCGGCCACAGGCAGGGTCCTGGCCCCACAGAGAACTCTAAACCCTTGTGCTGACCCCCAAACCTGGGGTTAGTCTTGCCCCTAAACCCTGCCCCTACACCCGTAGCCCGTAAGCCTAACCCTAGAAACTAACCCAAGCCCAAATCCTAAAACCTAACCCATAACCTGTAAATTTAACCCCAACCTCTAAACCTAACCCCAAAACTTCGTTCCAGCCCTACGCTCTTGCCATAAACCCCAACTCTAACCATAAGCCTTAACCCCAACCCTAACAGTACACCCTTGCTGTAAACCTAACCCTAATCCTCAACCCTAATGCTAACGCCTAACCTTGATATTAGCCTTTAACCTGTAGCCCATAAACCTAACTCTAGGAACTAACCCAAACCCCAGTCCTAAAACCTCACCCTGGCTCATAACCTATAAACCTAAACTGTAAACCTAACCCTAAACCTTAACTCTACACTCCTCCTGTGAGCCCCAATCCTATAGCCTATCCCTAATCCCTAACCCTTAACCCTACATCCTTAGCGTAAACCCAAACCCTATACCCTAATCCTATACATTAAGCTATTTATCCCTGAATTATATAAATCTAACCCTGAACCTCAACCCTAACCCTACATCCTTGCTGTAAACCCTAGCCCTAACTCCTAATCCTGACCTTTAACCTTAACCCTACGCCCTTGCCATAAACCCAAGCCCTAAACCTAGCTCTATACCCTAAACCCTAATTTAAAACCTATGAATCTAACCAGACCTCCTAAATCCCAATCCTAAACCTTAACCCTACATCCTTGTTATAAGACTCAGCCCTAATCCTAACCATAACCCTAAGCCCCCACTCTATACCCTAATGCCAAACCCTAACCCCAACCCTAAAACCCATCCCCTGCCCTAACCCCAGCCCCTAATTCCTTCCCCTCCCCATAACCCAAACTGGTGTCGAGCGGTGGCTGGGAGATGGGGACCCGGCTCCGGCTCGGGGGCTGGCGCGGCGGGGGGCTCACTGTGTCCCCCGTCCCCCCCCCAGATCTACGAGGGGGTGAGCGGCCTCCTGGACAAGCTGGGCGTCTGGTACCACCTGGCCAACGGCACCTCCGACCTCAAGGAGATGGCCCAGACGGGGCTGCGCGTCCTGGTGGGCTACATCATGCTGCAGGACCCCCAGGTGGGTCACCCCCTCCTGGGGCTCCAGGGGAAGACCCCAGCCTTTTGGGGGCCGGGCAGGAGGCTTCACCTAACGCCCCGTGCCCCCCCCCCTCCCCAAGCTGCACTCGCTGGCCTACGTGAAGCTGCACAGCCTGCTGCAGACCGCCTCGGCCCCCAAAAAGGACGAGGCTTGCTACCTGCTGGGCAAGCTGGAGACCCCGCTGCGGCGCTCGCTGGACGCCAAATCGGAGACCTTCTCGTGGCTGGTGCCCATCGTGCGCACGCTCATGGACCAGTGCTACGAGACCCTGCAGCTGCAGCTCTTCCTGCCCTCGCTGCCCCCCACCAACGGCAGCCCCACCTTCTATGAGGACTTCCAGCTCTTCTGCACCACCCCTGAGTGGAGGAGCTTCATCGAGAAGCACGTGGGTGCCACGGGGAACCCTGTTTGGGACCCTTGGGGGAGCCCCTTCCCAGGCTTAGATGTGGCTCCAGCGTTGGAGTGCCACCAGGCTGGGACATCCCGGTCCCGTGCCGGGATGACCTCCAGGGAAGGGGTGCTGGCAGCCTGGGTGAGCGTTAGGGGGTGCTGGTGCCCTGCTGAGCACCCTGCAGATGTCTCCTCTCTTCCCCCGCAGGTGCAGCCCACCATGGCGCAGTTCGAGATGGACACGTTCGCCAAGAGCCACGACCACATGTCCAACTTCTGGAACGCCTGCTACGACGCCATGATGAGCAGCTCCCTGCGGCGGGAGCGGGACAAGGCGGACAGCAGGAAGATGTTCCAGGTACTGCCTCCTCCTCGCCCCGGGGACGTCTCCCTGGGGACGTGCTCCTTGTCCCAGGGCCATGCTCCTCACCCTAGGGGTGTCACCCAAAGGACGTGCTCCTCACCCCAGGGATGTCATCCCAGGGATGTGCTCCTCACCCCAAGGATGTGCTCCTCACCCAGGGGCCATGCTCCTCACCCCAGGCGTGTCACCCAAAGGACATGCTCTTCACCCCAGGGATGTGCTCCTCACCCCAGGGATGTTATCCTGGAGACATCCTCTTCACCCCAGAGACATCGTCCCAGCGATGTGTTCCTCACCTTGGGGATGTCATCCTAGAGACATGCTCCTCACCTTGGGGATGTCATCCTAGGAACACACTCCTCACCCCAAGGATGTCATCCTAGGGACACGCTCCTCACCCAGGGAACATGCCCATCACCCTAGCGACATGATCCCCAGGATGTGCTCTTCACCCTAGGGTGATCCTAGGGACAGGCTTCTTGCCCCAGGGCCATGCTCCTCATCCCAGGGACATCACCCTGGGGATGTTCTCCTTGCGCTGCAGACGTCACCCCATGGACGTGTTCCTCACCCCAGGAACGTCCCCAAGCCCCAACCCCACTGTCACCTCCCCTTCCCCGCTCCCTCGGCAGGATCTGGTGCTGGAGCCGGCGGCGAAACGCGCCAAGGCCGAAAACGCCCGGCACGCCAACGTGCTGAAGCAAGCCAACAACCACCAGAGCACCGTGCTGAAGCAGTGGCGCTCCCTGTGCCGCCTCCTCACCTCGCCCCGCTCCGCCTGGGCTGACCGGTGAGCACCCACACCCCCACCTCGGCTCCGGGGGGGGGTACGGGTGGGGGTCCGGGGTGCCTCACCCCCACCTGCCCCCCAGGAACCCGCCCGAGGTTCGCTGGAAGCTCTCAAGTGCCGAGACCTACTCGAGGATGCGGCTGAAGCTGGTGCCCAACCTGAATTTCGACCAGCACTTGGAGGCCAGCGCCCTGCGGGACAACCTGGGTGAGTCTGGCGGGCACCCAGGGGTCCCCAAGTCCCCAGGGGGGCTTGGCAGAGCTCGTCCCCCTTCCATGGGGGGTGCCCGCTGACCTCCCCCCTCGTTCCAGGAGCCGACAACCTCCACAACCCCGCCGAGTCCCTCCCGCTCGCCATGGCCAAGGAGGCCAAGGTGAGCGAGCTGGAGGACGACCAGCTGGCCGAGGAGGACCTCCCCGTCCTGGACACCCAGTGAGTGTCCCCGTCCCCACCCGTGACCCCAGGTCCCTCACCCGGGGGTGTCCTCACCCTTCCCCTGTCCCCCAGGGCCGAGCCCAAGGAGCAGAACCAGCGGGAGAAGCTGGTGGTCTCGGAGGACTGCGAGCTCATCACGACGGTGGCGGTCGTCCCCGGCCGCCTGGAGGTGACGACCCAGCACGTCTACTTCTACGACGGCAGCAGCGAGAAGGAGGAGACGGAGGGAGGTAAGGGCACGTGCCTGGGAGAGCATGGGGCAGGGGGACGGGGCCACAATCCCTGCCCAACCGCTGGTCCCCCAGACAGGCTGGAGCTCCTCGGGGGGGGTCCTTGCGGCACAGCGGGGTGAAGATGCCCCCATCCATCCCCTGCCCCGCCTCAAAGCCCAACCCTAGGGACGCCGACCTTTTGGGGTGCTGTCCCCAATCCCTGCCCCTCGTCCCCTGCCTCTCCCCCCT
Source organism: Anser brachyrhynchus (assembly GCF_964034855.1). NCBI lineage: Eukaryota > Metazoa > Chordata > Aves > Anseriformes > Anatidae > Anser > Anser brachyrhynchus. Next base: position 1,594,115 of record NC_137695.1, on the reverse strand, counting down.
GCTGGGTGCTCGCTGAAGCCCGCGGGGCTCTGTGCTCCCCCGGCAGGGATCGGCTACGACTTCAAGCGCCCCTTGTCCCACCTGCGCGAGGTCCACCTGCGCCGCTACAACCTGCGCCGCTCCGCGCTCGAGCTCTTCTTCATCGACCAGGCCAACTACTTCCTCAACTTCAAGAAGAAGGTGGCGGCACCCTTTTCTACCCCGAGACCCCCCCAGGCTCCAGCCGGGCCCCCCCTGGAGTCACAGGACCGTGTCGGGTCCACGTGGGGACCTCGAGCATCAGCAGGGCTCTCGCCTCCATCCCCGCAGGTGAGGAACAAGGTCTACTCCTGCATCCTGGGCCTGCGGCCCCCCAGCCAGATCTACTTCGGCAGCCGCTCGCCCCAGGAGCTGCTGAAAGCCTCGGGGCTCACCCAGGTACCCGTGTTCCCCCTCCCTGTGCCCCCCCGAAGGCGCCTGTGCAAAGAGGGGTGTCCACGTGCCCCCTGCGGGGCCAGCTGTGGGGTTTGCTCCAGCTTCTGCCCCCAAACCTATCTCAGCCGTCCCCTCTTTTTGCTCCAGAAATGGGTTCTGCGGGAGATCTCCAACTTCGAGTACCTCATGCAGCTGAACACGATCGCGGGGCGCACCTACAACGACCTCTCGCAGTACCCCGTGGTGAGCACCCCGTGTTTCCCCAGCCCCGGGCTGCCCAGTGGCCCCACGACCCCCCCAGCCTCACCCAACCCCAACCCCACCCAGTTCCCCTGGATCTTGCGGGACTACGTCTCGGAGACCCTCGACCTCACCGACCCGGCCGTGTTTCGGGATCTCTCCAAACCCATCGGGGTGGCCAACGAGAGGCACGCGAGGGACGTGAAGGAAAAGTGAGCGCCCCAAAAAAACGGGGACCGGGGGTTGGGGGGGGACTGGGGCACCTGCCCTGACCCTGCTGCTTCCCCCCATGCCAGGTACGAGAGCTTCGAGGACCCCACGGGCACCGTGGACAAGTTTCACTACGGCACGCACTACTCCAACGCGGCGGGCGTCATGCACTACCTGATCCGCACCGAGCCCTTCACCACGCTGCACATCCAGCTGCAGAGCGGACGGTGAGCACCCGGGGGCGGGGGGGACACGGGGTAGGGGACAAAGCCACCACCGCCGGGGGTCCCACGGTCACCCTGTGCCACCAGGTTCGACTGCTCGGACCGGCAGTTCCACTCGGTGCCGGCGGCGTGGCAGGCCCGCATGGAAAACCCCGTGGACGTCAAGGAGCTCATCCCCGAGTTCTTCTACTTCCCTGAGTTCCTGGAGAACCAGAACGGTAACGGGGGGACGGGGACGGGGATGGGGACAGGATGGCCGGGTCCCTGACCCGCCGTCTTCCCCGCTGCCCGCAGGCTTCGACCTGGGCTGCCTGCAGATGTCCAACGAGAAGGTGAGCGACGTGCTGCTGCCGCGGTGGGCGCGCTCCCGCGAGGACTTCATCTACCAGCACCGCAAAGCCCTGGTGAGACGGTGGAGCCCCCATCTCCTCTCCCACTGGGGCAGGGTCGTCCTGGGGGGGGGCAGCGGGCGTCCCAGACCCCCCCCTGATGCCCCGTGCCCCTGCAGGAGTCAGAGTACGTCTCAGCCCACCTCCACGAGTGGATCGACCTCATTTTTGGGTACAAGCAGCGAGGCCCGGCCGCCGTGGAGGCCCTTAACGTCTTCTACTACTGCACCTACGAGGGTGAGCTGCGGGGACACGGGGTGGGGGGCACCCACCGGGTGGCCTCACTGATGCCCCCCCGTCCCCAGGCGCCGTGGACCTGGACGCCATCGCCGACGAGACGCAGAGGAAGGCTTTGGAGGGCATCATCAGCAACTTCGGGCAGACGCCCTGCCAGCTGCTCAAGGTGCCTCAGTCCCCCCAAAAATCCAAGCCCCCCCCCGCTTCGTTTCGGGGGGTGCTGCCCCCCTTCTAACGGGTCTCACTCCCCCTTCTCTAGGAGCCCCATCCTGCCCGGCTGTCGGCCGAGAGCGCAGCCCGCAGGCTGGCCCGCCTGGACACCCGCCCGCCCAACGTCTTCGAGAACCTGGACCAGCTCAAGTCCTTCTTCGTGGAGGTGGGGACAGGGACGCGGGGTGCCGGGGGTGCCAGCGGCGAGCAGGGCACCCACCGGCTGCGCCTTCCCCGCAGGGCATCAGCGACGGCGTGGCCCTGGTGCAAGCCGTGGTCCCCAAGAACCAGGCGCACTCCTTCATCACTCAGGGATCCCCCGACGTCCTGGTGAGCGCGGGGAAACTGAGGCACGGGTGCTCCTCGCCGGGAGGGTGCCGGTGTCGGGGGTCCCCCCGGGTGCGTCACCGCCGTCACCCCCCTCCGCCCAGGTCACCGTGAGTGCCAACGGCCTGCTGGGGACCCACAACTGGCTGCCCTACGACAAGAACATCTCCAACTACTTCAGCTTCACCAAAGACCCCACCGTCTCCAACGCGAAGTGAGTCCGCGTGTGTGCGCGGCGGGGACGGTCCCACCCCCGGGTCCCTCGGGGCCACACGAGCTCTCCGGTCCCTCCGGTGTCAGGACCGTGCGTCCCGGCCACCATCCCGTGTCGCGTCCCTCCCCGCCAGGACCCAGCGCTTCCTGCAGGGCCCCTTTGCCCCCGGCGCGGACCTGTGCTCCCGCACGCTGGCCGTGTCCCCCGACGGGAAGCTGCTCTTCAGCGGGGGACACTGGGACAACAGCCTGCGCGTCACCTCGCTGGGCAAAGGGAAGGTCGTTGGGCACATCACCCGGCACATAGGTACGGTGTCCCCCTCCACGGGGTGCCAAGGGGACCCGGGATGGCGCAGGGGACATCTCTGCAGCCCTCGGGGCTCATCCAGGCTCCACCAGGGCCGGGATGGGGCTAGCAGCAGCTCCGCGCCCCAAAGCATCCCTCTTGGTGCCACCTGCTGGGGCTGGGCTGCCAAGACACACGGGGACGGGGCCAGCAGCAGCTCACCGCGTCTCTCTGGGTGTCACAGATGTTGTCACCTGCCTGGCGCTCGACCTGTGTGGCATCTACCTCATTTCTGGCTCCCGGGACACCACCTGCATGGTGTGGCAGGTCCTGCAGCAGGTACGGGGCTGCGCCGTGTGCCAGCTCTCGGGGTGAAGGTGCTGACTGCTGGGGCCCTGTGGTGGCACAACGAGGTCCCTGAGGTCCCCGTGTCCCCTCCACCAGGGTGGGTTTTCCAGCGGCTTGGCCCCCAAGCCCGTCCAGGTCCTGTACGGCCACGACGACGAGGTGACGTGCGTGGCCATCAGCACCGAGCTGGACATGGCTGTCTCGGGCTCCAAGGTGAGCCGTGGACGGGTGGCGAGGCTCATCCCAGGGCGGGTGGCACAGCCACCGAGCAGCGCACCCTCATCCTCTTCCTCCGCAGGACGGCACCATCATCATCCACACCATCCGCCGGGGCCTCTTCATGAAGTCCCTGCGGCCGCCTGCGGAGAGCTCGCTGCCCGCCGCCGTCACCCACCTGGCCGTGGGGCCGGAGGGGCAGATCGTCACCCAGACGGCCGTGGGCGAGCGCGCGTCCCTCAAGGTGAGGTGGCACGGCCGGGCTGCGTCCCCCCGTCCCCAGGTCCCTCTGATCCATCATCTCCCCCCCCCCACTCTGCTCTCTCCCGCAGGACAAATTCGCGCTGCACCTCTACTCGGTGAACGGGAAGCACCTCGCCTCCGTCCCTCTGGACCAGGAGGTGACGGCCATGTGCGTGACGGAGGAGTTCGTGGTGCTGGGGACCATGCAGTGCGGGCTGGAGATCCGTGACCTCCAGAGGTGAGGGCTGGCACCCCGCTGGTGCCACCGGCACCCCCTTGGGCCGCCCGCGGGGTGCGATCCCCCCATCTTCTCCCCCTTGCAGCCTCCGGGCGGCGATGGCCCCCGTGCCCATGCGGGTGCCTGTGCACAGCGTGTCAGTGACCAAGGAGAAGAGTCACATCCTGGTGGGGCTGGAGGACGGCAAGCTGATTGTGGTGGGGGCCGGGCAGCCCGCCGAGGTGAGCACGGCCCCGCCTGGCCGTGGGGCTCGGGATGGCAGTGCGGGGGGGGGCAAGTCACGTCACTGTGTCCCTGTGTCTGGGATGAGATGGGATGGGATGGGATGGATCGGGATTAGATGGGAGGGTTGGGTTGAGTTGGGTTGGGTTGGGTTGAGTTCAGTTGGGTTGGGTTGAGTTGGGATGGGATGGGATAATTGGGTTGAGTTGGGATGGCTTGGATTGGGATGGGATGGGTGGGTTGAGTTGCGGTGGGATGGGATGGGATGGGAGGGTTGAGTTGGGTTGGGGTGGGGTGGGTTGAGTTGGGATGGCTTGGATTGGGATGGGATGGGTGGGTTGAGTTGCAGTGGGATAGGATGGGACAGGATGGGATGGGAGGGTTGGGTTGGGTTGGGGTGGGTTGGATTGGGATGGGATGGGTGGGTTGAGTTGGGTTGGGCTGGATTGGGATAGGATTTGACAGAATTAGGTGGGTTGAGTTGGATTGGGATGGTATAGGGTGGGACAGACAGGATGAATGGCACGGAGCAGGACAGGATGGGATGGGGATTCACCTAAGGAAGGGGATGGGGTTTGGATGGGAATGGGGATTCAGATAGGGGTTGTGGGTAGGGATGTGGAAGGGATTGGAAATGGAGATGGGGTCGTGGATCTGGAAGAGGATGCAGATGGAGAAAGGATAAGGGGGATTTGGAACAGGATGGGGAAGGGACTGGGGATGGAGACTGAGAAAGGGTGTGAGCAGGCAGTGTGCATGGGAATGGGGATGGGGAAAGGGGGTGGGGATGAGGATGGGGATGGAGAATGGGGATGGGAATGGGGACGGGATGGAGATGGGGAAGGGGATGGCGATGGGGACTTGGAAGGGGATGGAGAATGGGGACGGGGACTTGTTAGGGGATGGAGAAGGGGATGGGAATGGGGACGGGGACATGGAAGGGGATGGGGATGGGGACATGAAAGGGGATGGGGCGTGGGGCAGGCGCTGACCCCCCTCTCCCCTAGGTGCGTCCGGGCCAGTTCCACCGGCGGCTGTGGCGCTCCACCCGCCGCATCTCGCAGGTCTCGGCCGGCGAGACGGAGTACAACCCCAACGAGGGCAGGTCCTAGGCTGCCACCCCGCACCCGGCCCCGCCGGGCTTCCCGCAGGTCCCGGCCCCTCCTGGGGGGCACGGCGACAAGGGGGGGACCCCGCTCCCGCCCCACGGCAGCGCCCCGAGCCCCTCGCGAGCCGGGGGGCGAGGACAGGAGGGGCGAGCCCCGAGCTCCCCGCAACCGGGGCTGCGTGCTCGGCCCCTCGCCGTGGCCTTATCCAGCCCCCCCGGGCTGGGGGATAGCAGTGGGATGAGGGGGGGCGAGGAGGCTCCCGGGGGGGACCCCTCGCTGGGAAGGGGGGGTGCCGTGTCCCCCACCCCGCGCCCGCTGGCCGGGAGCCAGCTGCCCCCTTCCCCGACTGGTTTTTCTATCGATTTCTAGCTCTTTTACAAAAAAAAAAAAAAGAAAAAAAAAAAAAGAAAAGAAAAGAAAGAATAATAATATATCTATCTATAAGAAATAAACGTGCACAAGGCCCTTGTCTGCCCTGAACTGTCTCTGCTGGGGACGTCTCCCCCCCCCCCCCGCCCCCCCCCCAGGCTGTGTTTTTGGGATGCGGCGAGCCACGGGGCCCATTCTTCCTGCCCTACATAGCGGGGCCAGCCTGGCACGGGCTGTGCTCTGGGCAGGGGACCAGCGGCCCCCGCGTCCCTGCGGGCTGCCCGGGTGTCCCCAGGGGGCTGGGGCTGTCCCCAGCCCGCCTGGCACACGGGGACGCGCGGCAGCCACCTCCTGTCCCGCGCCGCTCGGACACGGGAGGCACACGTGTCACGAGCGTGGGGGGTCTCAGCCGTGTTGTGACACGTGGGGGGGGTCTCAGCCGTGTCCCCCACGTGTCACCACGGTGGAGGGCGCAGCAGCCTGGTCCCCACATGTCCCGACCACAGGGGCCCCGCAGCCTGTCTGCCACGTGTCGCGAGCGTGAGGGGCCCAGCAGCCGTGTCCCCATGTGTCACAGTCACGGGGGGGCTCAGCAGCGGTGTCCCCGTGTGTCAGGACCAGGGGGGGCTTGGCAGCCGTGTCCCCACGTGTCACAAGCATGGGGGTCCCCGCTGCGTCCCGTGTCCCCACCACGTGTCACGAGCGGCGGGGAGGGGGCCACGCGTCCGCGTCCCCACATGTCACAAGCGTGCGGGGTCTCAGCTGGGTCCCCAGGCGCCACGACCGCCGAGGTCTGCACCGAGGTGTCACGAGCGTGGCGGTCCCACCCTTGTCCCCACTGTCACGGGGGTCCCCACAACCCCTTCAAAGTCCCCCCCCCGCCCCACCTGGGGGCTCGCGTCTCCTCATCCCCACGGCCACAGGACCCCCACTGGGACCACTGCTGTCCCCAGCCGCCCCCACCCCGTCCCCGTGCCCGGCCCCAGGCGCTGAGCGGCCGCTGCGCCCGTGTCCTCCCCTGCCCCGGCACCGCCGGGGCCCCACGGCTGGCAGCGACCTCTGTCCCCGAGCAGGGCTGGCCGCGGGTGCCCACGGCGTCACGTGGAGCCGCACCAGCCAGAGGCCGCCGGGAGCCGAGCCGGGAGCAGCCGCGGCGGCGGAGGTACGGACGGACGGACGGGTGGGAGGGAGGCAGGGCTGGGCGCTCGGGGTGCCGCCGGGATGTCCTCGGTGGGAGGCGGTTGGGGAAACTGAGGCACCTGAGCTCAGGTGAGTCCCTCCCGGAGGGGTCCTGGCCTCCAACACCGCTGCTGGAGGGGCAGGGAGAGCCCTGCCATAGGGCCCGGTGGCACTGTCCCCCGTGTCCCCGACCCCAAACCCTGGGCCCAGCTGTCCCCGTGCCGTAGGTCCCAGTCCCAAGTGTCCCAGACCCATCGGTCCGTTCTCCCCGTGTCCCTGTCCCCAGTGTCCCAGTACCAGGTGTCCCTTTCCGAGGTCTCCCTGTTCCCTTTGCGCCAGGTATCCCAATCCCAGGTGTCCCAGTCCCAGGTATCCCAGTCCCAGGTGTCCCTGTCCCCAGGTATCCCAGTGTCCCAGTGTTCCAGATGACCCAGCCCCAGGTGTCCCAATCCCAGATGACCCAGCCCCAGGTGTCCCAGTCTCCATGTCCCAGGTGTCCCAGTCTCCATGTCCCAGTTGTCCCAGTGTCCCATATGTCCCTGTCCCCAGCTTCCCCAGCCCCAAGTCTCCCTGTTCCCAGTGTCCCTGTTCCCAGTGTCCCAGGTGTCCCAGCCCCAGGTCTCCCTGTTCCCAGTGTCCCAATCCCAGTCCCAGTGCTCCCAGTGTCCCCGGTGTCCCTGTCCCACGCATCCTGCTCAGCTCACGATAAGCCCCCGGCTCCCAGCACCCCCAAATCCCCCCCCCCCCATCCCCATAGGGTTGCGGGGCCGGGCGGTTGGGGGACACAAGCCCTGAAGCTCCCACATCCTCCCCCCCAAAAAAAAAAGTGCCACCATGTGGCTGGGCGCCCGCCTGGACGCGCTGCCCACCCCAGCGCTGGCCGTCGACCGTGCCACGGCGCGCCGCAACGCCGAGCGCATGCAGGAGCGCTGCCGGGCCCTCGGCCTCCGCCTGCGTCCCCACGTCAAGACCCACAAGACGCTGTGAGTGCCGCCCCCACCTTGTCCCCAAACCCCCCTACATCCCCCCTGTTCCCCCCAGACCGACCCCAAACCCCTCCATCCGCCCCTCCCGGCAGGGAGGGCGGCGCGCTGGCCACGGGCGGCACGCGGCGCGGCATCGCCGTCTCCACGCTGGCCGAGGCGCGCTTCTTCGCCGACGGCGGCTTCGACGACATCCTGCTGGCGTACCCGCTGCCGGCCGGGCGCCTGGAGGAGTGCGCCGAGCTGGCCCAGCGCCTCGACGCCTTCCAGGTGCTCCTGGACAGCCCCGGCGCGCTGCAGCGCCTGCGGCAGCGCCCGCTCGCCGGCGGCAAGCGCTGGCTCGTCTGGCTCAAGCTCGACTGCGGCAACGGCAGAGGTGGGGACGGACCCGGGGCAGGGGGTTTCGGGGGGGGGGGGGGGGCTCCGGGTGCCCCCGGTCCCCGTGGAGCAGCACGGATAGGGTGGTTGAGCAGCCCCACAAAGATACGGCGTTCCTCGCCAGCCACTTGCGGGGGCGTCCCCTGTGTTCCAAAGCCCCCAGGCAGTACGGGTCCGTGAGCCCCCAAACCCATTTCCAGCTCCCTACTACGTGGATGTGCCGTGGGGAACACATGTCCCTAACCCCACAGCCCACACCACCAGCATCTTAACCCCAAAGGAGTGTTCAAGTTTCCCAAAAGCCGTTTTTCACCACTCGCTGCAGGGATTCTCCACGGGGCAGGCGTGTCCCATAAGTCCCCAAACCCCCGGCCCCAACAGCTCAGCCATTATGCGTCCCTTAGCCCCCCCCCCCCCCAAAAAACCCCTTTTCACCCATCACCTGCTCCTTGGGGGGAGGGATTCCAGGTGTCCCCATCCCCAGCAGCTCAGCCATTAGCCCCCAAAACCCCATTTGCACCCACCCACCACAAGGATGCTCCGTGGGGCCGAGATGCCCCATGCATCCCCCAGCCCCAAATCCCCAAACCCCAGCAGCTCAGCCAACACGGGGCATCACGCCCCTACCCCAAACCCCTCCTCTTCACACCCCGTAAGGATGCTCCATGGGGGGACGCACGTCCCTTGTGTCCCCACCACCCCCCCGTATCCCACAGGGGACACTTGGGCCCCTCCATCCCCACCCACCCCATGGCAGTGGGACACCCCCAGCCCCACATTTTAAGCCGGACCCCCCCCCCTCCTTCCCCATCCCCTTGCCGGCAGCCGGCGTGCGCCCCACGGACCCCGGCGCCCTGCCCCTGGCCCGGGCCATCGCGGAGGAGGCTCCGGAGGAGGTGACGCTGGTCGGGGTCTACGCGCACTGCGGGAACACCTACGGCTGCAGCGGCGTGCCCGCCATCCAGGCCATCGCCAGGGCCACCACCGCCGCCGTCCTCGACTTTGTGGCCGCGTGAGTCTGCATCCCAACACCCCCCACCAAATACTCCCTCCCCCCCCAGTTTACCTTCACCAGGCCCAAACCCTGAGCAGAGTTACGGGGGATTTTTATTATGGGGGCTGCGGGCTGCGCCCACCCCCCTTGGCCCGCTCCGTCCCATAAAAGCCCCGGCCCCGATACGGCCCCGGCTGTAAATGCAAATCGCCCTCTTCCTGCCGGCACCATAAAGCGGGGCCCCACAAAGCCCCGGCGCCCCGGGGAGCCGGACGAGGATGCCCCGGCCACCTTTGAAGTGGGCTCTGTGTCCCGTCCCCCCCCCCCCCCCATTGTCCCCGGGGAAGGGACGAGTGGGATTTCGCATCCCGGAGCGAATTGCGGCCGGATGCCTCTCGCTGCCCCATGAGGTCAGCGGGGTCCCCGAGGCGCACGGGGACGTGCCGCAACCCAAAATGCCCCCAAAACGCCCTCCAGGTGTGTGTGTGAGTAGAAGGGGTCCCATTGAGGAACCCGTTGTGCCCCCACTTTTCAAGACCTGGGACAAATCCCCCCCCCAGGTGGCCCGATGGGGACACTGAGCACAGCCCGTCCCCAGCTCCGGGCGGCCCGGCACCCCCCACAACACCCACTGCTGGAGCACCCCAAGGAACTGGCTGCAGGGGGGGGGGGCACCACCACCAGGAGCAAGCTGGGGGACACACGTGTCACCAACCCCACTGCCACGACACTGGTGGCACATCTGGGGCACATCTGGGGGGTCCTGGACATACCTGGGGGGAGCTCTGGCACAGCGGGCAAGGAAGGCACAAAAGGGAGAGGGCTCAAAATGGAGCACCTTGGGGGGGGGGGGGGGACCCTGCCAGATCTGAGCAGCTCTCGCACGTCCAGATGGCATCTGGGCGCACCTGGATTGCATCTGGGCACACCTGGAGGGCATCTGTGCACACCTGGAGGGCATCTGTGCACACCTGGAGGGCATCTGGGCACACCTGGAGGGCACGCCGGAACACACCGGTGCGCCCCGTAAAGGTTTGGGTGCGCCCGGGCACATCTGGGCGATGCTGCGACCATCAAGAGGCACGGGGTGGCACGTCAGGGTGGCACCCCGGCCCACCTGGGAGAACCCTTTGCACACCCGGATGGCCAGCCACCACACGGGGAGGGTGTTCCTTTTCCACGTCTGGGTGGCACCGGCACATCTGGATGTCCCCTTGTACGCCCTGGGGCTCCCCGGGTGCGGCAAGATCCCCCTCGCTCTGGCGCTTCACCACGCTGGGGACCCCGTGGCACCCAGGGGTGACACAGCCACCGCCAGCCCCATGCCCTTGGTACCCGGGGAGGGGGGGTGACATCCCCCTCGGCCATGCCCGTGGGTGGTGACAGCCCCTCCCGTGCCACCAGGCTGCGCCAGGCCGGCGTGCCGTGCCCCCAGGCCAGCATCGGCTCCACGCCGTCCTGCAGCCACCCGGTCCCCGAGATGGCCGAGCTCACCGAGGTCCACCCAGGCAACTACATCTTCTACGGTGAGTACCACCACGTCCCCCACCCCTCCCCAGGCACGGCGTCCCCCCTCGGGACCCCCTCCACTCACCCACCCTCTCCGCAGACCTCCAGCAGACGCTGCTGGGCTCCTGCCAGCCCCAGGACGTGGCCATCCGCGTCCTCACCAGGGTGGTCGGCCACTACCCGCACCGCAACCAGCTGCTGGTGGACTGCGGCTGGACGGCGCTCAGCCTGCACGGCTGGGCGCAGCCACCCGCCGGCCGCGCCGCCGTCGAGGGACATCCCCAGCTCCGGTGAGCGCTGGGGACACTTGGGGGGGGGGAGAAGGGGGGCTCGGGGTGGCGGCACGGCACGGCGCGGGGACCTGACGGCGCATCCCCGCAGGCTGGTGGGGCTGACGCAGGAGCACGGGCTCCTGGAGCCCGCCAGCGGGCAGCTGGATTTCGGGAGGTTCCCGGTGGGCACCGTGCTGGCCCTCGTCCCCTTCCACGTGAGTACTGGCCCCGCTGTCCCCCGCTGTCCCCCCCCCGCCCCGTGTGTCTCACCTCCTCTCCCGCCGCAGGCCTGCGCCACGGCTGCCATGCACCCCGTCTACTACGTGCACGAGGAGGGCGAGGTGGTGGCCCTCTGGCACCCCGTCCGCGGCTGGTAGAGATCGTCCTGCTGCCGAGGTCCTGCGCCGTGCGGGGCTCCTGCGCCCACCCCGAGGTCCTGCGCCCACCCCGAGGTCCTGCGCCCACCCCGAGGTCCTGCAGCCACCCTGAGGTCCTGCGCCCACCTTGAAGTCCTGCGCCCACGCACTGAGATCCTGCACCCACGCTGAGGTCCTGCACCCGCACTACGACCCCGTACCCACACCAAGACCCCGAACCTACACTAAGACCCCACACCCACACTAAGACCCCGTACCCACACCAAGACCCCGCACCCACATCACCCAGGAGGGGGTCAATAAAGCTCCTCTCCCCCTCTGCAGGCGCTTTGGGCTCTTTGGGACGAAATCCGGCGGTTTTGGGGCCCAGCCGGGGCCGGGTGACACCACCCGGCTCATCCCAATGCGGCCGCCCCATGGGAACCGCCCGGCCTGGGATGGGGACGGGGTCCTGGGGGGTCCGGGGGGCACGGTGGGAGCGGGGTGGGTGAAACGGGGCAGCCCAAGTGGCCACGCACCCCTACAAACACCCCTACACACACCCCTACACTCCTATACGTACCTTTATACACATCTATACCTACACCCCGTATGTACACCTATACCTACACACTCCCCTATTTGTACACCTACACACACCCCTATACCTACACCTACACCCCCACACACCTCCCCATACTTACACCTGCACCCCTATATATGCACCTATACCTATACACACCCCTCTATGTACATCTACATGCACCCACCTCTACACACACCCCTCTTTGTACACCTATACCTATCCCTACACGCACACCTATACGTACACCTACACCAACGCCATATGTACACATATACCTACACCTACGTGCACACCCTAAGTGCTCCTATACTTACCCCTACATGCACACCTATACGTACACCTGCACACACACCTATATGTACACCTATACTTACCCCTATATACACACCTATACGTACACCTACACCCATACCGTATGTACACATATACCTACACCTCATACACACCTATACCTACACCTACATGCACAATATATGTACACCTATACGTACCCCTACATGCACACCTTACCCCTACACGTACACCTGCACACACACACACACACTTATACTTACACCTACACACACACAACCTATATGTACAGCTATACCTATCCCTATATACACACCTATACACACACCATACGTACACCTATGCTTACCCCCTACACGCACACCTATACGTACACCTACACACACACCTATACCTACCCCCACCCCCACCTATACGCACACCATACATACACCTATATGTACACCTGCACATACGTACACCCGTACCTACCCCTACACACACCATGCGTACAGCTACACCTACACACACCATGTGTACACCTACACCTATCCCTGCACACACCATACGTACACCTTTACCTATCCCTACACACACCATATGTACACCTACACGTACACCTACCCTCATACACACCATATGTACACCTACACCTACCCCTACACACACCGTATGTACACCTACCCTTACACACACCACACGTCCATCTACACCTATCTCTGCACACACCATACGTACACCTTTCCCTACCCCTGCACACACCATATGTACACCTACACCTACACACACCATATGTACACCTACACGTACACCTACCCTTACACACACCGCACGTACACCTACACGTACACCTACCCTTACACACACCATGTGTACACCTACACCTATCTCTGCACACACCATACGTACACCTTTACCTACCCCACATACACCATATGTACACCTACACGTACACCTACCCTTACACACACGACACGTACACCTACACCTACCCCTGCACACACCATAGGTACACCTTTCCCTACCCCTACACACACCATACGTACACCTACCCCTACACACACCATACGTACACCTAGCCCTGCACACACCATACGTACACCTAGCCCTGCACACACCACACGTACACCTACACCTATCTCTGCACACACCATACGTACACCTTTACCTACCCCTACACACACCATATGTACGCTTACACGTACACCTACCCCTACACACAGCATACGTACACCTACCCCTACACACACCATACGTACACCTACCCCTACACACGCCATACATACACCTACCCCTACACACGCCATACGTACACCTACCCCTACACACACCATACGTACACCTACCCCTACACACGCCATACGTACACCTACCCCTACACACACCATACGTACACCTAGCCCTGCACACACCATACGTACACCTAGCCCTGCACACACCACACGTACACCTACACCTATCTCTGCACACACCATACGTACACCTTTACCTACCCCTACACACACCATATGTACGCTTACACGTACACCTACCCCTACACACAGCATACGTACACCTACCCCTACACACACCATACGTACACCTACCCCTGCACACACCATACGTACACCTACCCCTGCACACAGCATACGTACACCTACCCCTACACACGCCATACGTACACCTACCCCTACACACGCCATACGTACACCTACCCCTGCACACACCATACGTACACCTACCCCTACACACGCCATACGTACACCTACCCCTACACACACCATACGTACACCTACCCCTGCACACACCATACGTACACGTTTCCCTACACACACCATACGTACACCTACCCCTGCACACACCATACGTACACCTACCCCTACACACACCATACGTACACCTACCCCTACACACACCATACGTACACCTACCCCTACACACACCATACATACACCTTTCCCTACCCCTACACACACCATACGTACACCTAGCCCTGCACACACCATACGTACACCTACCCCTACACACACCATACATACACCTACCCCTGCACACACCATACGTACACCCGTACCGCCCCCTACACGAGAAAAAGGGGGGGGGAGGGCTGACCCCACCGGGTCCCACCCGGGCCAAAGCGATCGGGTCCGAACCGGGCCAAACCCAAGAGGGCCCGGCCGGGCCCTGCCCGCTCCGAACCGAGCCGGGCTGGGGACCCCCGACCCGTCCCAAGCCCCCCGTGCCCCGAGCCGGGCCGAGCCGTGCCGAGCCGTGCCGGGCGAGGCCACGCCCCCAGCCCCGCCCCTCCCTCGGCAGCCAATGGCGTGGCGCCTCGCCCCTCCCTGCGGGGCCGCGCCGAGCCGAGCCGAGCCGAGCCGAGCCGGGCTGAGCCGAGCCGAGCCGGACCGGGCTAGGGGAGCCGCAGCGAGCCCAGCCCAACCGAGCCGGGCCGAACCGAGCCGAGCCGGGACGAGCCGGGACGAGCCGAGCCGAGCCGGGCTGGGCTGAGCCGAGCCGAGCCGAGCCGGGCCGAGCCGTGCCCGGGGACGGCTCCGGGCGCTCCCCGCTCAGCAGCGGCCGCGGGGGGCGCGGCTCGGCCCCGCTCGGCCCCGTTCCCGTGGCCGCGATGCGGCGGGGCCGGGCCCCGCTCTGCCTCCTGCTGGCGCTGCAGCTCTGCCCGCCGCAGGTCCGGGGGGGGCGGCCGGGGGGGGCCGGGGCTGGGTGGGTTTCGTCTCGTTCCTTCCCTCCCCCCTTCCCTTTTCCCTTCCCTTTTCCCCCTTTTTCCTCCCCCCCCCTTCCACTTTTTCCTCCCCCCCCCTTTTCCCTTCCTCCCCCCCCCTTTTCCCTTCCTCCCCCCCCTTTTCCCTTCCTCCCCCCCCTTTTCCCTTCCTCCCCCCCCTTTTCCCTTCCTCCCCCCCCTTTTCCCTTCCTCCCCCCCCCTTTTCCCTTCCTCCCCCCCCCTTTTCCCTTCCTCCCCCCCCCTTTTCCCTTCCTCCCCCCCCCTTTCCCTTCCTCCCCCCCCCTTTTCCCTTCCTCCCCCCCCTTTCCCCTTCCTCCCCCCCCTTTTCCCTTCCTCCCCCCCCCTTTCCCCTTCCTCCCCCCCCTTTTCCCTTCCTCCCCCCCCTTTTCCCTTCCTCCCCCCCCTTTTCCCTTCCTCCCCCCCCTTTTCCCTTCCTCCCCCCCCTTTCCCCTTCCTCCCCCCCCCTTTTCCCTTCCTCCCCCCCCCTTTTCCCTTCCTCCCCCCCCTTTCCCTTCCTCCCCCCCCCTTTCCCTTCCCCTCTCCCCCTTTTTTCCCCCCCCTCCCCCCGTGGGAGCGGCCGCCCCCCTTCCCCCCCCCCCGCCCCGTCCCCATCTGGCCGCAAGCTGGGACCCGGGGGGGCCCCTCGGGACCGCCCCCCCCCAGCCCCCGCCCGCCGGGACCCACGCGGGACGCGGCGCGGGGGGGGGGCCCCGGGGGCCTCAATCGGCGCCTTTGTTCCTGGGGGGGGGGGGGGCTGGGGCTGGGGCATCGCCCTGTGAGCACCCCAAAAATTTTTTTTTGGGGTGGGGGGGGAAGGGGGGGGGGCTCGGAATGAGTTTTGGGGCTCCGCGGTGCAGGATCCGTCCCTGAACGCGGGGCGGGGTTAAGGGGGAAACTGAGGCACGGAGGGAGTTGGGGGGGGCACCCAGATTTTTTGGCCCACCCCCCAAAAAAAATAACCCTTCTCCCCGCAGGTGCCGGCACGCAGCCAGCAGTGCCCGAGCGGGACATACACGGAGGACGGGGAGTGCTGCGCCTCCTGCCCCCCCGGCTTTGGGGTGGCCGTGCCCTGCGGCCGCGCCAACACCCAGTGCGAGCCCTGCGCCGAGAGTGAGTGCCCGTCCCCATCGCCCCCGTCCCCATCGCCCCTGTCCCCATCGCCCCTGTCCCCATCCCTGTCCCCATCCCAGTCCCTGTCCCCATCGTCCCTGTCCCCATCCCTGTCCCCATCCCAGTCCCTGTCCCCATCGTCCCCGTCCCCATCCCCGTCCCCATCCCCATTCCCGTCCCCATCGTCCCCGTCCCCATCCATGTCCCCATCCCAGTCCCTGTTCCTATCGTCCCCATCGTCCCCGTCCCCATCCATGTCCCCATCCCCAGCCCCATATCAGTTCCCATCCCAGTCCCCATCCCCATGCCTGTCCCCATTCCCATCCCCATCCCTGTCCCCATTCCCATCCCCATCCTTGTCCCCGTGCCCCCCATCCCCATCCATGTCCCTGTCCCCATCTCCATCGTCCCTGTCCCGGTCCCCATCCATGTCCCCATCCCCAACCCCATATCAGTTCCCATCCCAGTCCCCATCCCCGTGCCTGTCCCTTTCCCCATCCCTGTCCCCATTCCCGTCCCCATCCTTGTCCCCGTGCCC
The DNA here is from genome assembly GCF_964034855.1 of Anser brachyrhynchus. Taxonomy (NCBI): domain Eukaryota; kingdom Metazoa; phylum Chordata; class Aves; order Anseriformes; family Anatidae; genus Anser; species Anser brachyrhynchus. Next base: position 1,577,726 of record NC_137695.1, on the reverse strand, counting down.
CCCCCATCCCCATCCCCGTCCCTATCCCCATCCCTCTCCCCAACCCCGTATCAGTTCCCGTCCCCGTCCCAGTCCCCAGCCCCGTCCCCGTCCCCCCCCCACGAGCCCCGCTCAGCCCCCTCGCCCCCCTCTGTCTCAGACCGGACCTTCTCGGCGGTGAGCAGCGCGGTGGAGCCGTGCCGGCCCTGCACCCCCTGCGCCCCGTCGCAGCCCCTCGCCCAGCCCTGCACGGCCGCCCGCGACGCCCTCTGCGCCGGCCGCTGCGCCCGCGGCCATTACCGGCCCCCCGCCGGCAACGGGACGGGCCCGGGGAGGCCGTGCCAGCCCTGCCAGCTGTGCCGCGAGGGCTACGGCGCCGTCCGGCCCTGCGTCCCCACGCAGGACGCCGAGTGCCGGCCCTGTCCCCAGGGCTTCTACTCAGAGGAGCGCAGCGCCGAGGCGCCCTGCCTGCCCTGCCAGCCCGCCTGCGGGCCCGGCGAGGTGATGATCCGCGCCTGCAGCCGCCTCTCCAACACGCTCTGCATGGGTGAGCGCCCCCAGATACGTGGCCGAGTTCCCCGGTGCCTCAGTTTACCCATCTGTAGCCCCAGGGCGCGCGTGCCCTGCTCTGCGCGCCGGGACGGGGACGCGCGGTGGAGAAAAACGCCACCTGGGGGGGTGGGGGGGGGTACCCCAAAGCCCCACACGCTCCTGGGGCTCATGTGAGTTTGTGGGGGGGTGGCACCGAGGCACCGAGCCCCCTCTGAGCCCCCCCCCAGAGCCATGCTCGCCCCCCCCCTCCCGGGGGCCACCGTCACCCGGCAGCTGCCGCCCCGCGGCTGTCATCGCGGCCCCGCGCGCGGAGCAGATGCTCCCGGCAGCACCAGCACGGGGGCTTTGATGTGGCCAGGAGGGGATGGGGGGGGCCTGGTGGGGCCGGGGTAGGGGGGGGGCCCCTCTCTGTTCCGTTCCCCCTTCCAGAGCTGGCTGCGGTTTCCTCCCACCCCAAAACAGCGTGGACCATCCGTGGGTGCCGGTTTGGGTACCCCCCAGCCCGACCTGCCCCGTTCCCAGGGGAAACTGAGGCAGCAGAGCTGGGTGGGAGGGGGTCGGATCATTGGGACTCCCCTAATCTGGGGCTGGGGGGGGGGGGGCTGGGCTTTATCCCTGCAGAGAAGGACCTGCAGATCCTAAAGCGGGCGGAGGGGGACCCCCAGAAGGAGCCCCGTCAGCGGCAGCCGGTGCCGGGGGGCAGCGCGGCCCCCACCGCCTCGGCCGCCTCCTCCGAGTTCATGCTGCCGCCCCCCGAGGACACGGGCAAGGACATCATCCCCGTCTACTGCTCCATCCTGGCCGCCGTGGTGGTGGGGCTCCTCGCCTACGTGGCCTTCAAGTGGTAAGGTTTGGGGCCTTGGGGGGGGGTTTGTGCAGGGGGGGGAGCAGGCGGGGGCGCCGGGTGACGCCCGTGCAGCTGGCACACGTGCAGGCAGAAGCAGCAGCTGGCCAAGGCGCGCGCCGGGGAGCTGGGGACGGCGCCCGAGGGCGAGAAGCTGCACAGCGACAGCGGCGTCTTCCTGGACACCCACAGCCTGCAGGAGCCCCACCAGCTCGGCAAGGGTGAGCAGCGTCCTCCCCCCTCCCCCCCCCCCGGCCTTGGGGACACCCGCCCTGGGGGCGGCAGTGGGGTGTAGTTGTCCCCCGATGTCGCTTTGGCCATCCCGGGGTGGGGTTGGGGAGCACCCAAACCCTGGAGGCACCTGGAAGGGGTTGTGGGGTCCCGCGGAGGGGTCGGGGTGCACCCGGATGGGGCTGGGGAGCGCCCGTGATCCGGGGACCACCCCAGGTGGGGTTGGGGCGCAGCGTTAGGAGCACGCAGGTGGGGTCAGGGTGCAGCCCCTGGAGCCGGAGAGCACCCAAACTTGGGGAGCATCACCCTGGCGCGGCACCCGTGCCTTGAGGAGCACCCAGATAGGGTTGGGGAGCCCCCTGGGGAGCACTCGGGTGGGATTTGGGGACACCCGTCCTCCTGGGGAGCACCCTGGTGGGCTGAGGGCGATCCTTGCAGGGGACAGCACCCAGATGTGGTCGGGGAGCACCCACGCCCGGGTCCAGGAGATGCCGTAGGAGCAGAAACGCTGGGGTTGGGGGGGGGGGACGACGACACACGCTGCTTTTCGGGGTGCCGATGCTGACCCCCGCCCCCCCCCCAACCCCAGCACCCCGTCCCGAGGGGCGTCCCTACGGCGCGGTGCCGCCGCAGCGGCAGGAGGAGGTGGAGCGGCTGCTGGAGAGCGGGGGTCCCGGCGGCGACTGGCGCAGCCTGGCCGCCCGCCTGGGCTACGGGGACGAAGCCATCGGCGCCTTCGCCCGCGGCCAGGCGCCCGCCCGCACCCTGCTCGCCGCCTGGGCGGCCACCGAAGGGGCCACGCTGGAAGCCCTCTGCCTGGCCCTGGCCGCCGTGGGACGCCAGGACGTGGCCGAGCGCCTGGCGGGGCCGGGGGACGCCAGCTCCGTGGTGTGAGCGCCCGCCCCCCCCGAAAGCCATTTGGGGACACCGCGAGGATTCGGGGGCGCCGAGAGCCCGGGGACGCTGCCCGCGGCCCCGCGGGGACGGGCGAGCCCCCGGCCGCCAGCAGCTTTATCGTGCCGTGTATTCTTTTTTAAGCCGTTTTTGTACTTTTTTAGGAGTGTCGGGTGGGGGTGGGGAGTGCCTTTTTTTGTATTTCTGGGGGGGGGGGTGTGCATTAAACAGCCAGACGTGCCTTGGTGTCACTCGTTTTGTCGCCGGGATGCGTCCCCTCCGTCCCCGTGTCCCCTCCATCCCCGTGTCCCCTCCGTCCCCGTGTCCCCTCCATCCCCGTGTCCCCCCGCTCCCGTGCGTGTCCCCCTGCCCTTGGGGCCCTGGGGGGGTACACGAGGGGCCAGGAGGTGGCTGCCCCAGCACCCTGTGGGGTCTGTGGGGCGAGGAGCACACGGGGACCCTCTGGGGCCGACCCCACGGCCCCCAGGCTCAGCAGCACCAGGGAGGCCAAATGCCAGGAGCACTTCTAGCCCCAGGGCGCCCCTGGGTCACCCCAAGCTGCTCCAGGACACCAAAACCCCTCCACCCCCGCTGCTGCCCCTGCGTTTTGGGGCTCACAGGGGTGCAAAAAGGGTGATGGGGGGGGGGGGGGTCCCCGTCCCCAAACGGGTAAGGGCTGCTGAGGAGGGCCACCGTGTCCCCTGCGGTGCCACCAGCAGGTCCCCTCAGAGGAGCCACCGCCACCCTTCGCCGCCTCCTGCGACACCCAGCCACCTTTTCCAGGCCAGGTACGGTGTTGATTTCATCTTATTTTATTTTTTTTAAATTTTTTTTACATAAAAAGTTCAGTAAAAATTGAATAAAGTAAAATGATTTAAGCAGTAAAATCAATCTTATCAACATAGCACGAGGCCTGCCAGAAATCCAGGGGCAGCCTGTTCCTGAATATTTACATGAGAACAGATTAAACCTTGCAGAACAAAAACGAGGAAACAAACAAACAAACAAAAAAAAAAAACCCGAAACTATCCTTACAAAGTGTTCCCGTGATATCAGCACGTGTTGGGCTAAAAGCGAAAAAAAAAAATAAAATAAAAACGAAACAAAAAAATTATCAATATATTCACAGATACGTTAAAATATAATACAGGTCTTGGTGACACAAGATGCGCGCGGGGAGCGCGCCGAACAGCACCGCCGGGGTGGGCGCCCGGGTCAGCCTGGGGAGAGGAGGCGGGGGGGGGGGGGGCGGGCTGGGAAGAGCGCTCCCACCCCGCTCTTCCTCGGGGGGGGCCGTGGGGACAGCCCTGCTTCTGCAGAAATTCACAGGTCGGTGTCGAATCGGGAGTGGGGGGGGGGGGGAATCCGACGGCCTCCGGGGCTCGGCGGCCCCGGAGGGGTTGGTGGTGGTTTACTCCAAGTCCGTGTCCTCTTTGGGTTTGTAAATGGCCCCGAATTTCTGCATGTACTTCTTAATGTACTCCTTCGTTTTGTGTTTCACATTCTCGTTGCACTCCAGGTCCTCCGGGTTCTTGCAGTACTTCAGCTCCTTGTTCATGACGCCGTGCGTCAGCTGCGGAGGAGAGGCGGGTCAAGGAGCGGCCGGCGGCACCGCGCGCACCAGCGCCTCGCGCGCTGCCCTCCCCGGCGCCTTTCTTAAAGCTCCCCCCTGGACGAACAGCCCCGTTTTCCCTTCCCTCCCTCGTCCCAAACGACCCTCCGGAACGGGGAGGGCTGGCGGCAGGCCCCGAGCCGCGTTACCTTGCGTGCCAGGTGCTTGAAGTCCTCCGTCGTGGTTATCCGGCCGACCTTGCAGTCGGGCTTGCGGTAGGGGTTCAGGCACTGCACGATGAACTGGGACATCTGCGGGCGGCGAGAGACGGATCAGCGCCGGCCCTCCGCCCTGCTCCCCATCCCGCGGCGTCAGGCCGGGTGCCACCGCGGGCATTTCGGTGCTGGGATGCCCCGAATCAGCCCACGCCGCGGCCCCGTGCCGCTGCCCCTCGGCGGCACGGCGCCCGCTCGCAGCGGTGACAACCCCCGGGGGCCCTGGGGACACGCACCTCTTTCCTGAAGACTTCCTTGCTCTTCTTAGCCAGCTCGCTCGACGTGTCTGCCTCGGCTGTCTTGGGCTTCTTGGAAGACTGGAATGGGGAGGGGAAAGGGAGATTAAAAACGATAGCAGAAAAATTAAAATAATTAACGAAGCTTCGCTGGGCCGGCTCCAGACGCAGGCGCGCGCGGGCGGGCGGCAGCCAGCTGACGGCGCGGCACAGCCCACGCCCGGCCACCTCGCCTCCCCCCCGAGCAGGGAAGGCCGTGACGGCACCGCCGCGCTCCCAGCTTACCCACCGGGGGGGCTGCGCTTCCCCTGACCTTGTTTTTGGGGTTGGGATGAGCTCCAACGCCAACAGGGCAGCCAAAAAAGCGCGAGTTCAGCAGCACGCCGCGTTACCAAAACCCGGGGGGGCTTCGCCACGAAGCCTGCACCCACGGAGCCGCAGGCACCCATCCCACCCGCCCACGTCCCCGGCATCCCTTAAGCCTTCCCCGGAGCCAAACCCACGCGCCCAAGGACAAATCCCCACCCCACCACCACCGGAGGGGCACGGCCGCGCCGCCCGCCTCCCCGAATCCGCCCCCAGCGCCGCGGGAGGAGCGGGGCCGCGCCAGGCCGACTCGCCCCTATTGTTTGCTCTGGGAAATGGCCGCACGGCGAGGGCTGGTTCTGGGAGACGAGGCTGGCCCGGGGAAGGAGGGGTTGAGCTCTGCGGTCTCCGTTATTAGCCTGAAATATGTTTAGCTGGAGGCGAGGGGGGAGGAATCCGGAGGGTTCACCACCACCACCCCCCCCCACATTTATTTCGTGCATGTGAAGGCACAATTACAGGAACACGAATCGGCGACCATCTCCTAATCGTTGGCTCCGTGGCGCTTCATGCTGCCGGGCGGAAAGCGTTTGGTTGTCTGCAGCAGCCCCTCTCCATCCCAGCCGTGCCGGAGCGCAGCCCCCCCATGCCCGGCATGCTGGGCGAACGGTGGCACGAAGCCGGGGCACGGCCGGAGCCGGCACCCCAAGAGCCCCCGGCACGGGCAGCCGCCGGGGTGACACCGCCTGCGACCGTGCTGCGCCCCGTCCCGCTTCACCCCGGGGCCGCTTTGAGCAACGCTCGCCTTCCTTCGGCGCCGTAATCAAAGCCAGGCGCTCGGCTGCGGCGCTCGGCCATCCCAGGAACGCTGGCGGAAGCCTCCTCCTCCTCCTCCTCCCTGCCTTGCCGGCACGGCGGCACCATCCTGCCCCGCCAAATCCCAGCGGCTGCCCCGGCCAAGCCCGGCACGGGCGAGCCGGAGCCGTGGCGGGGCGGAGGGGGTTCCTCCCGGGCTGGCCCCGCGCGGCCCCGTGCCGAGCTCGAGCGTCGAGCTCTGCCCTCAGTCCCTGGCGCTGCTCCCTCTGCCCTCCGGCCGGCCGCCCGCCCCCTCGAACCACAGCAGGGCCACACGGACGGACGGACGGAGGGACAGACGGACGGAGCGGTGCGTCGCACCGGGCGCCAGCCACGCAGGGAGCTCTTGGGAAGCGCCCGAAAGCAGCAGCAGGCTGGCGAAGGGCATTCACGGCGATGCTCCGCGCAGCCACGGCGGGCGGCAGGGGACTCCGGAGGAATTTCTGGCCGTTCCTTCGAGCGCTGCGCGAGCACCAAGCCCCCAGGGCGAAGGCGCCAGCTCCCGGCTTTAATTCCCTGCCTGTTTCACGGAGCGGGGCACGAACCTGGTGCCCCCCGACCCCAGCATCCCTGCGGCGCCCGGATCGTGCCGCCACCGAGCGACACCCACCCCGCAAACACAGCCCGAGGGGCTCGCCCTACAGCCACGGGATTTCCTCAGAGGCTGAGCTATGGGGGAGCGACTTCTCCTCCTGCACAGCTCCGCGCTTTCCCGGGAGCAGCTCGGGAGCTTTTTGTGCTGCTCCGACTCGGAGAGAGCGAGACGCGGAGAGGGGAAGGGCTGCCGAGGGGCAGCAGCGGCGCTGGGGGAGGTCTGCCCACTGCTTGCGTAATTGCAAGATGTTTTTTTGGGGTTTTTTTTTAAGCGTTTAGGACTGAAAAAAAAAAAGCAGGAGACACTTCATCCCGAGGAAGCGCCCGAAGAACGCGCGTCAGCTCGCAGGAAGCAGGCCTTCGGGGCTGGGGAGCGGAGCCGAAAAGTCCCGCAGTAAAACCAGCGCGGGGCGGGGGCTTCAATAAAACGCTGCCGGGGGCGCTTTTACGGCCGGGAGCTCTCCCCAGCGAAGTGAATTAGCGCTGGGCCGGCTCCGCTGGCCGCACATCAAAGCCCTCTCCCCTCCCTCATCCCGGGTACCTACATCAAACGGCCGCTAATGGGGAGCAGATGCCTTCGCGCCGGCTCCCCGCTCGGCACCGAGGGCACGGGAGGCACCGGGGAGCGCGGCAGCGCCCGGCCCCGCGCCGACGGCACGGCTCGTGGCGCGTCCCCGTGTCCCCGTGTCCCACTCTCGGCTGCTCAGAGTTGGCTCAGCCTCTTGGAAGGGGTCTGCAGCAGCAGGATGCGGCTCCAGGGGTGCTGAGCATTCGTCCCCATGAAGACAGGAGGGACCCGGAGCTGGCAAAGAGCCCTACGGGAACGGGGCGGTCACACACCGGGGTCGCTTCCGGACCCCCCGAGTGCAAAACGAGATTTCGTTGGGGATGGCAGCTGGGGGGAGCGGGGAGAGGATCCCGGCTTTGCTTTCGGGCAAGGTTTATCTGCGAGCCCCCTGGGCGGGCGAGGGTCTCGCCGAGTCCTGCAGGGCTTGGCGAGGAGCCCGCAGCTCCTGGAGGATGGGAGGGAGACGCCCCCACGGCCCCCGCTGACGGCGCCCTCCCCAAAACGCGCGCCGTAGCCCCAAAACGCTTACGTGCGTTTTGCAGAGCCCGGCCTCTCCTCCTCCCCGCCCCGCCGGTTCCTGGAGGGTCTCCCTCTCACCCAGGCTATTCTGGAAGCACAGCTGGCTATCTGAGGGATTTCGGGGCGGGCAGCAGGGAGCAGCCGGGGCAGCGCCGCTCCCCCGAGGGCTCCGGGTGCGCATTACAACAGGACCCGGCTGCCGCCCCGCAGAGCCAAAGCCGAGCGCCCTCGGCCCGGCTCCGCGGCGGCGAGGAGCTCCCGGGCTCCGCGGGGGGGGGGAGGCTTCAGGCAAAGGCTGCAGGACCCCAAACCTTCCTGGCCACGAGTTTCTGATAGAAAAGCGAAGTGCCCCGAGGCAGAGCTCGAGGATTTGCCAGCACGGGCGAGACTGGCACAGGCCACGAGGGAAACGCTCCCCGGTGCCCGGCGCCCACGGCACGGCTCCGGCCTCCCTCCGCGGGGACACACAGTGCAGAAATGGAGGTGGTGCCATCAGGCCCTCGAGCCCCGCACACGGCCCGAGTCTGAGCAACTGTTACATCAGCCTAGAGAGAGGGTTTTTTTGTTGTTTTTTTTTTTTTCTTTAAATCATCCCAGCGCAGCCAGCAGCAGACACGCAGGGAGGTCGCAGACGACTTCCAGAGCAGCCTCCCCCGGCACGGCACGGCACGGCACGGCACGGGAAAGCCCCGACGCAGGCACCCCGCACGCAGGGAGCGCGTGATGGAAGCCAGAAAACCAAGCCGCGAGCGGCAGCCCCGGCACTTCCCTCGGCAGGGGGGGGGAGGACACGAGCAGAAACAGCCTAAAAAAAAATCACCCAGGCAGGGCGCAGCCGGTGACCGGGGGGGGCGTTTCGGGAAGCGGAGCCGGGCGAGGGGCAAGAGCTGGGGGCACCTGCGGCGAGCTGCCCGGGCGCGGGGAGGTGGAGCCGCGTTTTTGGCAGCTGGACCAAGGCTCCGAAGCGTGCTCGGGACCAGGCGAGGCCGCCCGGCCCCCTAAAAGAAGAGGAGAGGCGCAGGCAAAGCGCCGCCACGCCTCGCCCTCTCCCCTTTCGTCTGCGGCAGCAGGGGACGGAAGGCAGCACAGGCGGCGGCGCCCCCCGCCAACACGCGCTCGCTCCTCCGGCGGCCTCGGGGGGGAGGAAGCTCTGGGCCCACGCAGGGCCAGCGGATCGGGAAGCCCCGATCCGGCCTCGCCTCTCCTTCGCCCCGCGCCCTGGGTGCGGATCCCGGGCTCCGGCCATCGCTGGAAGCGAGCGGCGTCAACCCACGCCTGCTCCCTCCGCCGCGGGGACACGTTCGAGGTCAGCCGGAGCTCCCTGGTGCGAGGCGGGGAGCGCCCGGCAAGGGCTGGGGCCGGCTCTGCCTCTGCAGCAGCCGCGGCCGGCCGGGAGAGAGCACCCCAATAAAAAAAAAAAAAAAAGAGCACGAAACCAAGCGGCGAAGCGCGACCCCGCTGACTTCCCCCGGCTCCCACGCGTGCCCGGGGTCGGCGAGCGCCACAGCCCAGCACCAACGCGCCCGCGCCTGCGCCCGCCGGCTCCTGCGGGGACGGCACGGGGAAGGAGCTCCTGCCTGCACGGGTCAGTTGTGCAACAGCGGGATTTTCGTTTGGTCCTCCGGGGGGGGGGGGGTCAGAGGATGTTACAAATTACAGGCGCTAATTGGCCTGCCCGAGCAGCGCCGCCGGATGATGGGTTCCCGAAGAACGCAAACCCCTCTGTTCCCTCCCCACTTTGATGCAAAATTCCCAATGTCAGCGTTTTTTTCCGACTGTCGGGGGCGGGATTCGTTTCCTTTCCCACGGAAAAACTGACGGAGGGAGCCGGCCCGCCGCCTTGCCGGAGCGCTCCCCGCGCGCGTCGCTCATGGCCGCGGCGGTGCCGAGGGCCGGGAGAAGCCAGAGCGGGGACGTGGCCCTCAAAGGGGCTGCGCAGGCATCCGAGGAGCCTTCTGAAACTCAGCAGGGCCACGCGAGCCCCTGGCGAAGGTGCAGAGGTCGCTGCGGTGGTTGCCCGGTGGAGGACGCGAGGAGCTCCTGGAGCCGCCGCGGGGCGCAGCGGGAGGCGGCGGCGCTGCCAGCAGCGAAGCGAGGCGCGTTCGGGAGCGGAACTGGGCGCCGCTGCTGCATCCAGACCTGGGACCGAAGGCTCCTGGAGCTCCCTGGGCCCCATCGCTGCCCTCCAAGACACGCACGGGTGGCGGGCACGCGGCGAGGGGACGACCGCGGTTATTCCCCGCGCCTGGCGGAGAGGGGAGCGGGGCGGGGAGGCGAAGCCGACCTCAAGCTTGAGTAGAAACGAAGAAGAAAGGCGGGGGTGGGAGGAAAACCCCCGTGAGGGCTGAAAAACGCCCCGGTGCCGCAGCCAGAGCCAGTCGGAGCGAGAAGCCCGAGGGATGGGGGAGCCCCGAGCGGCTCCTGCACCGAAACCCTGCTGCCGCCCATGCTGCTCGCCTCTCGCCTGCGGTGCCGCGGGGGCTCTGCTTGGGGTCCCGGGGTGGCACACAACCCCAAACGCCTCCCGGGGCTTTCTCTTCCGTTTGAAGCAAACAATGCGACCGTGCCGCTCCTAAACCCCGCGCGGGCCGCCCGGACCGGCGCTGGGGGTGTAACGACCGGCAGCCTCGCCACGCTGCCGCCTCCGTGCCCGCGCACCTCGACCCGGAGCGAGGGGAGATCGGTGCCTGAGGGTGGGGCGAGGGAAGAGGAGAAATATTTCCTTAGCTGCTCCTTGCGGAAAGGTGATGGTCCGTCCCTGCGCTGAGATTAACCTTTATTCTAACAAAAAAATGCCTTATTAAAAATCTTTCTGCTTGGAGAGCCACGGTTAGGACGGAAATACAGCAGCACGGGCGTGCGATGAGGCAGATCCGCGGTTACCATCACCCAAAGGTCTTCGCAAGGCTTCAGCCTGCCCTGGTTCGACCACGGCTCCTTCCTCCGAGTCCCTGCAAAGCGCTGCCGCAGCCCGAGGCTGCGCCGCCCGCCAAGGAAATGGCAACACGGGACAAGAAGGAAGGGACACGAGCACAGCTTTGGTGGCACTCACAACCCCGAGCCTGCCAGGAGCATCCCTCCGAAGCAGAGCGGGGCTGGAGGGGATGGCAACGATGCTACGGAGGGAAAGGCGGGCTGGGGTCGGGGAGGAAGGGGAGCAGGAGAGGGCAGCGAGGGGAGCAGAGGCTGGGGAAATCCAGAGAAATCAGGAGGAGAAGCCTGCACCGGTGCCCTCCCGCCACGCAGGGCGTGGGGAGATGCCGCCAGGAGATGCTCCAACGCTGCCGGCCTCTCCGTGCGCTCCAGGAGGCAAAAGCAGGTGTGAAGGAGCGAACAGGTGGTGCTGAGAGGCGTGCTGCGCACGCTCCCGAGGAAATTAAATACTCCCAGCGCGAGTCTCCGCCGGTCGCGCGGCGCGAGCGGTGCCTCGCCGCCGGGGAAGCCCCGAATAGCAGCGGCAGCTGCCGGCCCTCCAGGCTGGAGGTTTGACCCCGGAAAAGGTGCGGGGTGGGGAGAAGGAGGAAAGAAATGCGAGGAATGAGGCTGCAGCTTCAGCACACGGGGCGGAAGCTGAGAAAAGCGTCTCTGTGGAGGCGCCGTACCGCCAGCAGCGTTGGGGCCGAACGCGCGGGGATCCGGCGCTGCTGCCACGACCGAAACCCCAAAGCCCAGAGACGGCGCAGCCCGGGAAGAAAAAGAGTTAAAGCTGTCGAGTGAGCACAAACACATCGCCGTACGGCAAGACGTAGCCTAAGGTCAGCCAAAACTGCGTGTCTGGTGTTCATTTAGGAGCGAGGTACGGGCGGCTTCGGCCAAGTTGCGCACCTGAAGGCAGGGATCTCGCTCCCCAGCCAGCTGGAGACACCAGGCTCACGGTTTTCCTCCCCTTCGCGCGGCCACGAGGGCAACACCTCCCAGAGAGGAGCCCGAGCCGTCCGTGCAGCCGCCGGGGTAAACCCGACCAGCTCATCCGAGCTTAAATACAACCTAAAAAGCTCCTCGTGCGACGAGCGGAGGGCGTTACCCCGAAGGAGCCGTCGGGCTGGCACCGCTGAGACCCTGGAAGTCTGTACCCCGCTGCCACGCACAAGCCCGGGGGGATTTCTCCCTCGAAGAGCCCAGCTTGCTCTCGCAGCCTGAGCCATCTGGAGCGCCCATACAGCTCCCCGAGCTGAAATTTTCACGCTAAGCACAGCCACGGCACCGCAGCACGCAGCCGCGCTGCCAACTCACGCTCTCGAACGCGTTCCCCGAGAGCACCTAAAAAACCCAGCAAGGCACGCGTGTGTGGGCTCACCCCCTCGGGGACGTGACCGTCGGCTCCGTTACACCCCGGCGAGGTCCCGAGGTTCCCCGAACGGCAGCGGGGTGCGAGAGGCAGACCCGGGACAAAAATCATTACAGGGCTCAGGATTCCTCCGCAGAGCCGCAGAAGTAAACACTCAGCGGCGGAGCAGCCGTGCGCCAGGTCTTAGTTCATTCTCTAATTAACTGTTTTACGGGCAGATAAATATTTGCAAATAATGTCGCTTAAGTCGGCTCTCCAGGAATCCCAGCTCAAGCGCTCGGAGGCGTTGCAGGGATTGCATTAACCCTCGGGAGCCTGGCAGCAGACGGGACCGCAGCAGAGCAGGGAGACGTCGCCTCCGGTATCCACCACAAAACCAGTCCCAGGTCTGGGCATCACCGTCCTGCCAAGAGCGTAAAGGCTGGTGCAAAACGGCACGGCTGGAGAGGTGCGGGATTGCTCCCGGAGTCACAGCCCGATAAAACTGTGCTTTCCATGGCTCTCCTCTCTTCCCCGCTGCCCTCGAAGGTGGAAGCAGGAGAAGAGTTAACAGCTGCAAAGCCTTGGCTTTGGGCAAGCTCTGGAGGTCACGGAGAAAGCCTGACCGCTTGCATTTTGCTGAACCCGCTGTGTGCTGGCGGCATTTCGCTGCCTACCTGTAACAAGCCCCAGTTCCGTGCCCACGGAATATCTCCTAGGGGCTTAAAAACCAGCTCCGAAAGCGACAGCACGTGCGGGGAGGTGCTTGCAAAGAGCCTGCCCCGCGGTGCCAGGCCGGGGCAGCTGGGTGCCACCCAAACACCGCACGCCCACGGCACGGTTTGGCAGCTGCTGGGAGATGGGAGCCGGGGACGGGACCTGCGCCCCCCCCGAGGAGGCGCAGGCAAACCTCCTCCTGCCCAGGTGCTCGGGGAGATGCGCCCAGCAGCCCCACGAGGCGCAGACGTGAAGGCGGGATGTGGCTGCTCCCCCGAGCCTGCTGCCAAGAAGCACGAGGGTCTTCGGCAGCACAGCCCAGGAGGAGGTGAGAGCGCCACGAAAACCTGTGCGCTCTGCTCTTTGTCAGCTGAGCCGTACCAGGGAAAGACCGGCAGCAAACAAAACCAGGACTTTTTGTCCTACAGCACAAAAAAAGGCCACGGGCAGTAAAACCATTCCAGCCCGTCTCAGGTCACTGCTGCCCCTCTCTCACCCTCGCAGCCCCCAGAGACCCCAGGCAGCCCCCCGCAGTTTTCTCCGCAGAACGGGGCGCAGGATCGCCCACGGGGACATCGCGACGATGCCGGCGGCGCTTCCCTCGCTGACCCTACGCTCACCTTCATCGGGTTTTCATCGTACGTTGGAGTCCCGAGGTCCATTTCGGCTTCGTGTTCAAGGCTGGCGTCATCCCCCGGGCTGTCCCACGTCGGGGGGTCCCACTGGGTTTGCCTGGAGAACAAAGAGAGCGCTGTCACCGCCCCCCGAAGAACCTGGATAGGTGGATGGATGGGTGGACGAATGGGTGGATGGACGGACGGACAGATGGGTGGATGGATGATGAGCAGCTCACCCATAATTCAGGAGAGGTTAAGGAGCACTTATCTCGTCCCAGCATGGAGCTGAGCTGAGGGCGCTCTGGCTGCTCACCAGGCAGGGCTAGCACCGCTTCAGCAGGAGCAGCTCGGGTGAGCAGCAAGGAGGCACCACAGCTCGCTCCGACCCGTCACGCCAACGATGGGATGTGATGGGCCATGCTCACGCAGGATGGATGGAGAGAATTGGGATGAATATTCTCAGGCTGGACAAAGTCAGCAAAGGTGTGTGTGCTACTATTCTGGAGCCGAGGACATCTGCAAGAGGGGAGCGGGCAGCCCTCAGCATGCGGGAGCAAAGAGAGGACGGCGCCAGGGAGCAAGAGGCACACCGGGGGAGGAAGGCGGCCAGGAGAAACCAGAGACAGCAGGACAGATCGCTGCCACTACGAGACTTCGGGGTGGTGCTGCAGGGCACGCACGGGTTCCCAGCAGGTAGGAGGGCTGACTTAAAAGCAGACTAAACAAAAGGGATGAGAAGAGAGGAGATCTCCAGCAGCCCTTTTTAGGTACGGAGGTGACCTAACACAGCAACTATTTTCCATCTCCGAACTGCGCCTGCGTGAAGCCGGGACGTGTACTCCTCTGCACGGGATAAAAAAAGTGGAGGTCCGCTTCGAGTCGCTCGTCTGAGCTTCTTGGGGTTTCTGAGCTGCGTTCAGAACCCCTGCCCTGCTTTAAGGCTTTTTACTTTTTAGGAAATGCTGTGGAGAGGCATCAAAGTCTGCCTGTTTCAAACAGCCCCGTGTGCTTCAACGCACTGCTTAGTTCTCCAGACACTACTTAATACACGTGACGGCAGACGACTATCATTTGGCTGCTGAATAAAGCAAAATATTCAAATCAGAAAGCGCACTGACAAGTAAGATCTCCTTCCCTCTCCTGGCCTTGCCCGGTCTGAAGCCATACAAGAGAAGGATTTACAGAAATCTTCCCGCACGTGTTCCTCTGTGACCCACGAGTGGTTTCTGGTGTGACTGCGGAGGGTTGGCGAAGGCAGCATTCCTCACCGACAGGTAAGGCTCAGTTGCGTCTCCGCTTCCAAACCACAGCTCAGCACAAACACTTTTTTTTTTTATTTCCTGGGCTTGGAAGGGCTCCTGTTGGGCTGCTGGCACAGCTCTTGATGCTTAAGGGAGCAGGAAGGAGCGCAAGCAGGAGGCTGAGAAGGCTGATGCAGAGAAAATGCTTGCACGTAACAGTAACTGCACCAAGACGCTGTCAGGACTTGCAGGGAAATACTCGGGCTTAACCCTTTAGACAGGCGAATTCCCGCACAGATCTCACTTGAGGTTTAAGTAAAAATTGAAAAAAACGTATTCAGAAGTGTAACATTCAGGACATTGATCTATGATACTAGTTTAAGGGGAGTTCTTAGGTGCTCATCCAAACATCGTGCCTTGCAGAACTGAGCACAAAGGTATGGGCAAAGCACTCGGCGCTCAGCTAGAACCGCATTTCTTGCTGCAGGACAGCCCAGAGGTTTGGAGACGGAAAAAGCGAGGGTGAGAAGAAACCCTCCCTTTGATGCTGCACACCACTAATCACGGCTCTCCCCGAGCACGCCCGGGCTGCCAGGGACCTCGCGTCCGTACGGCATTCCGTCCGCACAGCTCCCAAGGGCTTGAAAAGGCTCCGCAGAGCAGGGTTATTTGCCTGGCACCGTCACCGAAGCCACACGGGTATTTTAGGGAGCTGGAGACGTACAAGGCTCCTCTATCTGCTGACTGAGGGTCTGTACCCGAGGCTCTCAGCGGGGCCGGGAGCGAAATGCCATTCCAGCAGCGCACGTGGCATGGGGCAGCTAACAAAAGGAACGTTTTTAAGCCAGTGATGGGAACAACAGAAGATTTGAAAAGAAATAAATGCTCTGTAGCAAAGGATCCGTGCAACCATGTCCAGAAGCACAGCCCCATCTGCCACACGGGGTGGTGACTCCAGAAGGACTCAGGTGAGCTCGGAAGCCTCCAACCTGTCCCTGTTTCCGAGACACACGAGGCTGAAGGCATCGTTTGCATGGAAGTCGTTTGCAAAGCATCAATGTAATCATCCCGATGAGCCTGACACGTGTGGTGTGCTGCCCGGTGCCACCGCGGCCGGCTCTCTTCCACCCGCTCCATCGCTTGAGCGAGCTCAGCCCCGAAGCAGCACAACGCTTCCCTCGTCATCTCTCCCCTCGTTATCCCTTCCCTCGTTATCCCTTACCTCGTTACGACGTGGTAGTAGTAGATCTTCCCCTCGGGATCCCGGGCTGTTTTCCAGTTGGGCGGCAGGACGATCGTTTTGGGTTTCGGAGGGGACGGCGGAGGCAAGTCCAGGAGGTTATTGCTCACCACAAGCTCTGGCTAAAAACAGCAAAGAAGTGATGGAAAAAGAGGGGCAGCAGTGCCACAGGGCAGAGCACAGTAGCCCTGTCCCCCCCGACAAAGGCTTTGTTCAAGGTAAAACCTAAAAAGGTGTTGTCCCGAGAGGTGACAGCACAATGTTTCGCTGCCTGTTCATCAAAACGCCCCTTGTAGCCACTTGCTCGCACCCCGAGCTTCTGGATACAGCCACGCTGCCACCACTGCTCTGAAATCCCCCAAAGCAGCACACGGTACAAAAACCAGACCATCACTTCGGATGGAGGGGCTGCAGCAGCAAAAGCAGCCCAAACTGCCCCCAGGTGCCCTCGTGCCGCCCATACAGAGCCTTCCTGGGTGTGCTGGCCCAAGAGGGATCCCCGAAGGATCAGAACTGGGCTCAACGCCCCCAAAACCCTCCCACCAGCTGCCCCCAGCCCGCTGGAGGCGAGCAGCCCGCGCTGTGCCAGCACGGTGCTGCAAGGGAGCTCCTTCAGCGCTGCCACCGCTGTCACAGCACCCTGGGGGTCACCCAACGCCCGAGCCCCCGTGTACGAACCCCCCCCCGTCCCTCCTGGAGCCGTACCTGCTGGATGGGCTGAGGCTGCCCGGCCGCTACGATGGTGGCGACGGCGGTCGGGGGCTGCACAATGACGCCCTGCGGGTGAGCCGTGTAGATCTGCTGCCCCTGGATGTACTGGAGGCCTGGCTGCGCGTAACTCTGAAACGGAGCACAAGGGGGTTGGGTCAGCGTCGGTCCTGGGAAGCCCGGGGTGAAGGGTACAGCGCGGCTTCCTTCGCTGAAAATCCCACCGTGGAAGGAAAATGAAATCTACCCCTACCTCCAACATGCAATGAGCTCCTACAGAAAAAAAAAAAACCAGTGATTCCGACCAAAACGAGGGATCTTTGAAACCGTCAGGTGTGAGAGGAAGGCAGGAGGAACTCGAAACAAAAAGCTTTGGGCACTCCACTCGGCCTCACTGCCACACGCCTCGGTCTGCTCTCTGTCCAAAATGCAAAAAGCCCCAAAGATGGAAAAACACAGCAAAGGAAAGGTTCAAGAAAGCCCCCCAAAGTGCTTGAAGACCTGGACGTTTTCCTCTCCAGGCACCGAGACCCAAAAGTTACAGGGAGCTTTGGCACAGCCTCTGTCACTGCCTCCCCCGTGGGACGGGAGGAAGGAAAGCGAGGTTGGGTGACGCTGAGCGGTAACGCTCAGAGCCGTAAGCCAGGAAGAATTCGGGGAACAAAAGAAAGGCAGTTTCACTTTTTTCTTTTTTTTTTAAGTAGTCCGAGACCACGCCAGCACAGCGCCTGCCTGCCGCAGGGACACTGCGCGGGGGCACCGCAGCCCGTTCCTCCAGCTGCAGGAAGGAATAATCCTACAAGCACGAGCAGCACTGACGAGTAGCTGTGCTGAACTCGTTGGATCCTTTACTTACAACCTGCAACGGAAAACGGATGGGTTTTGTCTTACTGCTACACTTCTGCCGTTAACCTGTGCGTCCCAGGGAAGCCTGCATGGCTCCCTCCTTCTGCGTGCGTCCAACACTAATAAACCACACGCCGACACGTCCGATCGGCGCTGCTTTGTGCCCTCCTGGGGAACCCTCGCTCCTGTTATAGGGAAAGCATTTGCTTCTCGTTTGAATGAGTATTTCAAGGAAAATGAGAGCTCATCCTGCAGCATTTCCAACACGATGTCGTTTCGCTCCTCAGAAAACCTGCCCACGGGCCACGGAGGGCAGCCCAAGGAGCCACCGGTGCCTCGGCTCCCCAGAGTGGCCGGGGCAGCCCCTGCAGCTCCAACAGGCTCCAGCTTGGGTGGGCAGCAGGACCCCAGAGCAAGATACACCAGCTGGGAACTCAACACGGATCATCTCCGCACCCTCGCCGGGCAGCGGTCCCGATGCCGTGATGCCCGCCTGTGCTAACCCCCGATTTACGGAGAGAAAGGGAAAACGTTGGCTGCTGCGTTAAGGGGAAGAAGTCTCGTGTCCCTAAGGACTAAGGGAAGGTCGCACCAAAACGGAGCAGTAGGAACCGGTGGCTGAGGCTGGATTCAAGGAAATGAGCTTTGTATCATGAGGTCTGTAGCCATAAAATGGCCCGGGTGTCACCTTCGGGAAGAAGGGGGCATCGGCAAGGTGCTCCCCGGCTGCACACTTCCTCGGTAAGGAAGAGAAAGAGGGCCGAGAGCGAATTTCTACACAATTCCCAGCTCCAGGCTGAGCCCGACTGGTGGGGACATGTAATTCAAAAGGAAATTTTGAAATTTTTCAGCAGCCTGCTGAAGGCAAGCTCACCGCTCGCCTTTACTGCCTACGTGTTCGGTGCCGGTGGAAGCTCTAACCAACAAATACCCGCTCAGCGCAACCAACGACCAAAAATAACTGGGCACGACCTGTGTAAACGGGCTAACAAACATCTCTGCCCGGCTGCGAACTCCTGCCTGGCCCCGGCGGCTACGATATGTTGTGTTTGTATACTGAAAACAAGGCGTATAAACGGGTTTTTCTCAGCCCCTTGGACGGGATTTTATCTCCACGACGCAGCCGAACACCAGAGGCAAGGCAGGATGGCCCCAGGCAGACACGAGCGAAGGGTGACCACACGAAGTGTTTCCCCTTGCAGGCTGGCACCATTCCTTTTGGGAGCCATTTCGGGCCACGCTGCCTCTGAGAAGGTCACGTTTTCCCCCCGGGGGGGGGGGATTACCTGTACAATCGGCGGGGTCGTCTGCGAGTACGGGGACGTCACCCCGTAAACAGTCTGACAGGTCTGTCCCTGGTAATATATGGCTGGCTGGGACTGGGCTGGCGAGTACTGCTGCTGCACCGCCACAGTCTGCTGGCTCGAGTCCCACACCCCGTAGCCCTGGCCCTGCACCGCTCCCGCGGCGGGCACGGGCAGGACGGCCACGTTGGCTTCCTGGTGGACCACGCTGTCGCTTTGTGCTACATACTGCGGCGGCGTGACCTCCAGCGGCGTTGCTACATGTTGGACTACTGGTACCGGCTGGGGGGCCGGCATGGTGGCTTCCACCGAGTGCCCGACCAAGGGCTGCGGGTGCTCGTAGGCCGCCGGCGAGCACATGGAGTCCATGGTTGGGGTGGGCAGCAGCACCTTGCCGGCGTTGGGGTTGCTGGGGTCCACGTAAGCCTGCATGGGGTAGCCGGGCGGGTAGCCGATGAAGCTGTGGTGGGGCGTGCCGTAGCCCATGGAGTCGTAGGGAAGGGGGGAAGTCATGCCCAGGTTCTGCAGCTGCTGCTGCTGCTTCTGGGCCTCCCGCTGGGCCACCTCCTGCTCGAACAGCTTCCTGCGCTCCTCCGTGGACAGCTTGTTGCGATCCTTGAGCCGGACTTTCTTCTTCGAAGACGCTGGCGTGTCATACCTGGAGGGGAAAGAAAAGGTAGCGCCGCGTGAGACCTCCGCAGGCCGCGGGTCCTGAGCAGCAAGGAAGGGGCCGCTGCTGACGGCGTGCCACAAACGTGCTACGGCAGCAGCGACTGCTCCAACCGTTTGGTTTTCAGCTGCCTGACCGAGCGTGGTGAGCCACGGAGAGGAGGAAGAGCCGCTGGTCCAGCTGCTCGGCAGCAAGACGCCCGCACCCTGCCGCTGCTGGAGGTCCAAAACTGGAGCAGAACCAGCCCGGGGGACCCAGCGGCAGAAGGGGGGGGACAACATCCACCAGCCCGTGGGCCAACAGGGAAGCCAGGGGAGAGTGGAGAAGCGAGGAGCCCTCCGGATGGGCTGGGCACCACTGCTCCAGCCCGAGCAAGGCACCTTGGACAAGAGCACGGAGCGATTCCCCCAACGCCCGCGCCGTCGTCCCCTTGGTGGGCTGCCCGCGTCTCATTTCCTTTTATTTGGCTTTCGGGGCGTGAGCACGGCTCACCCGGGGACCGTTTTGAGCCGTGCCCCGTCTCTCCTGCTGGAAGACCGAGCCCTGTTGTGGCGGAGCCGCCGGGCAGCCCCCCCGTGCCGCAGCCCCCCCAGCTCCGACGTGCAGACGTTACTAAGAACAATGGAATGGCAAGCAACACATTGCTGTTTAGAGTTATGCTATTTACTAGACCGCGGTTTTAGCTTAAAAAATAATAAAGTGTGGATGGTTTTTTTTGGTTTTGTTTTGTTTTTTTTTGAAGACTAAGAATTTGCGTCCTGAGATGCGGAGCAGCTGGACGGATTTTTCCAAGGAGTTAAAAAAAAAAAAAAAGCCTAAGGACTTTGATCAGACCTCAACCATGGAAAATTTCAGATCAAAGGTAGATATTTTGAGAAGTTACGAGTGTGGTAAAACAGGGATTACAAGCAAAAATGGTTTGCAGCCATAAGTATAATGGATTCTACAAAGCATCCCGTATATGCTTAATATCCTAACTCCGTGTTCATGTGCTGGGTTCACATATCAAAAGCACATTGCTACCAACACACACACTTAAGATGTTCCTTCGTTTCCTCACATTCCCAGAGTAGCTGCGAGCATCTGCTAATGTGAACCTCATTGACATGAAGAGTTTAATTTAAATAATTCAAGTCCTTCCTGGCGCCGCCTCGGGAGTTTACATGAGAGGCAGCTCGCGTGAAGGGGCAGGCAGGAGAAAATCGAGGACCCAGCGCGGAGCGCGGCGCGGCGCGTTCATGCAAACCCTCTCCCCTGGTTTTTGTCCGCTCCGATCCTTCGTACTCCTTCTCTACCTCTTCCTCCCGCGCTCACGTCGCTGTCCCGCTGTGCTCTGAGAAGTTCAAGCCTTCCCTTCCAACAAATGGATCAAACCTGGGGCACGCGCGCCACGAAGGGAACAGGGGTGGTGGTGACTTCAGAAGGGGTCAGAGCTTCCCAAAGCTCCGGACGTGTAGGGTCGCTCAGGCACTAACTGCTGGGATCAGGGGTAAAGCAACTACAAAATGCTGGAGGGCAGAAATTGTGTGTTCTTAGGGAATTTTATGGGTTTGAGTCTGCCGTAAGGGTTTTTAATACCTGAAAGTGGCCACGGTATGATGGGCGTCCAGGGAAAGAGAGCTGTTTGGTGTCAGCACCACTGCGGGAGCGCTCACCCCCTCCCCAGCGCTCCCACCTCGCCTGCCAGAGCTGCTTCTGCTCGTCCCTGGCTGGAAAAACTCCCCGCCACCCAGCCAGACCTGCTTCACCCGAACACACCGCTCGCTTCGTCCCTCTCCCCACCTCCTGACGCACCGCAGTTACTCGGCTCTCTCCACTTCTGCCCCCAGTCGTCCCCGGGGTTTCCATCCCCCGCAGGGATAATTACAGCATCGTGGATTTGTCTCTGATTTTCTTACCAGACATTTCAAACTTTCCCAGTAAGCTCCCTACGAGGACAAAGTAGGCTCGCCTGGCTGACTCACCAGCGATTGTTCCCTAATTACTACGTTGCTTCAGATCCTATTTAAGAGGGACAATAGGAAACTGCCTTCTGTAAAGGAGATCCCTTGGTAATTGCACCGCCTTTAATGTGATCTGAAGTCTCCCTGAAAAACAAGACGCATAATGTTTTCCTTTTCTTAATTAATGAAGAACTGTCAAGCAAGGAAAACCGGCAACCCACGTGCAAGGGAAACAAAAACAGTGAGAGTGGAAGCGCCACCGGGGTAACAAACAGCGCCGGGTCTGCACGCAGCAGCTTCTCTGAACACGGTGCCAAGTGCCACGATGGGCGTGCTATCTGGTTGCCAGCCTGTTTGTGGAGCCGGTGTTCAGAAAGAGCTTTCTGCTTTTAAATGCGCTGCAGAGAACAGGGGCGGCCCCAGGACAGAAGTGGCCCCGGGACAGAGGCGCATCCTCACCCGGAGCACCTCCAACCCACCCGGAGCATCGCCGGCTGCATCGGGCAGCCGAGCGCTGACGAAGCAGGAGCAGGAGGCAGAACAACCCCAAGGCCTCCAAAACCACCCTGCTGCTCCTCCTCGGGGAAGGGGAGCGGGAGCAGGGGGGGCGGTGCTGCTCAGCATCCCTCCTCCCAGCACCCTTCAGCCGGCTCGCTGCTTTTGGGGGGACGTCCGCGTGGTGAAGGAAGCTGTTCTGTGCTAGAAATGCTGCTTGGCTTGGGTGCTGCTCGTCTTCGTGCAGGCGTGGGCTTGCTGCAAGCTCAATTTTACGATTAAAATGTGTGTCCCAGGTACAGCGGGGATAGGCGACGCAGGGCGCAGGCTTGGAAGGACTCTGAAGACCCCTTTACCTGAGCCTCCTTCCCCCATTTCTGAGAGCCACGTGTAACTCCCTCTAACACCTAATTCCCCAGAAGGATAAAACCACCTCGTGAAGATGAAGGTGCGCGTTACCAGAGGGTCACCAACGCCAAGGAGCCACACAGCCCCAGGAGCAACGACTGGCCGGGGAGCACAGCTCGCCGCGCCCCCAGGTGAAGATTTTCCTCCCCATCCCTGCGTGCTTTCGGAGACCACCAGGGCCGATTTCCCCAGCGTTTAACCCTGGCAGTGCTCCCACGCACGCAGAGCTCTCAGACCAAGGTGACCGCGGCACCCAAACCTGTGCCAGCTGTGCCACGGAGGCCGCCCGAGACGACTTGCCTGTCCTCCGGCCTCTTGGTGCCGCGCTCGTACGCCGAGGACGGCGGGGACAGCGAGTCTCTGCGCCTCTTCTTCTCCTTGCTCTGGCTCTGCCGCTCGGGATCCCGCTCCCGGCTCAGGACGGGGTTCTTCGGGGTGGGAGTCTGATCCCTGTGGCCAGACGCCTCTCTCCCACGGTCGGCTGTTAGGGAAAACGGGTAAAAGGAGAGAAATTTTTTACAATTCAGCGCGTTTCTCGCTCCCGTAGTTTCAGTGGCTCCTCTGTCTCGGCCAACAGAGTCTCCATTCAAGCAAATTACAGGTTGCCTTGTATCAGCCTCGGGACTGCAGTGTGGTTAAAATAAAACTTCCATCTTAATTTCTATTTTTAGGTACTTCTCCAGCTCCTGAGCTGTTACCTAATGGATGAAAATGCATCACGCTTATTTTTAGATCCCACCCGTTTCCCCTCCTCCCATTCTTCCAGCGGGAAACCTATTGCAGAGTGGAAAAACGGTGGCTCCAGACCTCAGCACACATCTCCTGAAGCGCTTTTACACCCAAAAACTTGTTTATGAAGCAAGAAGTCCCCCGAGCACATCGCCGCCGACACAGAGCCTGTACTGAAAGCCACGGTGCTGGTGGGATCGGGCTCAGCCGGGAGCTGTTTCACAGCCACTACGGAGTTTTCAGGTCGAACAAAAATCCCAAACGCGCCCTTTGCACTCTTGCTTCCACCTCCCAAGAAAAACTTAGGTAAGGGGAAAAAGGGGAGAGATTTGCAGACAACCACCAAAGCCCGGAGGCGATGTTTTAGGGACCAGAGGGACCAGAAATTGCTCTTCCATCAGCTTTCTGAGCTTCCAGCGCTGCGGTTTTGCATCACGGGCTGGTTTCGCTGGGCTCAGGGCTGGGACACGGGAGCAGCAGCCCAGCTACCAAGGGGCCCTCTCGTGACACCACACCCTGTGAATACCGATCTGTTTTCTAGGAATACGTGAAAAAAAGCATCAGTACGTACCACTGCTCTCCTTTTCTGCTTGACTCTTCTTCGGGATTCGGTACACCTCCTGCAAAACAAGCCACAAGCCAGAGTCAGATTTTCAGCTGGCCACGAGAGAACACCCCCAGTGCCCACGGGGCTGCGAGAACCAGAACTCTTAACTCTAGCCATTTAACTGCAATTTTAAAACAAACGCCCCAAAATTGTCTTTTGAAGCAAAGCTCCGTTTTTAAGCAAATCATCGTGGTGCTTTCTGTATGCTATCCTTCAAGCAGTTCATGTTTGATGAGTTTGTGGGGTTTTTGTGCCAGTGGGGCAGCCGCTGTTCCCAGCTCTACGTTGGCCATCCCACCCGCACGCCGTCAGCTTGGGGCTCTGCTGGAATAGCGAAAGGATGATTTTGGCACCCCCGACCTGTCCAGGAGCTCGCTATTCCCTTTGCTTCATGTATTTAACGGCCCCCCTGTGCCCGGTGGTGTTTCTAACCAGAGGCAGGAGCACAAAGCGCAGCCGCAGCAGCAGGTCCGCGCGGCACGGAGCAGAGGAAGACTCACGAGGCGGCAGGAGCGCTGACATCTCTCCTTTCCTTTCGAAGCCTGAGCCTGCTGCTCACGCCCACCGTGCTCCCGCGAACCCCTGAGCTGAGCCCGAACCCGAACCCGCCGAGCTCCCAGCGAAGCAGCCGGGCTGCCCTGGCTTTGCCTCCGGGCCCCTTCCCCGAACCCCTCCCGCGGCACCGAGGCATTCCCTGCCCCGCGCTGCCACCGCTGCTGCCCGTTGCCTGCAGCATTCCTGCCCAATATCTGGGCGTTAATGCAATTCCCAGTGCTAAGGGATGTATGCGGAGGTACGATGATGCATGCAGAATGATGCACGCATGTGGGATGTACGCAGAACTGAGCAGCACGGTTCAGCGGTGGACCTGGCAGGGCTACGTTAAAGGCTGGATAAAATGACCTTCGAGCTCTTTTCCCACCTGAATGATTCTGTGATTAAAAAAAAAATAATAATAACGTTTTTGCATGTTTTTTCTGCATGGGTTTTAGGGCAGGTCACGCTTCCGAAGTCTTCGCACCACCCACTCTAACTCTAAGACGGACAGCAGGAGATTCTGCTGACCTGGGGGGAGCTTACAACACACGGCTGCTTTGTTAGCTAGGTTTTTCGTGCCCCGCAAGGGCTTTTGGAGCATCCTCCAGCCACGTCCCGTCCTTTAATCATCCCTCTGATCGTTACAGGCGCTGCTCTGAACCTCCTTTGCTCCCCCTCCAGCGCTGCTGCTGCTGGCATTGCCGACAGCCCCTCGCCCGCATCCTGCCCCCGGGCTCGGGGGGTGCTGGCGGTGGAGCCAGGCTCAGCAGGCTCTGTCCTCCATTTAAAGCCAGAAGCAAAGGCAGAAATAAAGGGAAGAAGAGCCTCGAGGAAAGAGCCAAGCGGGCGTGCACCGTGCCAGGCTGGGAGGGAATTCTTCGCGACGTCAGGCTCTTTGCGGCAGAAACCACGTTTGGGGACTGCGCGCTACATGGTGCTGAACTACGACACCCGCGTGGGCACGAATAACTCAAAAACATCTCCGTTAGCTTGGCAAAACGGGACAGGACTTGGAAACGAGGATGGAAACCTTCTCAGAGTCCCGGTTTTGCAAATAAACGTGGGGCCTGGGACTGCTAAATGCCACGGGATCCCGCAGCGGCGGTCACCGGAGGGCACGATAACCAACGGTGTCACCGCTGGCCACAAACCGAGCGTTGTATGCACCGCCGTGCTCTCAGCCGTGTTCTCAGTGAAATATTCTGGCACTCAGTGTGCAAATAATACGGTGTCGTACTAGGAATGCCAACAGTCCCACCTGTATAATGTATAGACACTATATTGTGTGCATATACACTATATACATATACTTATACACGCTATATATATATATATTGACCAACTGTCTGAGTCCCGGTATCCTAGAAGATAAGACTCCTTTTCTTTTATTTCCAGCTTGGACCAAGCCCTTGCTCTCTGCTCTCCTCAGAAGCGATTTCAGCAGCTAACAGCAGCGCCTGCTCGGTTATTTTCTGGCCGAACACGACCGACTGGCCAGGTGAAAGGAAACAAGGTCAAAGACAAGAGGGGTGGGAGGCCGCGGAGATGAGACCCCTGCCTGCACGTGCTCGGAGACCAATCCACAGAAGACAGCATTAGGGCCACACAAAGCGGCTGTCCTGGTGCGATGCGCTGAGATCCTGGACCTCTCCATTCGTTAGGGTGTGCGTTTTGCTAGGATTAGAGACCAAGCAGAGCCAAAGCCTGAGCAAAACCTGCTCCACGAGCCTCCGAGCAGCGTTAATTCTTCGTACTCAACGTGACAGCAAAGGCATAAACAGAAGCTTGATGCCCCAGGGGAAAAACACCGCGGTGCCTCCAGTGCGGCACCAAAATATCCTTTAATTTAGGGTATGGATGAGGCAGAGGGGGAGTTACAGGGGGAGCGAAGGCTGCTGGTGTTATTCCAGCAGCGCTGAGCGCTGCCTGCCTCTGCTTTGGGATTCAACGCCTTCCTAAACTCACAAAACACAAAGCTCCAGCCCAGCTTGACTGCAAGATCCTCGCCCTTACGTAATCCTTGAGTTTGTAAGAAATTTGCTGCTGAAGCAGCTCCGGAGGAGGGCCGTGCTCATCCTGCCAAGTCCGGGGCACGAAGCGCGCAGCAGCAGCGGGGCTGGGCAGAAATCCCCGTCGGGGCGTCCCTCGGTGCCACGGGGACGCTGCGGGGCGAGGGGGGGCCCCCTGGCTCCTAGCCTGCTTTAGTAGCAGCTCAGGTCACCAGGAGGAACCCTCAGAGCAAAACAAAGCATTTTCCCTTAAAATCCCAGCTCTCAGCCCATTATTTTTTCAAGGCGGTTGGAAACGACTCGAGGGCCACCTCCGCGGCGCTGCCCGGTCGCCCCGGATTACATCAGCCCTCAGCAATGTGCCCACCTCCAGCGCCGCGGTTAACGAGAGCGCCCGGCTCTGAGAGCCCTGCTTTTATTGTTTTAGAGGAAGCATGCGCCCCGTGGGCTGAAAAAATGCATTTTCCTTTGGTGAAAGGAACGAAAGGAGAAGGGATCCTCTTGCGGTCCGGTCACAAGTCACAGCCACTTCCAAAGTGCTGCTGGAGGTTATAAAACGGGATTGGGGCAGAGATTTGTTTTACAGTAGGGTCAAATGCCTATTTTGTTTTCTGTTTTTGTTTTTTTTTTTCAATCTCCTCTTTTTAAACAAAGCCTGGTGCACACCTTGCTTCTGTCCTGCTCTGGGCTCTGCCAGGTCCCCGCACCGCCGTAATCCTGCTCCCTCCCGTGGCTTCCCTTCCATTTTCACCTGCCGGACAAATTCAGCGCGTGCCCTGACCTCTTTCAGCACTGAGAGGCATCCATAATCCGTAAACACGCCCTTTTTAACGTTCTTTCTTGCTCACACGTTCGCTATGGATGAAAAGACCCAAAATTTATGGCGTGTTTTGAACTAAATCTAGGGAAACAAAGCGGTAACTCGCTGCTTGGGGCGGGAGGGACGTGGAAGGAAGCCCCCAGATTAGGAAAGCCTACACAGCTCTGTGAAATCTGTGATAGCCAAAAAGCCCCGCGTGGGACAGAGGTGACTTCCCCTGGAAGGCTAAAAGTGTGGCACAGCAGTGCCCCAAGTTGCCCTTACGCTCACTTCTTCAAGCCCTCTCCAAGCTGAATCCCGGCGGCGTAAGTGACTGTGCCAAGTTACGCGGGAGGATTTCTCTTACTGCCTTGCTCCTGCAGCCCCGACAGCACCCGTTGGCGCTGGGTTTTCTCTTTTACTCTCTCCCTCCTGCACCAGCACCCCCAAAAGCCCCTCCTCGGATGCAGAGCGGAGCAGCACGCCGTAAAACCAAGCAGAGCACCTCGGGCAGCCCGCGCCACGCTCCCACCGGCACCGACTGCAGAGGAGCCACCGGCGGCACGAGGTGCCAAGGAACCACAGCAGCAGCGGCAGGAGAGGAGGTGCTGGCTCCACCGGACCCCCCAGCTCCGAAAAAATAAACGGCAGAGCACGCGACGTGAAAGTACTGGAAGGAACGGTCCAAGAGAACGGCGAACTGGTGCAGGGAGGCGAGCTGGGTACGGCCGGAGGGCGGCTCCGCACGCGGCCAGCACCGCCGGCACCGCTCCGGGGCAGAGCGGAGGCAGCAGAGCCTTTGAAACGGTCACAGAGCGGCACGTCGGAACGGCTCGATGAAAAGCAGATGGTGGCCAAAGCAGACGCGAGGCAGGGAGAGCTCCAGAGCAAGCCTCTTTTATTTTTGGAAACGGAAGCCGCTAGCTCGAGCGCGCAGAGCTGCTAACCCAACGGGAGCGCCGCTAGCGGAGCCCAAACGGCCCTCTACCTCCGAGAGCAACTTTTGACGAGTTACACGGAAAATCAGATACAAGATCCGAGTCTGTTACAAACGTAAGGAAAGAAAAAAGCCCCGAACTGAGGCTGCTGGGCTGCGCACGCACCCGTCCTTGACCCAGGAGGGGGGAAGGTGCAGCAGGGGAGTCGCGTCCCGAGCGCATCCCCGTCCGTGGCGCACATGCAAGAAGCTACCGGGCGATGCCGAGGTAGGGAGGGGAGCGAGGACTAATCCCAAAACTTCCTTAAATAAAGGCCAAAAACAAACAAACAAACAAAAAAAAAAACAGCAACGGCCTGGCCACTCACCAGCGCCTATTGTTTCCACAAGCTGCTTCTTGCTGTAAGTTACGACAAATTACAAGCGCCCTAATTGGAGCCCGCGATGTGCGTGCTGGAGCGAGAGCCGCTCACCCCGGGCTGGCCGGGCTGCAAACAGGGCTGGCGAGAGCAGCTTCCCAGGGCTGCCTCTGAAGATGCGTCCAACGTGATTTGGAGAGGTTGGCTCGGGGGAAACGAAAAGCTCAGCTCGCCGGGGCCACCCAAGCTCCGCTATCCCTATCAGGGTGATGATTAAGCTCCCAAAAGGGTGTTTTGAAGAAGAGAAAGTCCACCTTGCCAAAGCGAAACGGCTGGGGCACTACCTTGGCCCTGAGCTGCTAAATGTTTATGAGGAGCGTTCCAGTAAAACCCATCAAATCCAAGGCGCTCAGTTCTTTCCGAACGGGTTTCTTAAAACAAAATACACCTATTTATGAAAAAAGCAGCCTTCAAGTAGTAAGGACAGGGTTTGGAGCCTCACAGCTGCAGCTCCTGTCTAGCTCTCTGGTTCTCTAAGGGATGGATTTTAGATGTATGGGTAGCAGACGGCTGCAGGACGCCTATGGGATGGGCAGTGGAGCCGTAGGACCTGCAGGCTGGCTTTGGGGTCAGCAGTGATAAAACCCGGCAGCCAGAGCACCCTCAGAGTGCCGGCGTTAGGAAAGCACACTGCGCTCAGCTCCCAACGTGCCTGCTGCCCCTCAGCCTCAGCACTGAGACGTCACCCCTCAGAAAGCCGGCCCTGCAGCTCCCTAAGGGCTTAACACCCGCAAATCCCAGGCGCCAGAGGGGTGCACGTCCCCCGTGCCACGCTCGGCGGTGCCGAGCCTGCCGCAGAAGGTGCGGGTGCTGCCAGAACACACCGAGACGCCGAGAGAGAGAGGGGAGCGCACTGGAGCCGTTCACCATCGCAGCACATCTGCCCCGGGTCTCCTCGCGTGCATCTATCCACGGGGACCTTACCTGCCACGGGACAGGAGCACAAATCCTCGGGTTGGAGCAGGCTAAAGCGCTGGGAAGAGCCACGCGTGCTCTCCAGCCCCTCTGCTTGGGTCCGTTTTCAGCACGGGGGTAAAGATGCACCGCGTCCTCGGAGCGCGGGATCCGCGGGCACGAGCCCAGGCTGAAAACGTCCCCCGGCGGGCGGTGTGGGGGGGTGTGTGTGTGTGTGTGTGGTGCCGTGGGTGTGTAGCAGTGGCCACAGCTCCCTGGGGGTTACGGGGCCGGCGTGCCCGAGCCCCGTAAGCCAAGGCAGCTGTCCTGTGTGTAGAGGTAGAGAAAAAGATAGCTCACTTAATCCTTTCACGCCAGGAGCTGGGTTTTTCCCGGAGCGACGTCCATTGCCGGCAATGGACGCACCAAAATAACGTCGGCAGCACTGAGTTAACCACCTCTGTCCTCTTTTCACCTATCACTTTTCTCATGCATCATCCAGCTTCCCAACCATCTTCCCGTCTCTTCACGGTACGCACGCTACGTTCGCTCCCTTCTTCAGCACGGAGTTGAGAAAAGGAGACACATGGTCAGCTGGTGATGTTAACAAGCTCCTTGCTGCCCTGAGAAGCTAGATGGAAATGGGTGAAATTACCAGGGGGGTCATCAGCACCACTGGAGAGGACATAGCTTAAGTTACGAGGTTTTCAGACCCCCCCACCACCCCACTCCCGGCCACCCTCCTGCCAGCTCCGTTCTTTTCCTTTAGGAACCGGCCACCTCGGGCTGCGCGGTCGTTAACCAGCGAGCGGTTAACCAGAAACCAGCGTCTGATAGGCGAAAGGCGGACAGAAGCAGTTAACTCGTGACCACGTACAGCGCAGAAGGCACCCACGGGGTCGTGGTTTCCCCGAGAGCACTCCGCTTTTCGGGCCAGCTCCGGCGACAAACACCCGCCGTGCCCCTGCGAGCGCTGCCCCGGGGCTGTCAGCATCCCTGCCGTGGCACGAGGTAAGCACTAAGCACGCCTAAGGGACCACCGAGGGGACGTGAATCCACATCCCAGCTACCAACCCGCACCGGTGACGGCTCCGTGAGCCGACCGCGGGCTTCAGCACAGGCCCCCCGGGTACCCCGAGCTCCTCCGGGCTCCGGAGAAAACCCCAAGCCCCGTGGGACCAGCGAATGTCGGGCCGAATCCGGGCTCACGGCACCGTTTTGGAGAAGTGGCCCGTTTCGGGCGTCTTTTTCCTTATTGCCTTTACGCGTTTCCCCTGTGCCGCTCCGCGTTTCAGCCCCGCGGCACGTGAAAACCTCGCGCTGCAAAGACGGGTCTGGGGGGTTCCCCGCGAGCGCGCCTCCGAAGCAGGAGCAGGAGCTCGCTGAGCTTTCAGCTTGAACAATCCCAGGTAGCAAGGACTTCCAGTTCCACCTGGAAGGACCGGGAGGAAAAGTCCTTTTCCTAAAAGGAAAAGGGCTTCCAATTCCACCCCAACCTCAACCTGACGGTGCCACTTACATAAAGAAGCCTAAAAAGAGACCCACGCAAACCTAAAAAGTCTGCACATTAAAACCTGGTGAGCGATATTCAGCGGATCCCCTTGGTGAGAGGGGAAGGAACAAGACCCACAGCCTGATTTTCTACAGCAAGACCCTTCAGCTCACGGTCTGTACGGTAAAGTCTCGCTTCCTCTCCCGGCACGATTTATGGCACGAACGATTACGCTCAAACAATTCTGCGAGTGTTCGAGAGCATCTGATTTTTCTGAAAAATTCAGAGATTAAGGTGAGATTTCCCTTAACTCTTACACAGAACTCTGTTTTATACGATAATGTTTGCACCCATGGTAGTTCACCGACGCAGCCAGAGGTCTGGGGACTCCACGCTCCCTGCGGCCTCCTCCACCTGCACGTGGCGCTGCGTCACGGGCACCGCCACCCCTCTAAATCATCGCCCATTACCCATTTCGATGAATAAAGCAGCTCTTTGGCTACACGATGCGCCGTAAAAACGTAAATTTGCTTAAAGAGCACTAATTAAAACCGGGCAGATGCTTGGTTGGGAGAAGGGCGCAACTCCTCCGCCACCTCTTCCCCCAAGGCCACCCCACTTGGAAGCACGGTAGACCTGGCAGATGCATCTTAGCTGTAGGGCAGCGGCTTGGGGACATGCAAGGGTCCCTTTCCTCTCCCTCTGACCTTTGTTACGCTGCTGTGGACGCGGCCTCAGGGCAGTGCCTTTGCTTTGCTGGCTCCTCAGTAAATGCTCTCACACTTCAAAGCAAGGCTCTCGCCCTCCTTGCTCTCCCTTTCACGGGAGAGCATATTTCCCTATATTCCCTATATATAATTTCCCTATATATATGATTATATAATATATATTCCCTATATATATAGTTATATAATGTTCCCTATATTTCCCTATATATATAATATTTCATATTTCCCTATATATTCCTATATAGGAATATAATCCTATCGGAACAGCAGATTCCCGAGGAGTTTCCAAAGACCTACAGAAACCCCCCGAAAATGCCCGAAGCGTTGAGCGGCAGGTTACGGAACTAAATTTCACCCGAAATGTCATCAAAGACAGCTGCCAGCTGAAGATCAAGCGGCCAAGGCGGCCACCTACACTGCCCAGGGAGGAGGGGAGGCAACCAGCAGCCCCAGACCCCACTCTCACGTTATCTGCTCCGGGAAGATCTTGATGGAAGTGAACCAGCGAGCAGCTGCGTGTTCTGGCAGCCTTTAAAGGCTCAGATTAACACCCCCAGATCTGAGTATTTACCTGATCTCAACACGAGCTGCAAACATCTAGAGGTTAACCCAGCATTAGAAGTGCTACCGAGAGGACAAAACGTTGCCAACAGACGTGATTCTGGGGGCTCTGCACGTTAACGGACAGGGAAACGCTGACCATCTTCTCATAACTGAATCGAAGGGTAGACGGTTGGTCAACGGGCAGCAGGACGGGCACGGGGCACTTCAACCAGAAACGCTTGTCACGCTGTCACTAGCCCCTTTTTCTGACCGTTTGGGAGGTGGCTCTCAACCACGTACAGCCGCCTTCCCCCCGAGCGGTCCCAAAACCGCCACGAGACGACTGAGGTGTTTTTGCGGTGGCCAGCCCGAACCGTCTTTGGTGCACACCTTGCGGCGTGCAACACCAAAAAAAAAAATCCGGACAAAATCACCCGGACAAAATCTGGACCAAAACCACCTGGAAATCTGTTTGAAGTCACGGGCAGGGGAGCTTGCAATGCAAGGATATATACAGAAAGCACCTGAAAAACCCTTTACGTAGCAAAAGCGATCTTAGGTGTCAGAGATTTACCAACAGGACCACGTCTCGGCCCTGCTGTACCGAACTGCCAACAACGCTGCGGGTACGACGGGGCGCCTCTTACCTTTAGGTCTTTCCAGCTGTCGAGCAGCCTGGTGGCCAAGTCGCTCACGTCGACGATTTTGTCGGTTTGCTCTTGGCTTCTCTCGCTCTCCACGTCGGATACGCCCTCCTCTTCGTCTTGGGACGGCGTTTCCATCGTGATGGGCTCCTCCAGCTTCGCACCGTTGCTCTCCTTGACCTCCGCTTCAGGCTCAGGCTCCAGCTCCACCACCTGGGGTTTGCTGCTCTCCACCGGCACGTCAGCAGCGGATTTGATCTCCTGCTGTTGCTGCTGCTCCTCCGGCACCTCCGTCGGGGCACCCTCCAGCTGGTCCAGGTCCTCCTTCCCTTCCTTCCCTTCCAGCTCGCTGGTCGTATCCGAGATTGCGCTGTCCATGCTGTTTTCACTTATAATTTTGAGCCTTCGGAACACCAGCTTCTTGGGGGTATCCGTGTCACCTTCTGCGCTCTGCTTGGTGGAAAGATCCGGCGTGTTGAGCGGCGTGTGAGCCCGCGACGTGTTCTCGCTCGAGTAGCCATCGCCCTCGCTGAGCTGCGGGACAGCGGTCTTGGTCTGAGCCCAGCGCTGAATAATCGGGAGCACCTTGCTCTCCTCCAGCATGTTCTTGGTGGGTATAGGCAGCAGCTCCAGCGTCTTCATAATCTAATTGCAGAGACAAAATCACAGCCATTAGAACCACCACAGCGCTCGGCTGGCTCCAACCTGGGCCGATTTCCTTTTCTCAGCGAAATATCAACGCAAACAGGACTGTGAGAGGTCACGAGGAGGAGACAGCCGCAGCCCTCCTCAAGGCTGAGCCGCAGGGGTGAACTTCTAAAGAGGGCAAAGAAACCATGAGCGGGAAACAGCGAGCACAAATACGTAGCGGGTTGCAATTAAATCGAGTTCAAAGAGCTCAGACGCTTACAGATGATGGCCACAGCCACTTCTGGGACAATCGACACGGCTCAAAGTGCTCCAACAGTCAGCCTGTCAAACCAGCACGCAGCTAGGCATGCTGTAGTCGAGAAAATCTCAGACTTTCGAGACGTGTCAGCAGCCAGAAGAGCAGAGCTCAACCCAAGTGCTCTTTAGAGACCGGGGAAGGTGGAGAGGAACCGAAGAGCCTTAACGGGACATGGTGCCAGCACGCCAGGAAAGCCTTTCCCTCACTTCCCAGAGGCGCCCTTACCACCTCCAGCAGAAGCTGGAGCATTAACGGGGTCACAGGAGGGGGACCAGACGATCTTCTGAGGTCCCTTCCAGCCTCGGCCGTTCCGTGAGACCGCGGTGCCCCGCAGGAGGGGACGCAGGCAAGCGGCCGCGCAGGCGCTGCGCCCAGCCACGGCACAAGAACAACCTGCGATGGAGCACCGCTGAGCCTTGGCGATCGTGCCAAGTAATCCTAGCTGTGTCTGTCTAGAGCTCCATGATTGTACACCCGTGAGTTTAATAGCCCACGGAATAAAAAAAATAAAACCAACCCCACGGTGGTACAAAACCTCTCCCAAAAACAGAGCCCAAATCCCCGCCAGTTCTTCTGAAGCAGGAGGCAGAAAGCCCTGTTGCAGCAC
This sequence comes from Anser brachyrhynchus, assembly GCF_964034855.1. Lineage (NCBI taxonomy): Eukaryota > Metazoa > Chordata > Aves > Anseriformes > Anatidae > Anser > Anser brachyrhynchus. The sequence goes on along the minus strand of NC_137695.1, from coordinate 1,543,971 downwards.
TTGAAGTGCCCCAGCTTTTCAGCTTACTGATGTTTAAACCCAATCCTTCTGGAAGGAAGGACAGGAGACGGTTTTATGGCATTATGCTAATTTCTGCCACAGGCATCTGATGGCCAGAAGACCAACTCTTAAAACAATGTGACTGTAAAAAAGAAAAAAATAAAGAGGAAAGAAGAAAAAAAAACAAAGTGTGATCTGACCCCTATCACAAGCCTGACTTGCAACTCAGTAAAGAATGACCTAGATTTTAAAAGAGTGTATTTGATCCATAGAAAAACACCGAAGTTAATAGTGCAGTGACCAGATGCATCGGGAGTGGAGACAAAGCCACTGCCCCAGCAACTCAACGCTCTCAGGGTCCCTCTGAGTGCTCGTGGGGAGCAGCTCTGGCTTCGAGAACTGCGCTGAGTGCCTGAACCTACTCCAGACACAGCAGGGGAAAACCAAATTCTAACCTGAGCACTGATTTATGCAGCCAAAGCTGGAGGCCAAAGACACTGCCTCATCCCTCAGAGCAGTAACTACAACATATGCGGGGCTCTGTCTGCCCTAAAGAAGACAATGCTGTAGTCATGGAAGGGAAAGCTCAGTGCAGGAGTGGTTCCTGCAAGAGATGCCACGCTCAACTCAGTCCTGGTGCACCCACAGACCCCTAACTCAACAGCACAAAAGTTCTCCAGGTATTTACGGGCAGAACCGCGCAAGCGTCTGCATCGTGGAGGGAGCATCTAAACCCAGTGCTGGACATCTAAGCCCACGGTGCTGGACACTTCTGCTATGTCCTCATCAAAACCTGTGAGTCAGTGAAGTTAGAGAAGCTAAGAGGAGAAGTCCATGACTGCCAGCGGCCGGGCTGCCTTCTTCCACGCCATCTTTCAAAAAGTCACCGGGTTACGGGGGTGTCAGACACCATCCCTCCTGGGGCCAGGGCGAGATGAGCGCGACGCGACCCGTTCACAAAAGCTGAAAGAGGAAACCGGCGCGGAGCTAAGGGAGCAGGCTGTCAGGCTGCCATCCATCCGTGTCGCCACTTCTGGAAAACAAAGGGGGAGTCAGGAGCAGGACAGGCACCCTCAGCCCCGAGGCTCGGGCAGTCTCTGCTTTCCGGCTGGATTCGGGGCAGGGTGCGCCTCTCCGAAACGCCCAGCAAAGCGCTGGCAAGAAGCGTCTTTAACGAAGGAACTCCCAGATGGTTTTCGCGTGCGATGCTGAAGCGCATACAGAAAACAGAAATCTTAAAGTTCCACTTCGGCCCGTCAAAGCAATACCTCAAATTCCCTCTGTAGTGCAGTATGGAAGAAATAAAGATCAGTGCCGCTGCTGTGTAAGTCTGGCTCATGTCACCAACTCAGAAATCTAAGGAAAACCACAGAGGCAAATTCTTTCCATGTATTTAGACTCTCCCTTAAAGCAGAAGTTTTAGACTGTAGCTGCACGGATACCGGCAGTTTGTTTTCACGAACGCTTGGTACACAATGTGTCTCTCAATAAACAACCAACTAAGACAAAAATAAACCAAAACCAATTAGCAGAGCGGCTAGGAAAGCCTCAGGCCTGAGGGCAGTACTGACCTCCAGCTGCAGCTTCAGGTTGTTGGCGGTGCTCCCCCGCCCGTCGCCCAGCTCCGTCATCCAAATCCAGAGGAGGGACAGGCCATGGCACTCCAGGAAGGACTTCAGGCACGACTGCGAGTGCGTGTTCTGGATGGGCCAAAGTTACAGAGAGGCCACGGGAAGGGTCAGCGACACACAGGCAAAAATAATTCCGTTTCCACATGCTGCGATGGCTAACCGCTGCACCGGGCATGTGTTACTTGTCAAGCTCATTGCTGCCGAAAAAGCATGAAGCAGAGAGCCAGAGCGAGGCACCTGCCAAGACCAGCACGCGTCGAATGTAATGCAAGGGGACACAACTGCCGTTTTCGGAGCGGTAACACATGCAGCTGAATGTTTATAACCACCGCCTGGTGAACAGCTCGTTCTACAGAATAAAGCTTCACGAGGCATTGCACAGAAATCGGGCTGCAAGCAACGTGCAGACTCAGAGGTAATCTCAGAGATAAGACAGCTGTAACGTCATTTGCGTCTAGAAATGGGCTTTTCATGACCCAGGCACACCAGTTCCACCAAGCACAAGGCAAGGGCTGCACCACACACCACCTACAAACCAAGCAGAACCGCTCAAGCTCCCTCTTAGCGTGCTGGCACAACTCAGACACCATTTTCCTCCCTATTTCCCCCTCTTCCTCTAAGGAGCTCTAAAAGGACACCCTTCAACCAGCGATCCCCTCCCCTTTCAGCTGGGAGCTGCCCACCTGTATGAGTTTGAGGCAGGTGAGCTTCTGCTCCAGCGTTTCAATGCGCACCATCAGCCGGGATAAGCTGAGAACTTGGTTCTTATCCGAGAGGCCCTCTCCGTTCTCCAGCAGCGCTTCCAGCTCCCCGTCCACCTGCCAGGAGGAAGAAAACGACGAGGCAATTAATTCTCCGACCAGGCCAGGCGCACAAAGCGCCACCCTACCTACACGACGCTAAGGAGAATTCATCCCCTGGCTTCAAGAGCCAGCACGAGCCCCTCCTGACCACTGCTCACATAGCGAAAGGGCGAAGTCTGGCTTTAATTTGCCGCAATTTGGTTGGGTTTCATTTATCTGCTGCATTATGGTTCTCATTCCACGCTGTTTAGGCCTCAACTGCCACACAGAACTGCACTGTTCCCGCCAGCGTTCGAGACGTACACATCTACGCCACGTGCAGAATGCTCTGCAGGGGAAATTCCAGGCGGATGCCCCCAGAATATTTCTGGTTGGAAATTTACCTTTTCATGTAGGAAAACAGATGTGCACGAGAAGATTATCGTCGTTTTAATTGCAGAGAGATTTACTTCTCCGAATTCCTAGCTCTTATTTATATCCTTTACAACCAGAGGCACATTCCTCTCCGCGCAGACACTGAAATATCAACCTCCGCAATTCGCTTACTGCTCGGTGGCACCAATTCGCATTTTAAACCCGCTTAAAAATGACTTATTTCTTGCCTTCCTGACTCTCAGATACAGTAAATGAAAACGAAGCTGGCCTTTTCAAAGGCAGCACCTCCAAAAAAAAGACGTAACGTTATTTGTAGGAATAAGGCTCTGTTTCTTAAAGCACAGGAAAATTCCATCTAGCAGAGAGTAAGAAGAGTGCAAGTTATTTCTTTGCAGCGCTTTGCACTCGGGAAGAACTCCTTTTGACCACTTTTCTGCAAACTTTCCTCCACCTACCACACAAATCCATCGCTGCAATTCAATGTGGAGAAGGCTCATGTAACCACTTGAAGAGGATTACATGCATGAGGAGCTATAAAAAGGCTTTAAAAAGTCTGGATTTAGCGTACTTAATTTCATTCACATACATCTGCAAGCACAGCTGAATCTGAAGGCAAAGCAAACACAATGCACGTCCATGCAAGTTCCTCGACGCTGACTTGCCTCTAGGCCAAAGCAATTAGAGGTTCGAATTCCACATCCTAACCCGTGGATGGCAAACATCTGCACCATTTTAGCTGTCAAATTGCAGGTAACGTCCTACACAGTGAAGCCAGTGTCGTTTGTCGTTCACTGGAATTTAAAAAATCACGCAACCCAACAAATTCTAAAACCCACGTAGAATTTAGCACGCTCTTCCTGAAACCAGAAGCATACGGTGTCGACAGCACTGGATGCACTCAAGACTGCAAAAGTCCCTTTCTAGAGCAAGGAAAGGCACATTTAACTAAAGCACCAAGAAAACACAAGTGTTCTACGTGCCCCATGTGAAATAAAATGATACAAACACATTCACGAAGAAGACTGAGCCTTGAGGTTGTTGTGAGTCACGAACCCTAGAGGAAGGCTCTACTATAACAGTGACCCGAAGACTCAGGAAGAGAGCATCATGCCCTCAGTCAACCCTCTGTTGCTGCTCCTCTTAAGGGAAAAACAAAACAAAACGAACAAAAAACGCACACGCAGAGAATGACACTCACCGAATCCTTCTTCCGGGAGCGTTCCTTTTTCATCTTCCCTCCTGCAGCTCGGATGCTGACCCTGTTCTCTCCCCCCAGGTAACCCCGGCAGTTGGCCGAGCCGCAGAAGCATTTCTGAGCTTCTTTGCTGTTCATGGGCAGAAGCAACACACCAGTTAAATAACGAAATCGATGGCATTTACAGTCAGTTGTTTTATCTTAGGAGTAAGTGCATCCCGCTACTGCGATGAGAAAAGGCCATTACCGCACTGCCCAGTCACTTCTCCTTCTCTTTTCCCTCCATTGTTTTTCAAATACAAGCTAAGCAGCTACAAGAAAATACGGAAAGCCATCACATCCCCGTTCTCTCGGATGGTTTGTTCTGTCTTGGAGTCTCCCAGCAATGCTGCTGCAAAGCAAGGCTGCCCAGACCACAAGGACAGGGCAGCAAATGTGGTATTTCACCAGCTGCATTCAGAAGAAAGGGACAGAGACTTTCTGCACGGCAAGGCTTTTCATTCTGGCCACTAAAAATTCAAACAAACCCCTCAATTCTCAAACAGCTGCTGTGATCCTGTTATTTCCACAAGAAACCAAAGGCTGGTACAGTTCCAGGCCCTTCCGAGGTCAAGAACCAAGAACCAGAAAGGTAAAGGTGGGGGCGCTGGGTCTGTGAACCTCCTACCATATTTTGCAATCAACCGAAATCACACGTTCCTTAGGAAAAAGGCTTGCATTTTATTGCTCAAAACAAAATAAAGAACGGGCTGAGGGTTCGTGGAAGTAGAAAGATTCAGGTGGAAGACTTTTTTTGCAGAGATTTACAGCAATGGACAGCACAAGAGATTTAAGTTGCTTTGTCTTCAGACAATATTTTTACAAAGCCTCTGTATTTTCTGCTTGACATGCCATAAATCTTAAACTATACGTCAAGATTGCTTGAGAGTGTGCAGGTTTTTTTTGGTTAGTTTGTTTGTTATTTAGAAATGTGCACAACGGCCATTGGAGGAAGTTGGCTCTGCAGTACCAACGGTAAGAAATGGAGCGGCTGAACTGCAGGGTCTCACGTGAAGCAGAAGCTGAGATCAGGAAGGGGACGAACAAGATCAGAGCTAAAAAAGCTCCCAGGAGACAGAGACCAGATGGACTGAACTCCGGTACATGAAACACCAAGTGAGGCAACGCAGCAAAACGATTCACCAGCAGGGAGGCCCCTAGCAGCACCGGACCACCAAACCCTCGTGGTTTGGGCTATGCCAAATGAAAACAGACAGAAATAAAATTATGGCTGTACAGACTGCGTGCTGAGTGACTTTGCCAGCTTTAGAGATTGGGCTGACCCACTCGCCCGCCTACCTTAGGACGGGACAACGAGCCTCCAGAGAGACCTGGGTCCTGCCACTACCAACAGAGCTCCGTGGAGACCTGCCTGGGTACAAGGCACTAACTTTTTGACGTGCAAGTTCAGGCTGACGAATCCCACCTAGGGGCTCTAATGAGCTAACAGGCCAGATACTGCCTCGTCTTAAAACCTCCGTGCCTGATTAATGCTTGGAACAGAGAACTACATGACAGCATCTGACATTTTAGCATGAATCAATGTATAATACAACTAAAAATGCATTTCTGAGCCTCTGCTTACAGGAAGAGCCGTGCTGTTGCAGCAAGCAGGATCCAGAAAGAAAAGCAAGAGGCACTCATTAAACTGCCATATTCAGTAAAGATGCCTAGGGATTATAAAATGGATCCACAATTAATCTCATAATTGGGGGTTCTTCCACGACTGTCAGATGCTATTTTGTGCTAATCACTTTAAAGGGAGGGAAATATTTCACCTGGACGAGCAGTAACAGAAAACATTCAGCTCAAGTGCAGAGAAGGGAGCAAAGCCCAAGCTGCAGCCTGCAGCCGTGCACCTCCGCAGCCAGGCAGGAAGAGGGAATGTGCTATCTGCTAGGCTTTTACAGCCCCTGCAAGCTTTGCAAAGTTGTAAAACAGTAATGGGCAGGGAAGAAAGAAGAGACATTATTTAAGAGCATGGCAAAGCCTAGAGCTTGGGCAATTAATAGACAGAGGAAAGAAACAGTCAGATAATTATCTAGGAAGTTTCCACTGGAGAGAGATGGTATGAAGTGTAAGAAAAAGCCAATAAAGTGATACTGGAAAAGACGTATTAAATATAACAGTAAATTCCTCTTTCAATCTCTTCTGTTTGTAATGGATGAAACTTTATCCAGGTAATTTTTTATACGGTTGAATTCCAGTTCATTTACAACCGCTCTGCTAGATGAGGCTTTCAAACAGTTCTGTAGCAGGATTTCTTCATTGCATCAACACTCACAAAACCCACTTGCAGCAGCTTAAGCGAAGAGAGAGGAGACCTACCCGTATCTCTGGAACTGGTAGTCAAACGTCAGCTCAGAACCCGATGGGACGAGCTTGGTGGTGAAAAATCCAACTCTGAGCTGCCCATTCACAGTCCACTACGGCAAGGAGAAAACAAGATGACAGCGATTATTGCAAAAGCCGGGCTTGACTTCTTTCTTGCATTAAATTAGCAAGACTAATCCTTCACAAAGCACCAGTGACAAATTTTAAATCTGCTAAGTGAATCAGCGGCACTTGCCCATTTCAAAGGTTTACATTTGACTAATGAGCTGCTACAACAACACACAAAAAAGGAAGACACAAAGATAAAGGAGAAATGCTTGTCACTCTGAGCTTGCCAAGTCGCAGGCCAGTGAAGTTGAGAAGGCAGCAGCAGCAGCTTCGAACCAGCAGTTTACCTTTTGTGTCTCACAGTTTGGTTCACAGCTGTGGTTCATAAAACGGGAGCAGTTTCCTTTCTGGGTAGCATCTATTATCTAAAAAGGAAAGAAACAACAAATATAGCAGAACTGCCTCTCCTCCCCGTGCACTAGGCAGAGACACTGAGCTGTGTACCAGGGAACACAGCATATTTGTGCACAGCAGGCTGAAGGAGAACGCAATCACTGCACATCCTTTCCTCCTTCAGCTATCAACACCATTTGATTTGGAGAGAATGGATTTTACGGGGACAATAAAAGCCCCCCCCCCAAAAGAACACTTTGCAACCGATACGTGGTTCTTAGTTTTCCTTACAAATTAATACAGAGCTATTCAGCGCGGTTGGGATCCTAAATTTTTAATATCGGTTTCTGACCCTCTGATACACGGCACAGTGAGTATCTGGGCTGGTGACGCCGAACATCTTTGCCACGCAGATTGTATTTTAATGGGAAGATGGCCTTGTGGATCACTGCGCCCTAACTGGGCAAAATCCTCCCCTGTGCTCCCTTGCGATCACGTACCAATCCCAGGGCAGCTACCGAAATCGCTTACACGGAGGGAAAAGAAAAAAGCACTTGGGAGTATTTTTAGCTCCTTTACTGTAAAGCTACCAAGACCCAAAAAAAAATCTTCAGAGGAGAGACAAGCAGAATGGGGTATTAAATTTCTATTTATACACCTCGCTCGCAGCAGGCCAGGGCCCACCGCCCAAGGTAAGCGGCGCTGCAGCTCCCTGCATTGCAGCTCCACAGCTCCGTGGGTCTAAAATAGCTGATAAGCCGAAGCAAAGATAAATAATTAAGAACTTCTGGTATATAAATATTTCAATGACAGTAATTCTGCATGTAGGGACTCCACCGGCTAAAAGCGGCCCAGTTTAGCGTACTTCTGTGAACTGGGGGAGTAAGGAAACTTGGTTTCTTGGGTTTTCTGGAGTGGTTTACGTTGGAAAAAGAACACTGAGTTCAGCTCCGAGCATCTCCCAGAGCTGGGACACAGGCGTGGGTTCTCCCAAAAGGGTTTGCTCATGTGGAAGGGGTGGGCCCCTAACTCCATCCCTTCCCACCGACACCAGGACAGTTTCTCCTCTTCCACGCCGCCTATTTTAAGGACCCTGGAATACAGTTAAGCTAAAAAACTTCTCTTAAACCAGGCTGAGATTGAGCAACGGATTAAAAAACGGGCAGTAAGACAGTCCAAGCGTCCTTCCCCTAAGAAAACACCTGCAGCAGCCTCAGAGCATCGCTCTGCGCACACACTGTGCTCACACTGAGCCAGGGCTGTAGGCAGGCAGGGTTAAGCCAAAACCAGGCAGTGTTTTGGTGGGTTCACCACTCACCTCGTCGTTTTTTAGGGCCATGAAGTAGTAGTGAATGTTCTTGTTGCGGGCATACTCCTTCACACGCGCCTTGAATTCTTTGTGATCCAGCACCTCCCCGCAGTACTCCAGCACAAAGGTGTTCCTGCAAAGCACAAGAGGGAGAAGCGTCGCTCAGCTCAGCCGCGAGCAATCAGCAGAAAACAACCGCCACTGAGACGAGCTCTCGGAACACAACTCGCCCATCCGTTTGTTAGAGCTACAATTGTACCACACGGCACAGCACTCTACCAGCTTTCGTCTCAGGCGCTTCAGATTAACTTATTTCTGACACCATCACACGGCTGCGGTAGGGTAGGAATACCACAGCAAACGGCCGAGATGCGAGAACAAAGCTTCCCTTCAAGCGGAACTTACTCTCTAACAGAACAAGACTTCGTGAGCCATGCGAAGAGGAAAACGAGGAGGGTTCCCAGAACGTGCTGGCAGATGGGCTTCCTAAATTGAGATGGAAAGCCTGCCTGCACCTTGCTGATGTGGCGAGTGAAACGAGGGGTCAATAAAAAGCCCTTTTAGCCTTAGGAAAGGTGAGTCTTGAAGCAGAGGTGCAGGAGAACCACCGGCTACCCCGGACACAGCAGAGGGCCAGCTCAAACCTCACCCACCGCACTCCTTGACACTTCCACGGGCATGCTCCAGTCTACTGCAACAAACTGTTAGGCAGCTTTTCCCAATACCTGTCCCAGGTCTCCTTGCTTAGTATCAGCCTGAACCTGTCACCTCTTCCCTTGTGTCTTTCCTATTTCCTTCCTGGCCTGGAAGATCAGAGAATGGCTTGGGTGGGAAGGGACCTTCTGCACAGAACCACGGTGGCGTCGCAGCCCTTCCCTCCCAGCCCTTGTTTATAAATTACGTCCATCTTCCCCCATCTCCCTGTTCACCAGAAAAATGGTTCTCCACCGAAAGAGGCAGTTCTGGCACAGGAGAGCTGAGCTGGAAATCTCTGAACAGCCCCCCCAGGTGGGACCGGTCTCCTCCTGGTGTCCACCTCTCCACCCCTCGTTGGATTTGTGGCCGTCCAAGTCTGCCTGCTGCTGGGATGACCTCCAGGAGAAGGCTGTCTTCTCCCAGGACGAGCTTTGGCGCTGCAGCAACATTGTGCCAGTCAGCACATCTCTCTCCAGTGCCAGATTTTCAGAACAGAACACGCAGAAACAAAAGAAAGATTCCAGCCAGCAGCAGGCTTAGATCTCTGCACCGAGTGGCGAAGAACTGCATCCAAGTCCCTTGACGAACACGAGCCAACTGCAGCAGATCCTCTTGCTGCTCTCGTTTCAGTTGATTTATTTCTTCTCTTCCTCAACGCGGCCTTCACGTGGTTGTTTTCACGTGGTTATTTCCTTCCCGTGTCTCTCGATGTCATCGAGCCCGGCACACCGCACGGACGTGATGCTTGCTCGGGTTCGCCGCCGCCACATCTGCGAGACAACCTGCAGACCCCGGGCTTCCAGAAGGTTTCCTAAAAACTTTGAGTAAAACTGGGCCCGATGTGTCCGTATGGGGCAGCAGCACCAACACCTCAGTCGCCATCACTGCTGCTTCACAGAAGCCCTACACACACGTTATTTTTGAAAAAACAGGACTCCGCTCTTACACAGGTTAAGTTTTGTTCTGCAGCGAGGTCAGAGCACTAGTACTGCCCACGTATCTGGCAAAGCTGGGCGATCAGAAGCCAGAAAACACGATTCTCACCCCCTTTGGTACAGTTCCCGTGCAACAGACCCGTAACAGAGAGCAATCGCTTCTTTTAAAAGCGACTTAACCCAGTTGTCCTTTACCTAAAGCCAGCTTGAAGGCTCTCTGGGTTAAATATACCTGCATACACTGAATTGTTTCCAGTGCATCTTAGATAACGTGGCATTCCTCTAAAGCAGTCAAAACCTCCTCCCCTCTGAATTAGCCTCGTGTGTTTGATGTAGCACTAAAAGAAACTGCTGTAAGGCCTACAGAGTTCTTAGGAGTGTCAGAATCCACTGCTGGATTCCTCAGCAGAAATCTTTGTCTTCTACAGAGGCAAAAAATCAGTTTCCACGGAAACTCACTAAAATACCCTGAGTTACAGAAAATCTTTGCACGATTAAATTCTAGGCAGACAGTCTTCAAGCTCACAGTCTCTCGCGGGCTTGAGACTGAACAGACACCCCGTGCCCATCCCACAGCCTTTTGAAATGTAAATCGCAGCGCCTGGTGAAACTCCCAGTGCACAGCGCTGCTTCCTCACAGCGAGACACGCCACCAATTTATCCTACAAAGCCTTTTGTTGTTCATCTGCAGAGCTTCACAGCTGACTTCTGCATGCCCTGTAAGGATCCGAGAGGGGACCCAGGCTCGGATGACACGCACGACAAATGATGCTGTCTGAACCTGGGGGAAAAAATCCATCCAGATGTCCCATAGCCTGTAAGAGCACAGCAGCTCACCACGCCTTAAGCAGCCGCTCTCCCGTGGCAAAGCCTCCGCACTCCCAATAATCCCCCATATTTGCCTCCTGTTTGTCCCGCTCCTCCCTGCTGCACCTTTGTGCGTCAGCCCCAAGCAGCTCTTTGAACACACACAGTCCTATTTCTTCTCTCAAGCAGACTTAAAGCTCTTTTTATTACAGCGATTATGAGAACGCACCAACTTTGCTGGCAGGAGGCTCACAGCAACTCCTTGGTCCATCCTCCCTGGTGAGAGGGCATTCCTGTCCCAGACCTGCACACGCTGCGCCTCAGCAGCAGAACGCACCAGGCACTACGCTTCCTTCCCATCACGCTCCCTTTCGGAGAGCACCGGTTTCGGACCAGGCCTGTAATTCCAACAGCACTGGCACCCATCCTGCTGCCAACCCAGGAGGAGGCCGACGGGTTCAAGCGCAGCCCAACACCTGCGTTCAGGTGCAGCCGGCTCCTTTGTGCACCAAGGCACCGATCCAGGTGCAAGAAACGCAAGAAATATCTGAGTTTAGATAAACAGAGGCAAATCAAAACCAGACTTGGATCTGCAAGCACCGCTGATGTAGAACTAGCACTCAGCAGCCCAGCAGTTGACTAACGACAGGGGGACGAAGGAGCCCCACGGGTTCTCTGTACAGTCCAGCCACGAGCAGGAAGACTCAAGAAGAGGAAAAGCTTCACAGAGGTGGGAAGAGAAAAAAACCAGACACGAACAGAGAGCACACTCCTCTGAAGCGACGGGACGGAGCCAAACAGGGAGAGAAGGGAACACAGATTAAACACAAGAGGAAGCTAGAGGCAAGTCTGCCAGAAAGCCTACTGAGAACAGGTTGGTGGAAGAGGGTAAAACCCGAGCGGGTGATCTAATACTCAACTGGGGTACGTACGTGCAGGTAACAGACAGGAACACATGACAGAGAGCAAGGACAGCATATAAAACTGGAAGAAACTCAGCACGTCTCCTAACAGCGGTGAGGCTAAGAAACTGCAAGCACGTTATTTTCCATTCGCGAGGGAGTAAAATAGCACAGCTACGTCATTCGAAGAGCAAAGTCTTACGATGGGAGATCTTTGGCAGCTCTGAGCCCCCAACCTTTCTTCTCAGTGAGGATCACTTCAACATCTGCATGCTGTTTCTTCTGGAAGCGCCTGTTGGAACAGTAGTCGCCATTTGGGCACCTGGAAGAACTAAGGGAAGGAAATGGAACAAATCAATTCCCAGCAGGACGACGGCGGTAACAGAAACAGCTCAGATGGGGAAGAGATACCAAGTAACCATAATAAATTCAGTGTAAAACTTTCAAATGTGTTTTGCTATAAAAAGCATAACCATCTGACTGTCAACATGCAAATGCAGACAATTTATTTCTGGAAAGAAGATAAAAACAGTTTCAATCCAAATGCTACTGCACTTGCACGTCGTATAATCAAAATGGGCTGAAGTGGCCAATTCTCTCCACATTTTTATGGGTTCTTCCCCCGAGATCTCCCCCTTCCCTACATCTGCTGCCTGGGCTGAATTAAAAACAAAGGGCAGGGCTTCTGCCAGGTAATTCCTTTCCTTCCACCCCAGCTGGTAACGATCCACATGCCAGGGGTGTCAACCCCTTGCCGTGACTATTGAAATCCCAGCCACATGCACCTAGCCCCTGCCTCCTGCTCACACGGAGCAATGGTTCCTTGGTCTCCCAAGCTCTTCCAGGAGGGGAGAGGAGACAAGAGCAGAAGGCTGGTAAGGCTCTGGGGAGAGCAGGGTTGCCAAAGGAGAAGTGAAAGCAGATCGCTAGGCTCACACAGAGCTGCATCTGCATTTCTAACTCTCTCCCTTCAACCACGCTTACGACAGAGCAGAATTAAACCTCACGAGCAGAGGACTCCAGGCCTCTGCAGTCGGTTTTAGCAGGAGGTTACTGAGGAAGGCACTGGCTTAGAAGATCTAAGGTCAGATCTGAATGCTGATATGTGGCCTCTGAAGCTCAATCCACACCAGCCAGTGGAAATGGGAACGCAAAGACAGCTTGCTGCCAATGGCCAAAAAGGTTTAAATTCTTTCAGGGGCTCCCAAGTCATCCCATGTACAACAGTGGCCACTCAAGAAGCAGGACTTACCACTCGATCATGAGCAGGCGATTGAGACAGTCTTCTCCACAAGCGACCTCCCCCTGAGCTCGTTCCTCCTTGGAGAGAGGAGGGCATTCACACAGCATCCGCTTAATATCCCGGTGAGATTTGTTCTTCTTCCTATGGAAGACAGGTCATTGAAATACAGCTGAGATAGTGCTGGGGGAGGGAAATTAATCCTCAATCTTTATCAACTGTCACTGGGGGAAAAGTAGTTTCTTCTTTAGAAACTGGACATACGGACTGCTTTTGGACAACGACAGGAAGGCACACGGGTTATCAAGGACACCTGGTTTGTTTGGAGCAGGAGGCGAGGGCTTTCTGATCACGTAAGATGATTCTCAGAAAGACATCCCAGGATATTTAACTTATTCTTCTTCTCCTGAGGGCACACAAGCCAGCTGTACTTACAACGTAGATGTGTGCATCCACGGACCTGCACACAGCGGCAGGACTAAAAACCCTTTATTTCGTCAAACAAGTAAAGAAGCCGACTTCCAGAAAAGTCAGTCCTAAATTTTACAGCTAGAAGACTTCTCACCACATAGTACAAGTTATAAGGTTTAAATTAAAAGGATAAAAGGCTTTGATTGGCCTCTTTCGAAATACTATATTCTGTAATCACATGTAATGCTATGGAGACAATCTCCAGGGCTCCCTCCAGCCTCAGCTATCCTGCAATGCCCCATTTGGTTTTGCTGATTCAAAGGCCAGGAGAAAACCCACGTTCTAAAATATTAACACACAAAACGTTAGTGTGCACGTGTATCATTTTTAAAAAGCATTCTTTTAATAAAGCAAATTGAAGGGTTTAGCTACTTAAACCTCTGCTTTACTGTCAAATAAGAAGATTAAAAAAAAAAGAAAACCATACGAAAACTGGAGTTACAGCAAAGGTAGAGCACCAAAGACATCTACTAAGTGAAATTTTAGTTGCCATAAGATGACTAGCCCTTGCAAGGGAAATGCTTTGGAGCGAGGATCCCAACAAGACAAAAAAAGGCGTAAAAAAAATAAATAAACTTGGGCTGAAATAAACAGCAAGTTCTGTCTACACGTAAGCGGTCTATATCCGGACTCTGAATTAAGAATATGTTTTTTATATAAACGTGTTAAAGCGTTTTGGCGAACAACGTAGTTCAGAGCAGCCAAATGAAGCAACAAACACTTGAGCATCAGGACCTACTACACAAAACACAACACGCGTGTAAATCCGCACGCGCGGAGCTCCCCCGCACCGCACCGTGCCCTCGCTGCCGGTCGGTGCAGAAAAGTTTGGCGTTCACTTGGGTGTGAAAAACACAGCCCCGCTTTACTCTGCCTCAGACTACGAGAGGGAGGCATCCTGAAGTGAGAAAGGAGCTTTAACGGGTATAAATGATGAGCAGGCCTTACCCCAGGCTGCACAAGGAATAAGGGCTGTTTACAAACTTGTAAGGAGTTCCTACCTACCCGTTAAAGCCGGACTCCGTATTTTTGGGCACGGATGAAGGTTTTTGAGCTCTGAAGCAACATACTTACTGAAGCCCAGAGCTCAGGAACAGATTTTTTTTCAAATGATCACACCCTGTTCAATATTCCCACGCAGAAGGATTCATCAATCAGCAGCTAACCTCTGCTATTTCAAATTACAGCTGTTAGAGCTAAAATATCTTGTTTGAGACAACGAATAATTACATGCAAGCACCCACAGCCTTTGAAAACACACAACATGTGTCCAGAACCTTTCCCATGCCCAGATTTCCCTTGGTCTTGAGAGAGCTGTCATTTGGGGGCTCTGAACAGAAGATCTGACAAGCCCACAGGTGATGCTGCTGCACAGCTCTGGGCTCTACTGCAGCCCCACCACGTTCATATGAACAGTGGACAGCAGAGAACACAGGAAAAAAAAAAAAAAGAAAAAAATGGAAGAAAAAAAATCACTTCTGCAAGCTACTGTGGGCACAAGAACAATTTTACTTGTTGCTGATGCTGGGAATCTCAAGTGGGCAAGTCCTGCCTGCCACCCATGTCAGGACAAGCTACAGGAGATGCCACAGAGAAGGAGGTAATTAGTGATCATCCCTCCACATACTCCCATCACTGGCACCTCTCCGGATCCTAAAAGTGGTTTTTTTTTTTTTTTGCTTGGGAGAAGAGACCTCGTGGGGGTTACAGCACTGGCCCAGCATGTCCTCTACAAGCAGTGCTGTGAGACCCAGGGAATGCAACATGCTTCCTCCCCATTCCTCCCTGCTCTACCAATTGCCAATTTGGCTTTAAAAAAAGCTATCCCAGAGTCAAATACAAGTTGAAACCGAAAACTGCTATAGTCAAAGGAAAAAAATATATAAAAAAAAAATCAGTTACCTTTCCGTCAAGTACACATTTTCCTCAATCAGGTCAAAGTAACAGGGCATTTTGCCTTGCTTGGCAAACTCCTTCCAGCGCTGCGGGTCTCGGAAGTCGTCCATGATGCACAAGCGACCGACCATGGAGGAATCCTGCGGCGCCGCCTCCACTTGCTCCCCCTCTGTCTTTACCTTCTTCCTCTCCCTGGAGTCGCCATCGCTCTCAGAGTCGCTCTCCAACTCCTGGCGTCTTTTTTTTGGCGGCCCTCGCTCCTTCACGTCATTTTTTTCCAAAGCCTTCACCTCCTCCTTTTTCTCACCGGCAGACACCGGCTCCTTGGTGGAATTGCTGCTGATCTCATGGGCTTGCACAGAACCTGCCTCTTTCTGCTCAGGAGCATGGAACTTACTCGGGGAGCTGGGAAAACGAGCCTTGCAGTCATCATCCCAGCGGTCATCCTCCTCGTACTCCTCGTGATCCTCCGTTAGAGAATCCGGCACTTGTCCTTGAATTCGTTCGTAATTAATTCCAGAAGGCCTGCTAGCAGACCTCGCATCCCAATAACCGTTGCCTTGCCAGTAGTTCTGAGACCCGCTGTACGCTCCCGAACCTGGCTGGTAAACGTAGCCTGAGTAGACCCCGAAGCTGCTATCTGGCTGCTGATAGGTGCTACTGGGCTTCTCCGGCTGGGAGAAGTCCCAGCCCAAACCACCCAAATCCTCCGTTGTATGAAAACCGTCCACCTTGGAGAACTCTCCGAGGCCAGACTGATTAAGCCCACCCTTCCCCTGCCTGCTGTCCGGCTTGGAAGCGTTTGCCTGGTGTCGAGAGTTATCAGCGCTTCCGAAACTCTCAGGCAGACAAAATGGCTGCTCTTCCTGCAGGCCGACCGGCCTACCTACGGCCATCAGCTCCTTCAGTCTCTCGTCTGGGTTGGATTTGCCGTCGGGGTCTGCCGCTAGGTCTGCCTGACTCGTGCTGTCAACGCCGTCGCTCTGTGGCTGGCAAGCGTCTGGCCGGAGCTCTTCGGGCTCCTTCCTGCTGAGCTCGGTGGAAGAGGCTGGGCTCTTCTCCATCCCCCTAGGAGAGCACCTGCTCTCTGCCTGTGGGCCGTTCTTACTCGCCATATTCTCCGGCCTCTCTTCGTAGTAAGGCCTGCTGGGCTCCGGCCTCTCGTCGTCCCAGTGGTCCGAGTAGCGCCGGTTGCCCTGGCTGCTCCGCGAGGAGCACGGGCTGCTCTCCTCCATGGCAATGGTCGAGTTCTTTGGGATAACCACAACGGACTGGAGCCGTTTCCGCGGCACGCCGTCGTCGGAATCAGAATCCTCCGTGTCGCTGTCGTCACTGCCCGGCTCGCTGTCGCTCTCGGCCGTGTCCGAATAATCGTCGTGGCGAGGGGGAACGAACTCGGAAGCGCTGCCGCTGCTGTCACACGTGGGGGCCTGCGTTACGGTTTCCGTTTCTTCTGCAGTGACGACAACGTCGCAAGATGGAAACAAAGCGTCTGGAAAAGCCGAAGCCACCAAGGGCCCGCTCCCTTCGTCCTCAACTGACGCGCCGAGGCCCTGCTCTTTCAGATCCTCTGACCCAACTCCCTCGGTGGAAACCGCGCTTTCTTCCACTGCGACCTCTCTGCTGCGGTGCTCCAGCGGCACTTCGGAGTAATACGAATGCTCGTCTTTGAACGACAGCTTGCCTTTCGCTGAAGGGACGTCGAGGTGCTGAGTATCCACCTCGAGCACCTCCTCAGCTTCCGAGTGGTGCGGCGGCCTCTCGCGCTGGTTTGGCGGGGCCCTGTCCCACTTGGAGGGGACGTTTCCCTCGGGATGCTGCGCGACCACGGGGTTGTCCAACCTGATTCGGGGGGAAAAGCCGTCCTGAGAGGAATCTCTGCTCGAGCTATCCACGGCTAGGCTCGTTTTATGGGAATGGTTAATATGATACTGATCATCTTCGCACGCAGACTTTGAATTTTGATCCTCTGTGCATTCATAGTCGCACGTCACTGTCTGCGGCTCGACGTGCACGTCCAGAAACGCCTCGGAAGTAACTTTCAGATCTCCTGGTTCAACTTCGATTTCAACCTCCGAATGGTACAAAGAAGGGGTAGCATCATCTGAAATGTAGCAAAAAACTGATTCTTTGGTTTTGTCACACGGAGTCGCCTGATCATCCAGCTTCTTAATTAAAGTTTTAGAATGATCTACATTCACGACTGGCAAAGGCATAGCTTCGCATTGCTGCTCTGGGACCGGAGCCTCCGTTTCCTTAAACAGGCTGCTACACTCGCTGGACTGCACACGAGAATCATCTAGCTCGTGCTCTTTAGAGGCGTATGTGCTCTCAAATCCATTTGATGGCAACGGATACAACTTACTCGTCTTTACGACGGGTGACGCTTCCGACCTACACAGACTATCGTCAGAAGACGCTGCGACATCCTCTGTTTTGGAGGCACTGAGAGTTGCCAAGTCATCAGACCTACCCTCTGGGGACCCATTTATATTCATTACCATAGGGAAACACGTTCTTAACTGCTCGTGCTTTACCTTTACTAAAGTTTCTTGTTCCTTAACACTGTCATGGCATTCATTTCCTGCAAGTTCCTCGGACCTTGAATGAGGAAAACCAGCTTTTGATTCATCTGTCTTTTTAAAAGTGGGTGAATCATTTAACTGATTTAGTGGAGAAAGTGTCTTTTCCCTTTCAAATCTTTTTGCAATGGACACTCGGATCTCATTGCTTTTTAGACAAGAGGTCTCTAAATCTAGAGAATTAGACTGCTGCTTTATTTCTTCAACTGATTCTGTACAACAGAAAGAACTTTTAAATTTATCAGGCTTTGGCGCAGGGGTCTTTGAAGGGGTGGACTTATAACGGGAGGAATTCACATTACTGTCAGGCTTAGAATGGGATGTCCCCTTTCGATACCCGAGCTCATTAAGGGGAGAGCACCTTTTGGTTACTTCACTTTCTGAAGTCCGTTTTGAATCTCTATCTGCTTTTGAAGAAGACTTTCCTCTCCTCTCCATGTCAGCATGAGATGACTCTATTTTGCTGTCCCTGTCCGATTTAGAGTAAGAAGTCCTTGAATCTCTGTACGAAGAGGAGTGGGACGACGTGCGCCTCGAGTCGCTAGATCTGGAATGTGTCCTCCTGTACTCGTCTTCCGAATCAGAGCTCTCCCTCGCCCTGGAATCCGCATACGAACGAGAGTATCTTGTCCTTTCTCTGTAAGGGGAGCTCCGGTGGTATCTGCGGTCAGACTCGTAGTAATGCGAGCGCTCCGACCTCGAGTACGACGAGCTGGTTCGGGAGCCCCGATCGGACCGGGAACGAGAATGAGACCGGCTTCGCCGCCTCTCCCTGTCTGACCTCGATCGGGAGGACGCATACCGCGAATCTCGCTCTGACTTGGAATAGCTAGAATACTTCTCATCTCTGTCCGACTTGGAGCGCGAGGAGGACTTCACCGGTTCTTCTCCCCTGAGCGACGCAGAGCTTTTCCTGGGATCTCTCTCTTTTTCCGCACTGGATATCTTCAGTTCATGCGAGCGCTGGCTGGAAGAAGTCCTCACAGAGTCTTCGTCAGACTCGGAGCCCAGCAACGTGCCGTCGGACTGGGAGAACTTCCTCTTCAAACCCTGTTTCCTAGAGCACAGAGAAGCACCCTTTGAGCTGTCAGACACCTCATCGTCTTTCCCAATATGGGAATCTTCCTTCTGTGGAGTTATTTCCACCTGCTCGGCCGTGTGTACGGTTACGTGTTCTTCCAAACCGTGTGATACTGCATCCTGTTTGACGTCCAGCTCCAAAGCCTCCTTCGGTACTACGCGACACGGCTCCTTCGAAGCCGGGACTTCTGCTTCTACAGGCGGCGACAGCAACAGCGTCGACATGAGCGTTACGGGCAGTTGTGGCAAGGCTGCTGCTGCGGGAACTGGCATGGATGCTGCTGGTGATGCTGTTGGTGGAGGTGGAGGCGGCGGTGGCGGTGTTGACGGGAAGTCCGCGGCCGCTGCCACCGGTTCCGTTACCGGTGCCAGAGCCGACAGTGGCAACGTTGCTGCTGCAGCTGGTGGCGGTGGTTTGGTAGTGACGCTAAGTAAATGTTTCTTAAAATGGATCTTCCCCAGTTCTACCTTCGGTTTTGGAGGTGAAGACTCCTCAGCTGAACCGGCAGCATCCCCAAGGTCCATTTTAATTTTGGGGTTAAAGTCAGTCTGAAGGGGTACTGCTGGGGAGTTCTGTGTTTCATTTTGTTTCTCGTTTCCGAGACCGGTCAGAAATCTGTTCGGTAAGGTTTTCTTGGTTAAACTAAAGCTGAAAGACACCTTTTGTCTTCCTTGCTCCTCAAGGTTAACCTTTGTTTTGGTGCCTTTGGGCAAAAAGCGACTAGAAGCAACACCTTTGAACACTGGGCCTTTGATAAAGCCAGCCTTCTGCACGGTTTCAGTCTTGCCCTGGAAAAGACAAAAAAAGAAAAGGCTGTTAGAGGAAGGTGTTTTTAAAAAACAACCCTGTTCTACAGGAGCACTGAACAATTCCCTTTTACCTGGTGAATTTTTTAAGGTTATAAAATAGAAATTGATATCCTGGGCTGAAGTCTGGGACAGCGCAGCCACACTGCTTTCTGCGCCTGCCTCCCTTTTGATCAGAATCAATTATCCGCTCATTTCGAGTCTTGAACATATCTCCTCTGGGATTCAGGCTGAGGCTTTTTAACTGACTTATTAATAACCAAGCTGAAAGTTCTTTTTGCATTTAATTCTTATTAAAAAAAAGAAGAGAGAGAGGGTTCAACGCACAAAGTTAATCGAAGGGAGAGCGCTACTTTATTTGTTCTCTTTCTGTGGTCTCGCACCACAAAACACCCTGCACTTTCAAGCCTTAGGTGCGTTTGTTTTCACACCCCAGCAGACTGCACCTGGATGCGTTTGGTTTCAGAGTGAATCAGGCTACCAAGAGCCACAGTCGCAGCCCTAAGCCCCGTCCTTTCCCACGCTGTGCTTTATCTCGGTCATTCATCCTTCCCAACAAGTCTCAGGCCAACAAGCAGGTTACTCACATGAGAGATGTAAGGAACCTCTCACCTTACAGAACGTATTTATCGAAGCCCTAGATTAGCAACTTTCAGAGCAAAAAGCACACTGTGTTTATTTACCTTGGCTTTTGTCCACCTATTTCTAAAGCTACGGGCTTGTCTCCGCAGAAGCTCTATCGCTATCTACCGCAGCGTAACGAGAGTACAATCCCTAAAAGACGAATGCTGTCACACTGTGGTAAAAGGGTGTTCCTCTCCACCTCCCTTATCCCCATAAATCCAAACTGCATTAGCGTAATCGCACTTCGGGCGAGGAGCATGACTCCAATGAAAACAGTTTTAGCAGTCAGAACACCGTACGCAGCGAGGTTTTCCTCCCATAACTATTGCATGAACACATCTTTGGCAGCAGCAGTGGTTTCCTGCTACCCACGGTGACTTACTATGTGCTTAGTTATCGTTTAACTTCTGTAAAACAATGCACAGTCGCTAAGGCTAAAGGCACCGTGGTAAATTATTAAGTAAGATGCTGGAATGGAAACCCCATCCCATTCTATTTGCATGCTTAGATGTAATTTTTACAAAAATACCCCCATATTTGATGAAACGCACAATATTCTAATTGTGAAAAACATGTCACGGCCTCCACCTGACTTTGTCTTGGCTACCCAGCCTAGCACCACGCACGCATCGGGTCAAAAATCTGACTCCTTTAAAACTGGTGCCACCTCACGGGTGCTCTGAAACGAGCACGGATGCCGAAAGGGCGCCCAGATAACAATGGCCTTAAAAAGGGGCACGTCCACACGCTTGTCCTCCTCTTCTCGCCAACACCGTCCCACACTCACCTCTACAGAGGCTGCTGAAAATACTCAGTTTTCAAGGAATGCACACATCAGAAGCCATCCGTTTTTTGAACCCAAACAACAGACTAATACACAAGCGCATACAACCAAATTCACCGAAGCACAAAGGACAAAATCAAGCGCTCGGCCCGTTTGGTTGGAGTTTCTGCGTGTCTGAATGCTACTGAGACCATCCTCCCGCAGGATGCTGGGCTCAGCCTCCCAAAGAGCAAGGGAACGTCGTTTTGTGAGGTTGTTGGGTCACTTCTTCTCCTTCCATGACCAGAAACTGACACCTTCCTACCCTGACCTGGGCATATGCATTGGAACAACCTAAGTGTAAGAAATCAGGTTCCTATCTTCACACGTATCTGGGTGTCTAAGGGAAGTAGTCTCCACAAATCTGAATCCAAACTCTTATCATTGACTGGATTCACCTCTTATACCAATTATACACTATATATATTAAAAAAAAACACAGTGAACACAGTGCATCAGCATTCTGGAGTTGTCTTACTAGAACCTGGCTGAAATTATTTTATGTCCAAAATTCAGTTATGGAAATAGATGCCAGTGCTTTGATTAAAATCTTTCTATCTCTAAGCACAACAGAGCTGAAATCTGAGCTTGCACACAAATAACGGGGTTTGGATACAGCCACCTTTGCACAGAACACAGGACTGGAGGGAAGGAAAGGAGCTGCTGAGCTTCATTCCGCTGCTTTCCATATCTATTCAGCAGAGATCACGCATCTCAGAACAAATGTTTCAACCTCACATGCTCACCCTTCCAGGGATTTTTTTCCTTAAATAACACCAAGTTTAAAAAACATGACTTACATAAATGTAAAATATATTCCACAGGTAGCTTTTGAAATTTAATAGGGAGCAATTACTGGCAAAATAGTGGAAAAGTTCTCCTGCCTTTCATGTTTTACAGACAGCAAAGGCTCCCCAGCACGCTGCTGTGGGCGCAGTGCAGCAGGGGAAGGCGGCAGGAGCTCGCTCTGCGTACTCCGCGGAGATGAATGACTGCCGAGGAATGACTGAAGCAGCACGAGGCAGTGCCCCTGCAGCTCTCCAGTCGCTGGGAAGGCAGGAGCACGCACAGCACGTTCAACCAGAGCAGACGTGGTCCTGAAGCGTCAAAAATTATTAGCGGCGGTCCTTCCTCGGCTGGGGTGTTATAAAACGTTCCAGTCCCTGAAAGTTTCCTCCCTTCCCCACACATTAATGCAGCAGAACTCGTTGTTTTCCACGGACCAAGGCCTTAAATACTCGTCTTGTCGCGGCGCAGAGAGCAGAGCCTCCCTGCACCCAGCGACTCAGAGGCACCACCGCGCTCTGCTGCCCGCAGTCGCCACCGGAGAGACGTGGAGGTGGCACTGAGGGCGCTCCCCTTCCCTGCAGACCCAACCACTAACCTGGAGGCACCCCAAAACACCGGGCTGGAACGTGAGGATGTCTCTTGTCCCTGTCCAAGCAGGTGGGGTTTGGTTTTGCCCTCTGGTTTATCTGGACCCAAGGCTCAAGAAATCCCTAAGTCAAAACGACTACGCTGGGCTAAAGCCTAAACTGGGAGTGACATAAAAAAGGAGTTAATTTTACTCACCTCATTTTCTTCTTCTCTATTGCAATCCAGCCGAGAAAACATGCAAAAGAAAACACAGAGAGAAGGTGTGAGCATCAGGCAGAACCACAAAACGCAACGTCAGACCCCTGCCACCCCAAGCGTGGCCGCGCCAGCCCGCACCCACCCAGCCAGCACCCAGACACCGGCAGCTTCGGAGGGCGCCTCGGGGACCCGAACAGCGGCAATTCTGCAAGGACGCCCAGAGCAAACCTTCTGAAACCCAGCAGCCTGCTGGACGCCGACGGCCGGCAAGCCAGCCAGGGTCCTGCTTCAACAGAGGCGACGCTGCGAAGGTAACGCAGGCGTAAGAGTCTGGGGAACGAGACACGGGAATCAGGATTTGTTTTTCTTCCTGGTTCAGTATTTTCCTTAGCAGATCCGGAACGGCGAAAAGTTCCTCCTCTCTCATCACCTCCGCACGCTCAGAAATAGAGGCAGAGGTCCCGACACACACCTTACCGCTGCGTCACCTGCCGCGAACCCGCGGCCCCAGCTAATATTCACCGCGACGCGTAGGGTTCAAGAATCCAGCTCCTTGGCGCTCAGCCCCTCGGCACCGAGCAGGCTGAGCACCACCTGGCTCCCAGGGAAGCTGCCGAGGGGAAGCCCAGCCCTCCTCGCCTCCCTCCTTACGCTCGCTGCTCAGTCCCACCAGCCGGGCAGCTTCTCCGCGAGCGAGGAGGAAGAACCGCGCTGCTCTGGTCTCGCCGTGCCCGACGCCTGCAGAGCCTCGGGGAGCGTTTTGGCCCCTAAAGAGAAACTACACACGAACGGATGCAGAGGTTTCAGGCACATTTCTGCAACGACAGCACGGAAGCAACCGGGTATTGCCCCATTTCAGCAATCATCAACCGAGAGTTAGGGGCGACCCGCTCGAAAGCCCCATCGCCAGCAGCAATATCCGCCAAAGGCTCACGTCCAGTTGATAAAGCTTATTAATGGGGCATAAATCACCCGCACGGCAGCAATAACAGGGCTTGTTTTTATTGAGGAAACATGACCCGTGAGCTTGAGCAAGCCGTGGATACACAAAGGGCGTGTAGGTGATTTAATGGGGTTGGGAACACCATTAATTCAGCGCAGTGCCGACGGGGAGGACAGAAGCCCTTTAAGAACCGCATTTTGACGCGAATTACTGCCCGAAAGGAGGCTTTCCTTCTAGGATCGCAGAAAGCGGAGTTCAAGACTTCCCCAAAACGCACGGCCGTCAGGAACGACGGTGTCCCGAGTCAAAGCGAGCGTTGAGGGGGTGAGAACAGCACCAAGGTCAAGCACGGCCAAGACCCGACACCAAAACGTTCACTACAGCCGCAAGGAGACGCGCTGCGACGCAGCACGGGGTGACGACCAACACGCAAAAGCTGGCAGTCCCAAACCAGGCAGAAAGAAGCGTCCGTTCACACGGGAAAACACGGACACGAGTCGGTACGTGGTGGGAGACGGGCACCGGAGTTCAGTATTCCCGAGTGCCCGCCGTGAGGGTGAAGGAAATAACAACCTGCGTTCGCTCCCGTTGCTGAAAAGCTCCGCAAAACCGGCGTCAAGTTAAAACGCTGGCAAGGACGCAGAGAAGAGGTCTCCAAAAACCGCAGGCTAAGAATAAAACTTCCCCAAGCTCCGAAGCACTCGGGGAGGAGCTGGGCGGGGGGAGGCACGTCACGGAGCAGCAGCACCAGGGCACGGCTGCAAGCTCCGGTCCCGGGCGCAGCTTTCGGCCACGGCGATTTCCTCGAGAGCATCCAGCGGCCTGCGACACCCCCAGCGGCACGCACCTGCAATCTGAGGTGCTTTACAGGGGGAAAAAACCAGCCGAGATGCTTCAAAACCCAGAGGAAGCCTCCGAGGAGGGAGCGAGCTGCGTTAGGAAGAGGACGATCCGGCTGCTCTCGCTTCTGCTGGGAGCGAGGCTTCGGGGGGGGGGGGGGGGGGGAAGCTGCTTTTAGGCAAAAAAGAACTTTTTTTCTCCGTCCCGCGGTGGTATCGCAGAAAAGGCAGTGGGATTTCAGAGAGGAGCAGCGAGGAGGCAGCCGGGGCTGCAGCCTCTTCCTTTTGCCCCAGCTCCAACACAAACATAGGTTTCCAAAATTAGGTAAGGCGCCGCTCTTCGCTCGGGAACGGTTTGCCAAATTCCTCCCACGCCGGGCTGGGAGTTACGCGGGCTTTCCACGATAGGAGCGCGAGGAAGCAAAGCAGGATCGTACCCGAGCCGGGGACACCATCCGAACGCACAGCCGCAGCCCTGCCTGCCTCCCTCTGGCTGCTCTTTGCTATCCTCAGAGGTGTAAAAGGAAGAGTTGTTAAAATTAGCATTGGGCTCAGGCGTTTACTGGCTTCTTTCCGTGAATTTCAAGAGGAAGGGCTTGCGAAAACCCAAAATAAAACGCAAAGCAAAACAGAAGACATCTACCAACAAGCGCACGGTGAAGTTAAAAAAAATAAATAAGGAGCTTGTACCATCTTTTCCTTGCCGAGGGCAACGCTAACGTAGTAAGACTCAGCACAATCCGCCTGCCCCAACGTACGATTTCCAAGAACAACTGCGCCGGGCTGCTGCCAGGCCCGATTAACGCCAGGTATCGGCACCGTGGGTTTGCAAACACGCCACGAACCCACACCGCTCCCGGGAGCGGCCGGAGCAGCAAGGAAATCCCAAATCCCCGCACCCCGCGCGCAGTTCACACCTCCCCGGTTTGTCCTGGGCACGATAATAATAAAATGCAGGTGCATTTTTCTTCCCAGGTTCAGCATCCCTTAGATGCTCCGACAGCTTGGTAGGAATGCCGCTTCTCGCCTTTAGACTTCTCCCCTTTTTAAGTCGTAATTCACATCACAACCTTGGCTTTGCGGGCTTTGCTTATGCTAAAAAATGCAACCAAACAGAACGCCCTCAGGCTTACGAAGTCTAAATGACAAATGCTGGTATGCATCAGGGCAAAAAACTCGGGGCTGTGCCAGAGCCTCAGCTCCCCTCGGTCCTTTTTTTTTTGTCTGGAAGCCGACGGCTCTTTTTATCTAAGCACCTGCAGGGCTAACGACCCTGCAAGAGCAAAAAAGCCTCACCCTGAGCAGCACTCGGCACACCTAGCTGGAGGCCGAGGCCGGCATTATGCAGGCATTAGCACAGGTCCATCTGAAAGCCCACCTGGCCAGCAATTCCCTTCCTTTCTTAGGGAAACAAAGCGCAAAAGCCAAATCCCGGAGGGAATGGCAGCCTCGGGGCCGCCCTGCTCCCCAGGCGCCGCTCTTAGACTGGGCAAAAACCCACAAAAACCTGAAAACGTGGGCAGTGACACGGGGAAGAGCGTGCGTGGCCACCCCGAGCTCCGGCACGGTGCTCAAGGCAAGAAGGGGAGCCCAGCGCATCTCACCACCAGGCGATGGGTTACAGCTCGGTGCGCGAGCTCGCCGCAGCCGCCGGCAAGCTCAAAACCGAGTGGTTTTGTAAAACACTTACAGGTCTGAAGCTCTAGCGCGTGCTCGCCTTGTGAATCTCCGCCGTGTCCGGCTGGGGATTGGAAACTAGGCCAAATCAGCCCCTGCCATTACCCGAAATAAACGCGGTGCTAAGCGGCTGCGAGCTCCGTTGCGCCCGGTGCTGGGCTCCCGCTTCCCGGACGTGTCCCTGCTTCCAAAATTACGGACCGCTGGGTGCCGCGCGGCTGGAAAAAAAGGCAGGGGGGGTTAATACACAACCCCGCTCCTTCCCCGGGTAAACCGCACAGAGGAAAGGCGACGGCACAGCCGGACAGGAAGGGGGGCAGAAATCAAACATTTTCCCCAAACAGAAGCTGGAAACCCAGCCAGTTGCTCCAGAACCTGAGGTCAGCAGCGCTACGAGCGGGGCCGTGCCCCCGGTGACACCCCCCCAGCCCCGCTCCCCCAGCTCAGCACCCGCTTTTGGGCAACGGGTTTGGAGCCGCACCTTTGGGTGCTGCTGCCTGGGGTCGGGGCAGGGGCGAGACGCCGCGTCCCCTGGCCTGAAATACAAAAAAAAACCCGGCACGTTCCCCGTGCCAGGAAGCAAGGCAGCCACGCGCCGGATGTTATTTCCCCCCCCTTCCCTCCCTCGTTTCCGAAAATAACACGGGCTGGGGGGCATCCCGCAGCCACGAGCAGGTGGGGAAGGGACGAGTTTAACAAGGGGACGACCTGAAATACCCTTCGCGAAGCACAAAAAGGGCCGGCCGCCGGCCGCCGGCCACCCCAGCGGTGAATTGGGAGCAGCGGTGACACGGGTGCCACCACCGGCCCGGCCCGGCGCCCCCCCTTCTCACCGCGAGGAGCGGATCCGGGAGGCTTTAAGAGGCAGCACGGGGAGCTCAGGGCGCCGTAAATCCTCGCTACGGGCATTCAGGTTCCCCTTCCCCGCTGCCCAGGGGGGGAAAAAAGGCAGGCTAAAGAGGCACGAGCTGCAAAACGCCCGCTCCGTGCCAGCTGGCAGCCTGCGGGGAGGTGCGGGAGGTGGCCAAGGAGCCCGCACAGCCCCTGGGGTAAAGCCACAGGTTGAGGCTTGGGGTCCTTTTTCGGAGGCGGGCAAGGCTTCACCTGCCACATATTTCGCTCCCCGTGCGTTCACAGCAGCGTTTCGGAGAGGCTGGCAGCTTTTCCTTTCGGAAGCAGGCCCCGGGTAAGAACGTTTCCAGCAGTCTCCAGCCTGCCGCTCCAGGAGAGGCGCCGCGGGACCCGCTCCTCGCCCAGAACTCCCCCGAAGCCCGGCGGCCGCGCACCCCGCTCGCGCTCTCCCCGCTGCACCGGGGCTCCGGGGCACGTCTGAGGGAGGAAGCCGGCGGTTCAAGCCGGGCGCCGTGACAGCGGCCAGCCCCCGGCGATCCCACGGCTGCGGCGTGCCGCCGGACGGCCGAGAGCACCGGCCCGGCGAGGGAACGCACCGCGGCGCGTGGAAGGGGGACGGCGGCGAGCCAGCGAGCTGGGACGGCGTGCCGGGGCGGAAGGAGAGGGCGCAGGCCCACGGCTGCACCCGAAAGCAGGGCTCCCGGTGGGCAACGTGGCAGCGCTCGCCCTTGGCAAGCCTCCCCCCGTCCAAGCGGGGAAGGAGAGGTTCGGTTCGCAGCCTTGGGTTAGCTTCCCCCGCGGCAAAAGGTAACCGGGGGGGGGGGTCGATGCTCAGACCCCCCCCCCCCCGCACCAAAATCACCTCCTGGAGGCGTCGCGGGGCGGCAGGAGCTGCAACAAAAGGGAAGGCTCCGAGCACCCGCAGCATTCTCCAGTTGCACTGCCCCAAGGCCATGCAATTAAAGCAGAAAATGCGTGAGCACCCCGAGGCAGTGCGGTGCCCTTCCCGGACCGCCTGTCCTTCCAGGGGCTGCCGGCAATTTGTCCCCCCCCCCCCCCCCAATTTGTCCCCGCTGTCCCGCCTCTCCGGGGCTCCCCAGCGCGCAGGCACCTCCGCGCTACAGCCCCACGCAGAGCAGCAAATCCTCTCCCTAACGCAGAGCGAGAGCAGTGCCCTCTGCTTTCCTCAACGCGAGGAGAGAAAGCAGAGGGGACAGCCGCCTGCGAACTCCCCCGGCGCGGAGCGCAGCCCGGCTCGGGGGGGAAGGAGGCTTTGGAGCAACCTCTCCAGCACCCTGCAGCGGCAGGGGCAGCCGAGGGAGGCGAGGAACCCGCGAGCGGGCCGGGTTAGGAGATAAATCCATCGCCCCACCGAGTTCCGCGCTCACTCACGGTCATCGCTGCCGGCGAGCGGCACCGGGGCTTCGCTGGCGGCGGCAGCTCAGGCCGTGCGGCTCCACCTCACCTGGGCAGCAGGTCTGGGTGTTGGAAACAGGGGGGGAAAAAGGGGAAAAAGAAACAACAAAAGGCAAGGTGGCCCCTCCCCTGGGGGGCAGGTCCTGGGGGCAGCCCCTGCAGCAGGGGCTTCCACCCACCCTCCTCCTCTTCCTCTTTACCTCCTCCTCCTCTTCCTCCTCCTCCTCCTCCTCCTCTTCCTCCTCCTACTCTTCCTCCTCCTACTACTACTCCTTCTCCTCCTACTACTACTCCTCCTCCTCCTACTACTACTCCTCCTCGCAGACCCCCAGCAGGCACCTGCAGGCATCCAGAGCCCGCTCCCCGCGCGCCCGCTTCACCTGCGGGGAGCTTTTCCCCGCCGCCGCCGCCCCGTACGCAAGGGAGCAGAGGGGGGCGAGCACGCTCCTGCTCGGAGGATCCTGCTCGGAGGTTACGGGGGGTTTCCTACGCCGCGAGCACCGCCCCGAACGGCCCCCCTGAGGGACAGGCTGGTCCCCGTCACGGTCAGTCTTCGGCCGAAAGGCAGGCGCGGGGCAGCGCGCGCGGGGGTCACCTCGAGCGGATTCCGACCCGAGTTCGCGTCCGGAAAGCAAACCGACCGGGAGCCGACGGGAAGCCCGGCCTCGCTCCTGCCGCTCGCGCACCCCGAGAGCTTCCTGAGGCGCTCGGGGAAGGCCCGCGGGACCCCGGCAGGTTTTGTCAACTGACCCGCAGCCCTCCGGCAGCCCGCGTGGCCCTCCCGAGGGCTAGAAACGGCAGAGAAGGAACCAGAAGCAAACTCCCTGCACCGGCAGCTCCTGAAGAGCCGAGGGCCTCAAACCGAGCCGTCCTACGGCGAATAAACGGAGCCCAGCACGGCGGGAGGAGAGGAGCTGCTGTGGCAATGACAACCAGGAGCTGGCGACGGGCAGGCGAGTACTGGGGGAGCAGAGAAACGCGGCCCCCTTCATCCTTCCGGGGAGCAGAAACTTGCCCGACACAGCACGAGCGCAAGGCTCCGGAGCTCGTCCACCGGCCGCTGGTGAGGACTTGCCTTCCGTCAGCCGCGACACGGGGCTCAGCTCTCGACGCGGACCTCTCCGCGGAGGCGTTTCAAGTCCAAAAGCTGCTCGGGCAGCGGCGCCGTGACGCTCTCCGAGCCGTTAAGATCCTCGGAACCGCCGTGGGAAGCGAGGCGGGCGCAGGAGCGGTGCTGAGCGCGGCGCACGCAGGGTTTGCTCGGGTACGGCTGCGGAGGAGCTCGGCTCTTCCTCCCCTCCGCCTCCTGCCTTATGGTTTCCGATCCATCTCTGCCTCCTGACCCGCCTTTCTCTTTCCACTCCTCTTCGGCCCCAGGCTCTGCCCGCCGGACACCTTCCTCCTCCGGGAGCCCTGGGATTGATCCCAAAAGCCTAAAACATGCCGGGGGGGGGGGGGGGGGGAGGCGGCGGCACGGAGGGGAGCACCCCCTGGAGAGGCCGAACGACCTTCGAGGGGCAGGGGAGAAGAGAAGCGCGACGCCCGCTCCGAGCCACCGCGAGGCAAGAACCGAACCGCGCGGAGAGGGAATTCAGCGAGAAACGCAACGAGGAAACCCTCTGAAAGCCGCTTGAACCCAAAAGCGGGGTGCCCGGCCCCTTTGCCGAGCTCTCCCCTCACCCCAGGAGCGCCGAGTTCATGCATTAGCCGTTCCCGCACGCTAAGCACGCAGCAATTAATTACCCGCACGGGGCGTGCGGGTGATTAAAGCTCCCGGAACCGTTTGGAAATCACAGTACGCTGCCCCGCTGACGGCTCTCAGCTCCGAGGACGCCAGCCAGCCGCCCGGCCGAGCGCCCTGAGGCCGCGGCTCTGCCCCGTTAATTGCTCCCTCCGTAATTGCTCCATCCTCAACCGCTCCGAACTGGCCAAGGCACACGGGCGCCTCGACCGCTCGACGCCTCGGCGGGGGTTTTTTTTGGTTTTTGTTGTTTTTTTCCCCATTACACCCCCCGAGGCTGAACGCTGCGAATCCTCCCTCGGCCGCTGCTTCTGGGCCGCAAGCAGGCGGCGAGGGAGGAAGGGCAGAGCAGCGGGTGGAAGCTGCGGAAGAACCTGGGGGAAGGAGAGCGAGCCAGGAGCCCTCCGAGCCCGGAAAGCCACAAAAAGCCCCAAAACCGGGCTCCAGGCGCTCACAGGAAGGAGCCTGCTCCTGCGGACAGGGCACGGGGCAGCAGGCGCGGCCGTCCCTCATCGGAGACGCGTTTTGGGGCTTAAAACGCCTTTTTCCTTACAGAAGCTGACTTTTCAGGGACACGCGTAGGGTGTTAATTCGCAAGCGCATCGCTTTAAAAGCCGGACGCGCACCCGGGCACCGAAAGCCGCGGCTCCCTGCCCTCCCGCCAGCGTCCCCCCGCTGCTTACAACCCACCGGGGGACCTGAATTCGGGGTTTTAACCTCCGCTCCCCGCAGCGTACCTGACAGGAGATCTGCCTGAGAGCTCTCCCAGGGGACAGAAGCAGCCCACGGAATCCAGGTGCCTGCGGGAGGCAAAAAAAAACCAAGTCCCGGAGCGACAAAAAGCCCACGGCGCGAGGCTCTAAGAGACCACGGCGACGGCCACGGTGGAAAACCGGAGTTTGGGGCCGTTTGGATCCAATTCCCAGGCGCGTTAAAACCGTCGGAGGTGCGGCAACGGGGCCGAACCCTGGTCCTGCCAAAGCACCCAGGCAGGACGTGCCCGGGGAGCCGGGGACAGCGGGAGCACCGGTGTCACCCCGCGGGGAGCGCGGCGGGGAGACCCGCATGCGGCTGAGCCCAGCGAGGGCGGACAGACAGACCCGCAGCACGGGGATCTGCTGCAGGATGCCCTCTTTCCGCTGGAACGCCTGGGTG
The DNA here is from genome assembly GCF_964034855.1 of Anser brachyrhynchus. Lineage (NCBI taxonomy): Eukaryota > Metazoa > Chordata > Aves > Anseriformes > Anatidae > Anser > Anser brachyrhynchus. The sequence continues at coordinate 1,512,783 of NC_137695.1, read as the reverse complement.
CGAGCTGGAGACATCCACGGGACTCAACCTAACTCGCCTCACCGCCCCCAGGTCTTAGCGCGGGACGTTTGGGAGTCCCAGCCCCCCCCAGCAGCAAGGGAGGACAATGCCCGGTCCCTCGGGAAGCATCCCGGGTTCCGCCGTGCCCCGACGGCGCCCCAAAACCTGCTCCCGCACATCACGATTCCCCCCGGCTCGCTGCCTACCCCGCGCACAAACGCATCCAGGAGGTCACCGCCGGTGCCACCCAGCTCCGCAGGGACGCTGCGGCAGCTCCGGGCACGAGGACCGGGCCCCTCTGACGCTCCCGACTGTCCCGCAGCAGAGCAGCAGAGGACATCGGGGCGCGTTTGTGCGGATCTCCGCCGCGGTGGGCGGCTGGAAATACCCGGCCGGGCCCTGGGACGCGCCGCCAGGCTCCCCGGCCCCTGAGGTCCCACCGCGGTGGCACCGGTTCGTTCGGAGCGATTCTTTAGAAAAGCTGTCGGACAAACCGCCCCGGCTTCTCCCCGCAGCCCCGGTTTGCAGGCTCGGAGGCTGTTCCGGAGGAGGACCAGCGGCGTTTCACACCGCCACGCGGCGGGCGCTGAGCTCAGGACGACGCTCACCCTGACACCAACCTCACACGTTACTCCGACCCCTGGGGCCAGCGTTCATTTCACCCTACATTAGCCCAAAACGTAAAATACCTACACCAGGCTAGAACTTCGTGTCTAATGGCGGAGCTCTTTGAAAGCAACGGGAAGGAAAGCTCAGGACAAACCAGGAGTGCGACCGCCAGCAGCCCCGCGGGCAGCACGGTGCCCACCGCCAGGGCTTGCTCCTTGCCCCACACAACCCTCCTGCAGCGGGCGAACGCGTCCCAGAGAACCTCGAGAACTACGGCTAGCGAAACCGAACCCCAGCCCACCACGAAATCCTCCGTCTCTCCCTAGTTTTAGCAGGCTCGAGCGCTGGCATCGTTCAGCGAGGGATCCCTGCAGCTGAAACAGCTCCTCGGCTGCCCCAGGTGGGCGCGCACCCGACTCGCGGCGCTCGCTCGGGAGGTTTGCTCTGCTGTCCTGGCTCGAAAGGGGCCGTTTTTAGCTCCGACTCCGCTCCAGCAGCGGCAGGGGGCCGCTACGCGCCGGGTGTTTGCCTCCTCGCAGCCCCGAGCCGGCCGCCCGGCCGCGATGCTGCGCACGCGAAGTTTACGGAGCGCCCCAAATCCTTCGGGGAGGACGTCTACAGCTGCAAAGACACCGTTCAGAACCAACGAGAGAAAAAATAAAATAAAATGAAATAAAATAAAATAAAATAAAGTAAAATAAAATAAATAAAATAAAATAAATGAATAAAATAAAATAAAACACAACAACCCGCTACGGGCAACTCTTCCACAGGCAGGAATAAAAGCAGGACGATGTAGCGGAGGGGGGTTAGCGAAACCCCCCCGAGGGGAGGACCAGCATTCACCGGCCATGAGGAGCAACCCCTCGTTTCGGAGACTTCTCCCTTCCGTCAGAAAACGGGGCAGGGGCTCGCTCCCCTCGCCTCCCTCCAGCCCCGGGCAGCGGGGAGAGGACGAGGAGGGCTGAGGGGACAGAACCGTGAGGAGCTCAGGCGCTGCCCCCCCCCCAGCACACAGCCGAGAAGGGGCCAAAAAGGCCCCCCCCGGGCCAGGGCCGCACCGCCCCGCCGCCCCCCGAGGGCCCAGACCCCTCCGCAGGGCCCAGCCGGGGCCGGGGCAGAGCAGGAGCCGTGCTCCCCTTCCCCTCCTTCCCCTCCTTCCCCCTCAGCTCCGCGCCGCCTCCTCCTCCCCCCTCCCGCCGCTGCCGGCCTCCCCCCTCCGGCTCCCGGCCGCGGCGCTCACGCGAGGCCGGGGATGCGCGGCCTACCCCGGCCTCCCCCCCTCGCCGCTCCCCGGGGGAGGACGAACGGGAGCGGGGGGCGAGCAGGGACCGGGAGACGGAGCTGAAGAAGCGGCCCGGCCCCTTACCCACCCCCCTCACCCCCCCCCCCCCAGGTCCTTTCCCGTGCCCCGCGGGTCGAGCGCGGCTGCGGGGCCCGGCAAGGCCTCAGGCCGGGGCCGAGCCGGGCCGGGAGGAGGCGGCGGCGGCCCCGGGGCGGCCCCGGCGCTGCCCGCGCTTACTCCGGGGTGGGGTGCTCCGGGTCGTAGAAGTCCCCCATGGTCGGGCTGCGGCCGTCGGGGCTGACGGAGGGAGAGGGGAGAGGGAAGGGGGGGGGACGGAGGAAAAGGAGGGGGGGGGGGGTCCGGCAGCGCGGCCCCGGGAGCGGGGAGCGGGGGCCGGGCCGGGCCGGGAGGCCGCCGTCCGCCCTCCGAGCCCGGCGGGGGGCTCGGGCTCCGCCGCCTTCCTCCTCCCTCACATCGTCCGCCGGGCCCCGCGCTGCAGCGGCCTCCGGCGGGGCCCCGCCATCCGCGCCGCGCCGTGCCCTGCCCGCCCGCCGAGCCGCCGAGTCCGCCCCGGCACGGCCCCGGCTCCTCCCCGCCGCGACGTCGCCGCTGCCGGAGGTGGTGGCGGTGGCGGTGCTGGTGCTGCTCCCCCCGCTCCTCCTCGGCGGCCCCGCCGCTGCTGCCGGCACGGGGAGAAGCGGGAGGAGCCCCCCCGGGTTGGGGGGGGGGGGGGCAGCGGCACGGGCGGACCCGCAGGGGGGCGGCGGGGTCGGCCCCCGGGATGCCGGGGGGGCCCCAAGGACCACCGGGACCCCCCCCCCCCAGGATCACCGGGAGCCCTGGGATCGGTACCGGGACGCTGGGGCCCCCAAGGACATCTGGGACCCCAAAAATCAGCCTCAGGACACCAGCACCCCCCCCCAGGATCATCGGGACCCCCCCAGGATTACCAGCACCTCCCCAGGATCACCGGGATCCCCTGGAACAACCGGCACCCCCTGGGATCGGTACCGGGATGCTGGGTGCCCAAGGATATCTGGGATCCCCAAACTCATCCCCAGAACACCGGCACCCCCCCAGGATCACCAGCACCCCCTGGGACGAGCGGCAGCCCCCGCGATCGGCACCGGGACGCTGGGGCCCCCAAGGACATCTGGGATCCCCAAAATCAGCCCCAGGACACCAGCACCCCCCAGGATCAGCACCGGGACGCTGGACCCCTCCAAGGACAACTGGGAACCCGAAATCAGCCCAGGGACACCAGCACCCCCCCAGGATCACCAGCACCCCGTGGGACAACCGACACCTCCAGGATCAGCACCAGGACAGTGGGACCCCCAAGGACAACTGGGACTCCCAAAATCAGCCCTGGGACCCCCCCGGGACCACCGACACCCCCAGGATCGCACCCGGGACCCTGGCACCCCCAGACCCCACCACCCACCCAGACCCCCTGCCCCGTGCCCATCCTGATCCCCCTGCTTGAAGGAAAACACGTGGCCCTGGTCTTGCTGGCGTCCAGGCCGCGTTTCAGAGATAAATGCCCCAAAATTGCCCAAAACTGCTCTTGCCCTTTCAAAAGTTGTTTTGTTTTTTTTTTTTATTATTTTATTTTATTATTTCGCTGACTTTTCAAACCCTGGGGAGAGCTCCTCGAGCGAGAGGCTGGCCCAGCACCCCGGGACACCCGCGTGCCTTTGGGGTGCGGTGCAAACCTCCCCGCGTCCTTCGGGATGGGAGCCTCACAACAACACTCACAGCACCTGAAAATGGAGAGGTCTTTATTTATTTATTTTTTCCCCCAGATTTGGAGCCACGGGGCGAGCAGCAGCGGCACGGGGACCTGCGGGGACAGGGCGGTGGCACCGAGCAGCCCCGCTCCCCGCAGCCAAACCCTCCCAGTTTGGTGCTGGGAACGGCGGGGGCGGTGTCCGTGGGCAGCCGGGGGTCCCACAAGAGGACGGCCGAGGATGGGGGGACAGAGGAAAACGTCAAGGCAAGGCCGAGATCGGTTCACCTGGCAGCGTTTCCTCGGGAAATGCGGCCTTGGTTGGGTTTCCAGCCCCTTCGTAAGCCTTCAGAAATGGATCGTTACAACAAAAACGCTGTCGTCGCTGACGCCTGGGCAGAGCAGGCGATGTTACAGCAGCAGAGCGATCCGCAACGAATTAGAGCGAACCCAACAGCTTGGACTAATTGATTTTCCCGACGTTTCACGTGAACGGGGGGCGGCGTGAGGCGGAGCGAACCTCGGGGACGCTCCCGCGAGGGCTGGGGCCGGCTCGGGCGGCTTCGCCCCGTGAAGGTGCTGGTGGAGGAGGAACGGTTCCAGCTCCTACAGGCAGGGCCGGGCACGCGTTATCTCATCCCACCAGAGCTGTTCCAGGTCCGGGTCACCCCCACAAGGCCGGAGGTGGCTGGGGAGGAGAGGTGTCCATCCCATCCTCGGTTCTGCGCAGGTGCTGCTCAGCCGCAGGACCCCCAGCAGCATCACTCAAAGCCAGCAGGAGGAGACGCAAAAAAAAAAAAAAACAGACACAAAATCGCAGCTGACCGAGTTTTATTCCTTGTCCAAAGCAGCAGAAACCCCGAGGAGCTGCACCCCAGCGCTCCTTTAAGCCACTCGTGCAGCCCGCCGGCACATCCCGGCCCACAGAGATAGGGACCCACGTCCCCAGCCGTGGCACAGGCAGAGAGGAGCCAACGCTGGTGGTGAGTTAGGCTTCAAAAAGTGCTGCTGCCGCTGTCACTGGTGGCCTGAGCTGCGTTAAATTAATTTTTGCTCTGTGCCCGCATCCACCGATGCGGTCGCTAACAGCTCGCAGCAGCAGCAGGAGATGGGACTCCCCCGGCGGGATGTTTTGTACGCAGATTTCCCTGGCACGTGCGGAGGGGCTGGGTGCTGGGGTCAACCTCTTGTTGCGTTTTCCACTGTCCTGGGTGAGTAGGGCGCCCGGAGCCCACAGTTCGTTCAGCTGGGGGGGGTTCTCCCTTTGCCAGGCCCTTGTGCCGTCAGGGAGTCGGGCTGTAAATGCTCTGCTGCTGCGAGCGGTGCCGAGAGCGCACGCGGGGTCCCTGGGGGTGCTGCAAGCAGGAGGCCCAGGCCCTCAGCACGCCCCGCTCCGCACGTGAAGGTGGCAGCAGCACGATATCCTCCGGTGCTTTCCAGTTGCTGGGCACCGTGATCTCCCCTCCCGGAGCAGAATTACCTTCCCGGAAAGCACCGGGCAAACGCTGCCCTATTCTCCTGCCGCACCGAGGAGTGGGGAGGGGAGGCTGCCCTGAATCAATAACGCCATGGCTAATGCTCATCGGCTGGTGGCAACGCTTCCCTGCCGCTGCACCGCGTGCGCCCCTCGGGGTCCCTCTCCCTCCAGCACAGCCTGCAGGGGGAAGTGCCCCGGGCCTGCTTCAGCCCAAGGGCTCTGCCCCGGTTCGGTCAGGATCCGTCCTGGGAGCATCAAAGCGGCAAAGGCGCGACTTGACGCTCGCAGCTGCCAAGGTGAGGACAAGCCTGGGAGGCCCTCGCCTCGGGGAAGGAGGGCAGAAGCAGCGCGAGGTGTTGTAACGCCTCCCTGCCGTGACACGGCGTCGTGCAGAGACCGTTTGAAGGCCCTGCCTTGCTTCCCGTCTGCGCGACGGGCCTGCTCGCCGATAACCGTCGGCCTAGCTGCACAAAAGCAAGCAGTTTGTTTTAATTTCCGACTGTTTATTTTCGAGAAACCCGTTGTGGAGAGGAACGCGGGGCGCTTTCTGAGCTGACGTTGCTTGTCCCCTTCGTGCTGAACGCCCGAGGCCCAGCCTGCTACGTGAGGTGCAGAGACGACGGGGCTTTACTCCCGGCGGCTGTGATGTGCCCGGGCTTCTTGCGCATTTGCCCAAGGGACGACATGGTTCTAGCGTACGTGTGCTGGCGACAGAAAACAAAAGCAGCTATGAACATAAACCCCGTTTTCAGAGCAGAATTACCGGTAAAGGCATTTTGCCTGCTAAGAGAAACGACATTCCCAGCCTTCCCAAGCGGTGCTGGATGAAGCTGCCCCCCATAAGAACCACAGGGGGCACGGCCCCATCACACCAGCATCGCTTCACCGGTGGCAAACGCCACCGGGCTCAGAGGAGGGCGCAAGAAGCCCTCAGAGCTCAGACTGCAGCCTGAGAAATCCTCCTCCTCACCCCCAGCACTGAAGGGCGGGCTTTGAGATGTTTTCTTTAAAAAGGCGTAAAGACAGAATGGTGCAGCCCCGTTACTCTCATCAGCGCCCAATGTTTCTGAGTCCCCCTGAGCTCGGGGCCTCAGCGGTATTTTATGGCGAGCCCTTGCCTGGAAGGAAGTAGAGGTGCGAAGTGCTGGGATTGCTTTACAGCAGAAGAGACCAGCATGGGATGGGGCCTTTACATCAGACAGAGGGGAAAAAAAAGCCATGTCAAAGAGCTTAGCTGCGCTACAGGATTAGTCCGGCATCCCTTGAAAGGCTGAATTGGGTCCTGAGGAGCCCCGCACCCCAGGAGGCAGCAGGGCACGGAGCCGCTCTCCCGGCACACATCGGCAGGAGCTGGGCCCGGCCGAGGTCACCTTCTGATCGCTCCTCATTTTCGCCTTGTAGAACGAGGCTGACTCCGGGCCAGCTGGCAGCGTCGTCTCCTGCATCCGCTCGAATCTGTCCTGCTCGTCTTCCTCCTGCCGGGAGAAAGAGAGACCCCGTTCCATGCAAAGCCACGCGTCGTGGAGACGCGGAGCTGGACCGGAGCTCTGCACGCCGATTCTCAGGAGCCTCAGGACACGGGCTGGAAGTGAGAGCCCCCCCTTCCCACCCCGCAGCCGGGCAGGGCTTGGGGCAAAGTCCTTGTGCAAGCGCAGAGCCCCAGCGGGAGCTCCCTCAGCTCTCTCGGCCGTACCTACCCACGGGACGGGTAACCTGAAGGTAACCTCACAGCAGGAATAAAGTCTGAGCTGCACCTTGTCCCCCGAGCCCGGCTGCTGGCCTCGTGCCCACGCTTCTCCAGGCAGCGGTCTGGAAGGCGTGAGCGCGCCGAAGAGGAGCGTGGCTGGGGTGGAAGCACAATTTTTTAAGGTATTTTCATGGCAGATTTGAGGATAGCTCTGGCTTTCCTTGGCTACCTTCCATTAACGAGCAGCCTGGAGAAGGTGGCAGAGAAAGTTTGGGGTGATAAAAGGTGAACGGGCAAAGGACTCGAGCCACGAGTAAAAGGCGAGTGCCCTGGAGCAGTGGGAAGTACCTAGAGCAGTGGGTAGTAAAAGGTGAGTACCCTGGCGCAGTGCATCAGAACGATAAGTGAAGAATCAGCCTGGAGAAGGAAAAACGGCTCGGAGTAGGAATGAAACCTCTGGAGGAACATGAGGTGGTGCCCTCAAGGAGCTGGTGTGGCGCTCGGTCACGCTGACGGGGAGGCTGCAGCGAGCTGCCCGGTGAAAGGAAAACGAGAAACCAGCACCGAGCAGCGTTCCGGGGTCGCTGTCGGTTCTCTGCCTGAAGATTTCTGCCTGTAACGCCATCAGCTTGACACAGCTGCGAAGCGTCGCGAAAAGGCATGCTTCATTTATCTTTCGGGTTTTAATTGATGTGATGACAAGGAATCCAGGGCTGGAAACCATTAAGGGAGTTTCTATGAATGCACTGAGTAACTCGGGTTAGTAAAAGTGACTGGTGATGGATTTCCTCTTCTCCCCAAAGAGTGGCGGCCTGGGCCAGCACAGGCAGGCAGGGTTCCCCTGCTGACCTCATTATCCAGAGGGGTTGGGGTTAGGCTTTTTTTGTTGTTATTTTGGGTTTTGGTTTGGTTTTTTGGTTTGTTTTTTTTTTTGCTGTTCTCTTTACAGAGTCCGTGTCTGAAACCTTCCAGCCTGGTACATCACAACATCCTGCTTAAAAGTAAACTTAGTACATCTTTTTTCCTACATGACGCTTGTTACTCGTAGCCTCAAGGGAATTCACTCAGGAGGATAGGAAGAACCCGTCTACGATCAACCTTGAAGCTCTTCACGTGCCTTCCTAGAAGGCACGGAAGAAAACGCTGAACCGAGATTCACAGTCAAAATGATCAGACATAGAAACAAAAGATCTCGGTTTCAGTTTTCTCTCTAGGGAGCTACAGTCCCCCAGTACTAGAAATGGGGCTAGAAATGGCTAGAAATCCCTAGGGCAGGGGTCGCACAGCTCACGCCCTGCTTCCACTCCTTCCCAACCGCCCGCAGGTGCCCCCTGCTCCTCCTTTTCCAACCCTAACGCTTCTGGGGCTAGGCAGCAGTCACGGAGACGTGGTAATGGTACGAAGGGCTAACCCCTCACGGCCAGGAGGGGATCTCCCTCCTTGCCGCGCACCCCTCCTGGGTGCCAGCCAGGGTGGAAGCCCCGGCACCACGTTCCTACCAAACAGCATTAAGGTTCGGAGGCTGACATTGCACAGCGGAGGACAAAACCTGGAATGACTTCAGGGGGAAATCATGTGCAGAAGAAGTCTGGTAAATAAGAAGCCCGAGAGAAACGTCCGTTGTCAGGAACGACAACAGACGATGGATGCCCCAAAGCGGTGGTTTCTAAACAAGAGGGCTGGCTAAGCACCAGTTGCCACAACACGAAACACAACGGCGTAGCTGTAAACGTTACAGCTCCTACAGGCTGGAAACTCCCGGCCTCCCAAGCACCCCTCGCACCGCTGGGCACCGTGCCTGCTCACTGAGAGTCGGCAGATGACTGCGTGCTTCAATCACCGTGTCCTATTTTGGCCTCTCCACGGGAAAGCTAATGTGAGAGCAAGATGCGTCTCCAGATAGCTGCTCTCTGCGCCGTGTCGGCCAGCGTTTCGCTGCCAGCCACCCTGCTCGGAGAAAAGGGCAGAGCTGCCGTGCCCCCCTCCTCCCACGGGCTGAGCTGTGCCCTCATCGCCACGCAACCGACGCGTGGCGAGCAGGGAGAATAGGCAGAGCTGCCGGGGCAACTCACCAGGCACATAACTCTGTTGATGGGAATCATTCCAGGCCTGATGTTGCCACCGGGCTTCAGAGCTTTCTGCGCGTAGGCGGGGATGAGGAAGGACTCACTGTACCAGATCTCAAACTCTGCAAGGCAAAGCAGGGGGGCGATGAACGGGGCCGCAGCCACCAGAGGGTGAATTTCTTCGGGCTCCCCGCCCGCGGATCACGGAGGCCATCGGTGCTCCGAGCTCTTCTGTTTCAACCTAGTGGAAGAGTTCGTTATAAGAAGGACAGAGGGACAGTAAGGACAGTTAATAAGGTCAGCAGGCACAGGAGGTGGCCGGGACGTGGTGACTGGCCCTGGGGACAGTCCCCTGGGCTTGTGCACCCAAGAGGGGAACGGCCACGAGATGGCACTGCTCCTGCGTCCCGGCCACACGGAGCCGTCCTCCCAACCGGTTGGGAGCTTGGAGCTGGCAATTTTGAGTGGCCGGGACATTTCGGGGTCACATTTCAATCCCAAATGCTAAAGGAGCACAGGCGCTATCCATCCCGTAATAGCCGGTGATAACACGCAACAGGTGCTGCAGGAATTCTGTCCTTGTTAACGCCGGGCACTTCCCAGACGCCCGCTGCAAAGTGTCTGTGCTACGCTCTGGGCTCCCCACCCAGGAAGGGAGCTGCTCCGCGGCACAGGAGTCAGGAACGCAGGCACCGTGGACACGGCGAACATCGCTGATTTTTTACCCTGGTTTCAGCTCTGAGACCTCTTTGCTCCGGGATGGCACGCAGTTGTGAGAGCGAGCCCGTGCCTGCGTGTTTAAACAAACAGCAAACATCCGGAGCACCTAAAAGTGCCGAAGCCAGACCTAACAGAAACCCGTGGCAAATCCGGGGACACACGGGAGCAGGTTCCTGTTCCTGCAGACCCAAACGGAGCAGCCTGCAGTGCAGCACACCACCGATTTGCCCAGGACGCTCTGAGCGGAGCCGTGACTCATCAGCACGAGGGAGGCGATGGCGAAGAACAGGCTAAAATGCCCGAGCTCTGCTTCCTGCCAGGGCAGCCTCGCTGCAGCGCTGGGACCTGAGAAATGCTGATCTCACGGGGGCACGCAGGGGATGTCTGCAGCCCAGAGCCAAAGCCCTGGCCCAGAGTAGCTCCTTATCCACCATCTATAATAAAATAAATCAAGGGTGAGAACCAGGGCCGTCAGCAGGAGCGTTATTGTTGACTGCAGTGTGAAAGGCTCTTCCCCCCCACAGGAATGTGTCTAGTGGCACGAGCAGGGGACAGCGTGGCACGACCTGCGAGAGGGAATCTACAGAAATGCAGTATTATGTCGAAAAGAAACCACGATAACCGTCAATGAAAAGAAAAAGTCTGGAAAGGCAGAAAGAGAAACCACAACAGAGCGTGACAGGGGTTTGGCAACACGTCTGTGAAGTGGCTCGGTGCTGAGCTGCTCTCACGCACCCCGGCTAAGCCGGAGGCTGCTCAGAAACTGCCCCGGCGAGCCAGTACCTGCGACGAGTTTGTTCCGACACCGGTCCACCAGGTGCTGGCAGTACTGGATCTCTGCCTTCAGGTCCTGCAGCTCAGCGTAAGCCGACCTGTACTCCTCCTTCAGGTCCTTCATCTTCATGATGAGTAAAAACTCCTTCTCGTCAATGATGAGGTGTCCTTTCTCATCGACGTACTCCCCTGGAGGGTAAGGAAAGGAAACAAGGATTCTCGTGTGGGTGGAGAGGGCCGCAGAGCAGTCGTTCCGCTTGGAAGCACCTGGCAGTTACCCCGTTACACCGAGGTTAACCACACAACTGACGCTTCCTTAGATGTGATTTCTACAAAGACAACATTGCGGCGGTGCGGGGCAGGAATCACAGCTGAGCTCTCGAACTTCAGTCCCCCGTGAGACAGGACACGTGCAGACGAAGAGGAGGGACTGGGCCCCGCAGAAAGACACCTGCTTAGGGTATCGCTCAGGGCTTTCGTGGCTCCTGCCGAAAAAAACCCTGGGCAGCCGGGGTGAGGGGTCTGGGGACAAAAGGCTGGGCGGCCCTTTGGAGACCGCTAAGCCAACGCTGCTTCTCCAGGATAAACATCTCGTGTTCTCAGCTTCCCTCAAATCAGTTTGCTCTTGTGGTTTCCAGCACCCACAGTAAACCACCCGTTGGTAGATGTCATCAGGAAGAGCAAAGGACCGAAAAAAAAGAAAGCAGTGAGTCTGTGAAAAGAGAAACCCTCCCTCTGACGCGGGTTCAAGATGACACTGCTCATCGTCTAGCCAAAGGAGCTCCGCAGCTTGCTGGCCCTGCGGGAAGAGGCCACGTGCAGAGCACGCTGCTCAAAGCTGCTCTGCGAGAAGAGGAACGGAGACCAGCAGCGCTGCAGTCCCTTGGGGCTGACTCCCGGGCCATCGTTCACCAGGCAGGGCCTCCTCGCTGCTGACCGTTCCCTTTTCTCTCTCTCCCCCTTACTTCCCGCTGATCCCCTAAGGCACAGTTTCGGCTGTAGCGTCACAGAGGCAGGTTGTTCTGCTGCCCACCCTGCACGCCAGGGCCGCCGCCGCTGCTGCTTCCTCGCAGGGACACGCAGAGCGCCCTGGCACACTCTCCTAATAGCACAGCTTGCTTCTGATTTCTCTCCGTGCCTGAAGGGGTTTTCTTCTCCACTCCTCTGCGGAACGAAGCAGCAGCGACTCCCGGGAGCCCCGCTGCAGGGCGCGCAAACTCTCGCACACCTCCCAGTCTCACCCGGGCATACTGCACCCAACTAACGCCTCAGCACAGCAGGACCGCGAGGAACTTACCCCATTTGTTCCTCTCCTACTTGGCACTTCGGGGTTTTGCCTTTCACAAACCGGACCCACAAACCAGAGATGAAATCAAACCGCTGGGTGGCATCCACCAAAACTGCTCTGAAACCGGTGGCTCCCTCTTGTGTCAGACTCTCCCTGGCCAGCGACTTACCCTGCTGCCACCGCTCCTGCCTCTGGGCCTCCAGAGCCTTTTTGATGTCCTCCATCTCCTGCTTGATGAAGTTGATCCTCCGGGCCACCGTACTGCTTCTCTTCTTCCTGGCAAGGAGGATGCTTTTGTTCTCCTTAAAGATCCGGCTGATCTCACTTCCACACTCCTCCTTGAATTGCTCAAACGCCACCGGCTTCGACGGAGGGGAGCTGCAACAGAATTCAAAGGCAACGCCCGCAGATGTGGGGGGGGGACACTCTGTTCTGCCCGCGAGCGGGACACAGTTTTGGGGAGCGGCCAGAGCTGAGGTCTGCGGGTGGCATTGCAAGGGGCCCTCCGAGGATCGTGCTGTGCTGGCTGCCTCCTGGTGCCATCCCCGTGCCAGCCCTCGTGCCCCTTTCCCTCCGTGCCACTCCCAGAAGAAAGGGTTATTCACACGGAAGCCTCATTCTTTAGGAGGCGCCTCAGAATTGAGTCTTCCCTGGAAAGAGGATCTCTAAGGGTTTGAATTTTCAGAAAAAATAACTAAGAGTGTTCCTCCCCATTGTCAAGCCGAAACGCCTTTGCCCTTTTCTCGCTGGATTCCCAGCACAGACCAGTCACGTCTGCCAAACAAAGCCCTTGGCTGTGGTTGTTGGCTGCTCCACGATGCTGCCACCCCTGGCCTTTAAGCCTTGCCTCTTTCAAAAGGCTGAATTCAAAGTGGCACGTGTCAGTCTTGACTTTTCGCTGAAATAGCTTTGACGCAAATGTGCCCTCACGAACAGCAGCTTCTCCTCCAACACGAGCCACGCAGGGCGAAAGGGGAGCATCTCAGGAGACCCCTGGCACTGCAGGAGGAACAGCAACTCCAGCGCACCGCTGCTCGGTGCTGCTGGCTGTTCCTGGGGAGCAGGGTGGGTCTGGAAGCAGACGGGAGCTCCGAGTCTTCACGTTCCTCAGCCCAGACCGGTCAAAGCAAACCCACCCGCTGCCTTCCCCTGACCGGCCTCTTCAGGGCATTTTCAGACTCCTGCAGGGCTGCACGGGACCGCTTTCCTGCCAGGCTGCTGGCAAAGCACGGCACACGACGGCCACCGGGCAGGCTGCCACTGCTACAGCCCCGGCAGCTCAGCTGCTGAGCGGCTCTGGGCTGCGCCTGACGCAGCTGGAGCAGCACCCTTCCCCGCTGGCTTTGGGGGGAGTGCTGCAAGGGAAGCAGAGGGCACGGAGGCAGCACCACGGCGAGGTGCTTCAGGAGTAAATTCACCTACGATGCTCTCCCTGGGCTGCGGGAACGAGCAAGGACCAGTCTTGTACAACACGGCCATGGAGGCGCTCGTAGTACTTCAGAGCTGCTTCACTCGCGGCCTGAGAGCTCAGCAACGACAGAGGGATGGAAATGGTGAGGGGAAAAGTGGGGTCAAGTGGTGTGGGGTCCTGGCTGAGCTCCTGGCAGCTCAACAGCGGCACGCTGCTGAGCACATCGAGCCCTCGGTCTTGGTACCCTGAGCGTTTTTTACCCCACTAACTCCATCCAGAAAGAAATGCAATTCAGTGCTGCCCTCCTGTGCTAAGTCCTTGCCGTTATACAAGCAGATAATTGGCACACCGCTGCGTTTTGGGCCGTTCTCCACAATTCTCTCTTGCTACGGCATTTCCTGCCATGACCTCACGCGGATATTGACCCTTTTTCACGAGCGTCTGGGGGTTTTGTGGCCGGTCATGAGGCGTCTCTGCCCTCTGCCCGAGGGGTGAAGAGTGCTGCGGCTTTCACCTGGGACCAGGTGGAAATGTAGAGAACTGGCATAGCTCAGCAGCAGAAGGTAAAACCCGCAGGTATGCTAGGAATGTAATACGGGAATATTGGCTCTAGAATATACAGAGAGAGGGAAAAAAAATCACACGCCAGCATTTAAATGAGGAACTGACCCCTGATCAGCAGAGACTTCACGCTTAACAGAGCAGCTGGCCAGGACAGAGCTCAGAGGAGGTGGAGAAGCTGACTGCCACCAACATGCTTTGGTCCACTGGTGCCCATAAAACACTGCTCTGCGACCATGTGTTTCTGCACCCAAGCAAGGAAGGTCTCTGAATCTCTCCTCTTTACTTTGAAGCAGGGAATTGTACTAGGGAAATGCAATGCATCCACTCGGGTGTGAACTGGCAAATGGGTTACGCTCCCTTCACAGGGACGGCTTACCTGGGCCGCTGGGAACCTTCCGCAGAGGCTGGCTTCGAGGGCTGCACATCAGTATTTGCTGTATCCTCGCTCCTTGCTCTCTCCTTCACGTCCAAATCCCTGGTGGGAATCGTTCCCTGACTTTTGGATGGTAAAGGAGCAGCCAGCTCTCTCCCAGAAAGGTAGCTCCTAGTTCCTTCCTTCCTGACGGGGGGGGGAAAAGATGAACCAGGTTAATTTCTTCGTAACAGCGAACCGGAATCAAAGCAAGCCGCAGGCGCTAGCCTTGCTCATTCGAAAACGAGCAGTCTGACATGGTTTCTACCAAAGCCTTCATGGTTTCTACTAAAGCCTTAGTTTCTCTCCTCTCTAACACGTGGGATTTGGGGGAAACATCAGGGAGGAGCCAAGCGGATGCCCTAGGCCACAGACGTAGCTGTAGCAGCTGCCGGCACAGGGACCTCACTTCTATAAACTGAAGGGTCTTTCTCTGCTCTGCATCGACTGCACGTTCCCCCTTCTCTCTCAGCCTCTTCTCAGCTTCGCTCCCTACCTGCTCCTCAGCCCGCTGCCTCCTCCTCCTCCCTTTCCACTCGGCAGACCTCACTGCACCTAGCGCTTTAAAGGAAAACTGCAGGCTTAACACGGCTCCCGATGCCATCGCAGGACTGCTCCCCTGCCTGTGCGTTCAGTTCCCCACCTCTCAGCACAGGCTAACCCCCCGGGTGCTGGCTGCAAGTTCTTCAGCTCGAAGCCTACGATCACAGCTCACGCCCTGCACTTTATCACAGAAAAGGGAGAGCCGTCGGCCTGCTTAACGCACTTGGACTGCTCACTGCTCTTCCTGGATTTCTTCTTCTTCCCGTCAGGTTTGGGTGAAACAGGAGTCGTTCTAGTCCCAAATTCCCGTCCGTCCTTTTTCCCCATCAAATGGCGATCCACATCGACCACTCCTGCCTGGAAACAGGAAGAAATAAAACACAGACCAGGAGGCATTAGCTCTGCAGCTGACCAAACCACGCTGTACAGCCCATACCCAACAGCCTCTTCATCTTCTCATACAACCGAATCCGGAAATCTTTGTTCACCACCAAGTACTTCAGGGAAACACCTCCATAAAAATGAAGTACGAATTAAAAGGCAGAATTACCCTTAAATTCATACGCTGAGTGTTTCGGCTATTTAGGGGGAGAATATCTTGGGTCTAGTGTCACAAAAATAAGTTCACAGTGCTCACAGTGTTTTACTGGTAATATCTCAGAGTAAAACTCTTACACCACCATGGCATCAGCAACAACGCGACGGAAAAGCGACCTCGGAAGTCTTCACTCAGTGAAGGGGGACATGTGAGAGAGTTACATGTCTTACACTACCTCTCATATTGCCTCAACCATAAAACAGAAGGGGGCACTAACTGTTAAAATCTGCTCGTATTAGGGTTTTGTTTTGTTTTCCAGGTCTTTACATAAAGACTTGAACAGGCCTGCTAGGGACCATCTGTTTTTCTGTTATGCAAATAATTTGCATTTTCCCTTTCGCCTTTCTTCCAAAATATTCAAAGCATCTACAGTTAAACCACAGGACGGGTACATGACTCTGCAAAGCAGATAATGATTATTTTATCTGCTTTACTGGGAAAAGCAAGGCGAGGAAACAACCACTTCAGAGAGAAAATATTTCACAGATGGAAACAAGTAATGAAAAATAGGTTATAACTACAGGTCAGAGTTCACATCTGCATTTATGGTTTAGAGATGGTACATTCACTTTGCTTCAGAAATTATAAGGCTTAAAAGGAGGACCTCAACAGAGGCAAGTGATCTGACCCTGCCTTCTACAACTGCCTGGTTGACAGGCAGGTCACATTCTTCTATTAGTTTATATTTTCTTTATTACCATGTTATAAATTATTCTGTTCAGATAGCGGGCCTAACGCTCTGCTGACAGGAATGCTACTCTGCTAATTGGTGCACCTCTGCTCTGTGCAAGTTTTTGACACGCTCATCACGATAACATTTCTGAGCTTTAGATTTCAATAGGGAAAAGTTAATTCAGTGTTCAGCAGCAAAGCAGCTAATTCTAAAATGGATTCTGGGCAAGGCCCGAGCACCAGGAGTTACCTTCTGAGCAGCAGCAATAGCAGCAAAGTCATTTTTGTCTATTAGAGCATACTTGCTTCGTAATCTGGCTTCCACTTCGTGTTCCTGTTGCCTAGGGGAGAAAGCAGCCCTTTACCATTGTGTTCACAGGGGATTATTTCATATGTCAAATCCTGCGATACCTGCCAATATCACATCTCCAAAGAAAACATCTTTTATCTGAGATCTCACTTCCAAACACCCCATTCTGCTCCTTCTGCTCTTCCCGTAGCTGTTGTAACCTTTTCCATTCTCCTCGTCCTTTCTTTTTCTATACTGTCCTTTTAGGCCTCACAGCTATGGAAGTTTTCTGATGGCTGTTTAAATACTGAGCTTAACCTTTCAATGGTCCAGATCAAATAGTATCACATCTGTTCGGTTATGTCACTTCAATATCTAATCTTATTCTCATCTATTCTCATCTATTGATTATCAAACAGTGATTTTTTTTCACTGAAAGAGAGCAGGTGAAGCACTGTCCATAGGTGTAAGTACACTATACGAGATTGAAGATTGTTTGAGAATCTGCAAGTTAAAGAGAAAAAAAAAAAAAGCTCAGTGCTTTGGCACAATAAAGGAGTCACAAGTTTAAAAAATAATAATTATTGGGCAAGATTTTTACCATTTTGGCCTTGGGTCCCTCAAAATCCTGACTGCCTGGTCTGATGACATACCGCAGACATTTGTGTTCAAACAAGTCTCTCGAGGGCAGGCAGATTTTCTGCAGCAATATCCCCACGTCGCCCTTGTGAACAGCAACCTCTAATGCCTAGCCAGACCGCTGCTGTAAAGGCTGGTGGGTTGCCCTAACACCCTTATTCCTCTCCGTCCTCTTCTGTTTCACGACACGGAAACTGCCTGCACTCCTTTTTTCCAGCCTGCCACTTACCTTCCCTCGTTCAGCCCGAAAGCACAGCTTTCAGCACCCACCGATGACATTTTCCAACAGGCACTTTCACACTTTCTCCCCTCCCACACCACGCAGAGAGCGCTCCCTTGGAAGCAGCCACAAAGCCTTCTTATCACGCTCCTCCAAACTGCCCTGTGACCTTCCTTTGCCATGATCTTTAAATATAAATATGCACACACATATCTGATGACCTTTAGATGCTGGTGTGGGGAGGGCAGCACGTATCGTCTCACCCTACAGTTTAATTTTCCTTCAGATCTGCTTGTTGCCTGCCTTGCACTATGGAGATACACACAACGACTGGGGTTCCCATGCTCAGGGGTGTATATTTGCTGAGCAGTGTTATTAACCAGCAAAGCTTATCACCCTTGTGCCCTTGCACGTGACTTATGAGCACTGGAAGGTTCGAGGCAATAGTCTTGTGGTGCCAGCAGAAATTGTCCATATCTCTGTTTTCAGTTACAACTTATTCCCTATACTTAATAATTCTTCTCCACCAATGTCCCAGTAAGCGTGATATCACAGACAAAAGCTTGATGGAATTGCTAAACCTCACTGTGAAATATATCAGTCCTGAATATCTTACCTTACAATCAGCTTGAACTGCTTAAATACCTCCTGGACTTGCCTGATATTCATTATCTGAGGAAGAGATGTATACAGTGAAGACACAAGTAAGCATTTCCAGGCTGTGGTCAGCTGTACTGATTCCAGTATTTCAGATCGTGAGGGCTTTGCTTTCCAGCTGGTGGGTATCAGCACTGAAGGAGAGTTACCTTTATCCTGTACTTGGCTGGAGGTTGATACCTTGCTCACTCTGAGGAGATTTTTAGAGAGAACGGAATCTGATAGACCTAGATTTAGACCCAGACCTAGATAGGTAAGTTCCACGGAGTGCACAGCCAGCCAGATAATGAATTGTTTACAGTAATTTTACAAATTACATAGATGGCATCTACTGACCTCGCAGATTATGATGTTGCTTCTCTTTTCACTGCTCTCCAAGACTGTCTACTTAGAACTGCCAGAGCACTATCTCCAGTCCTCTCAGCCATGACACCGAATCAGTTGAGCCCTGTCCCTGTCTCTGCTTTAGAGATGAGGAGCAAAGGCACAGGCACGGACAGACAAGCAATGGGGAGAGTGTAACTGGGCAGGAATCTGCCCTGAGGTCTCCCAAGGCCTAAGATACCGGACCAAACTGTGAAATGCGCTCTCTCTGCTCTCAACCCTCTCTCTAAAAGATTCTTCAGTCCCACTAAAGACATTGTTCCCCGTGTGAAACTCCTTAGTCCTCTACCTTCCCTGCTCCACACCCATCCACATCACATTTTGCAGCTCAGATATAAAACAGCTTCACGTAAGCCTTTATTCTGCTTCACTCCTGCCTGCTGGAAGAAGAACACACGGACTTTCAGAGAAGATAATGATTACATGAAACAAGAGCGAGTGTCTCAAGCTGTTTCATTTAGAATCAGAGGAACACAGAATCATTTAGGTTGGAAAAAAACTTGAAGATCGTTAAGTCCAACCATTAACCTGACCTACCGAGTCCCATCACCAAACCATGTCCCTCTGTGTCACATCCATGCATCTCCTAAATGCCTCCGGGGATGGGGACACCACCACTTCCCTGGGCAGCCCGTTCCAATGCTTGATCACCCTCTCCATGAAGAAATTCTTCCTAATATCCAATCTAAACCTTCACTGGCACAACTTGAGTCTGTTTCCTCACATCCTATCACTTGTTACCTGAGAAAAGAGAACACCCTCCTCACCACAACCTCCTTTCTGGCGGCTGTAGAGAGCGATGAGGTCTCCCCTCAGGCTCCATTTCTCCAGACTAAACAACGCCAGTTCCCTCAGCTGCTCCTCACAACTCTTGTTTTCCAGTCCCTTCACCAGCTTTGTTGCTCTTCCCTGCACGTGCTCGAGCAGTTCAGTATCCTTTTTTTTTTTTTTTTTTGCCTTGTTTAAACAAGTATCGGAATTGTGGCAGCTCACTATCCTTCTGGTAGAGAAGGATACTTGGGGAAGGATATCCTTCCCCAAGCCTGTACCTCTGCGTGGGGTTGTTTTCTTTTTTGCCCCCACAGAAATATTTGTGCATGGGGGACTTCAGCTGTTTCTTTCTGCAATCATTTTGCAGTCGACAGGTACTTCCAAGTTGTGAAACTGTCCTAACAAACCTGTCTCTAAGAGACAGAACGTATTTTGGCAACACACCTTGCAAAAGATTTAGTATGATGTTGACAGGGCAAATTTTTGACATTACTTATTTGTAGAAGTAATGCATAAACCAATTCAAAGGGTTTCACGACAGAGGAAAAGTCTCCTCATGCTTTGTCGTGGGTTTACACGGCAAGGTTTTACCCGAGTAAAACCATCGCAAGCTTCCAAAAAAAGCAAAAATGGTATGAAATCAAGGAGACAGCCCTAACAAGCCAAAAAAACATATATGGAAATCTGCAGCACTTTTAGGTTAAAGAGAGCCTCTTCAGAAGACACTCTCATTGTTCCTGTCTTGGGATAAAACGGGATGGAAGCAGTATCTAAGTCCTTCTCTACTTAAAAAGCTACTTACATCAATTTCATCAATGGCTCCTTGTAGGTATTTGTGGATTTGAGACTTAATCTCTGCTATCTGGACATCAGTCAGAGGGTCGTAAGTCACCAAAGATCGATTTACCTAGGAGAAAAGGTGAAAAACTGAGTGTTGATAAATCACAAAAAACTCAGCAAGTACTAGTGTGGCAACATCTGACATCGCTCTGCTGTGCCCAGGGAAGCCTTATGCTTAATTTCTGATTTTAACTTCTTGTCTTCTGAGTTAATAGGACATGGGACTTGGGAGCATGCTGAAAGCAATGCATTCCTTTTCGTGTTTCAACCAAACAAGAGGAGGGCCTCACAAGTCAAAAAAGGAAACCAGGCATCTACATGGGATGGTGACTGAAGATACAACAGTCTCAGTGCAGAGCTTTGACTGATCCCAGAAGGATTGTGCTGGAAACAGAAGGAAGAATGCAGTCATGAGTTAACTGATCCCTCCGCAAAACGATGATTATGGCAAAGCCTTGACTAGGTCCCATCTAAGATGGTGCGGCCAGTTCCTCACCAGGTTGTTGTGCATGGCCAGTTCTTGCTTCAGAAGAATAATCTCCTTCTCCAAAGCCCTCACTGTCTCCTAGCAGGAAAACAAAAAAAGGTGAGCAAGTAACTAAATGCTGTTATTGAAAAAAAAATAATGCTGAAAAGCCACATACAGCTCACTGCCATGTAACGTCACAGCTGTGTACCAGCTCCCCCAGGATTTGCTGTCAGGATTCCATCAGTGAAACAGTGAGCCTGGAAGTCACTTTGCCTCTGAATAGCTTCCTACAGGACAGCGTCTGTCGTGTCCTGGATGTGCTGCCTGCAGAGTCAGCCTCAGCCTCCAAGAGAAGGGCACTTGTTTTATTAACCTGATGCTTTCCTGATCTGGTACTGTAGGGGCCCTCAAATTCCGGACCACGAGACATCAACTCAAAGACAAAGAGATGTGCAGGGTTCCACTCTGACCATTAATGAACTCTGTAGGAGTTCTGACATTAAATTTAATCATAGGCAGGAGTCTCCCATGGCATAATTGTGATTGAATTTCTCCATAATTGGGAATATCTTCAAGCACTGACTATGCAGAATGTGTGTCCAGAAAGGTGGGAGTACCCAAATCTGTTGGGATCTGGTGAAAACCGGATACTGAGCTGCTTTAAGTGCCTGTTGGAGTATCAAAGCACAATAGCTTCCCTAAACACATGTTGGTTTCTCTTTCCCACTCCACACATCCCAACGAAAATGAAGGGACCGAAGAGGAAATGACAGTTTTTTGCACAGCTCCCAGCTTCTTCTGGAAGCTGTTGGAGGAAACTCCCCAGCTGTTCCTCTGCTCACCAGTGAGATCAGGCTGTGAAGTACAGCAGGGCTCTCACACACCCCATGTGTTACGGATCAGATAAATCTAAGCTTGTTCTTTGGGCTATCAGCAATTCATTCAGCTTTGACTGCTGCCAGCTCCCTTTCAACTGTGGAAGCGCACTCAGGACATCTAAAACACTGTCATCAATTTCTTTAATTTTTTGCCTTGTTTAAACAAGTATTGGAATCGTGGCAAGAACATTATTTTACCAGCAGGAGCAGGAACGATGCTGTTCTCTACGTACCTCTGGGTCACATGTCACGTTGATGACTGGCTCTGTTGTGATCCATTTCATTCTGGTAGCAAAACGAAGAGAAGACAACTGAAAAACATGTTTGGTTTTCTTTTGTTAAACAGTAACTGAAAGAGATAGTGGTGAGGATATCATTTTCATAATCCCTTACTATTAAATCGTATCAGATCCCAGTCCATAGAAAAGCAAAGCTATTTAACTGCGTGGAGAATTACAGGGTTTATGATTCCAGGAGCGTATCCTCCAGTGCTCATTGGTTTCTGTGTGATGAGCCAGCTTCAGACAATCTCTGTGTTTTCTGTTCTGCATGTGGACAGTTCTTTGTGTAAAAGAGCTGTGGTCTCGAAAATACTCCCGTCCCATTTCTGATCAAAATAACATGCCCTAACAACTCCAAATCCCGTATCAATGGCTTTCAGGCTTAGTTCCTGCAATGTGGTATCTTGAGAATAAGCCCCTGCAGCCTGAAAATCGTCCCATTTCCTCTGCAATTCCCCCTGTTTCTAGACGCTATCACAGCACAAGTGGGAGATGACAAAAACAACACTCTGCCTCGAGCACAGCTGCGTAGCAGGTGACTGCGTTTGCATTTGTTTTGCTATGTAAAAGTTTGTTGGCACAGAGCAAGGTGATTCCCTTCTCAGTGTCACAGATACGGCTAAGATGATCCCACTTCACCCAGCAGGGCTTTCACCCATTTTATTCTTTCATGGCTTAAAAAACTTGGCTTACTGTTAGGAGGCTACTCCTGGTTCCAGTCTCCCAAACCAGCTGAAAGCCAGCTCAGATTTGACGTGACCTGGTACAATTCCATCGATTTCATTATCCGATTAACCATTCAAAACACACTCGCAGAACTGAACCAACAATAACAATTAACGTTATCCAGTGTGCTTCGATCTCAGCTCTTGGGGCCCGCCGTAATTCAGGCCGGTTACCACTCTTTGCCTCACAAAGCAGACTGGCGAGATCAATGTGTTCTCTGAGCCTCTAAGATAAGATGAGCTATCCAATGTTTCTGAAGAATTAGACAGGATGTTTCTCTGGGACTCCAGCCACAGCCCTCCAGAGACTGCTCTTTGAACACAGTTAGGGCTGATGCAATTGCAGCAGTAGCAGGAACAAGACTGTAATTCTGCAGAAATCAGTTCAACTTACAGTCTCTTCTACGTGCAAAGCTTCCCCGCAGATATTTGCCACTAGGACAGTATTGCATTTTCCCCCTGGAACAATAGAAAAGAAAAAAAAAAAAAGGCAAAGTATATCATTTTGTTGCTGTTCTTTCCTCTTCTGGAAAATATTATGTTATGTGCTGACTGAAAAACAGAAAAAGAAGGAACAAAGAACGCGGCCAGTTTGGAACTGCCCCTCTAAAGTTCCCATGCAGTGGCACAGACTGACTTACAAGTGAAGGTAAAATGTGTTTTTCATCTGGTGATTGTGCAGTAAGGAGATGGGAAGACAAACTGCAAAAGCCTGACATCAGATAAATCAGAGCAGAGGATTTTAAAAACCTTTGGTGTGACTCTAGTACCGGGGAACCTGACAGGACATCGTCACCGTCTTTTACAAGAGCAATTCCAGTCGTATGCTCAGAGTACATCAAACATCCCTCCGCGTTTTGATGACTTCAGTTACTCCACACAAATGTCTGCAGCCTGCCTTCAGCTGCTTTCTCCTCAGCCTTTCCTGCACGTTCCAGATGCACCTCGGCTTTGGGTTTCTCATCTGGAGCCTGACGCTAGAGGAGCAGCAGCTGCAAAGGCTTGTAACGCGCTGCATTTTTTTGCTGGCTACTTTTTAAACTGTTCCAACTGAGGAAAGTTCAGCGAATTTCTATTGGCCTGATCAGTGCGGCCTTTGTACTGTCTGTGCCTGCCGCTTTATTTGATGAGGAAAACCAGACGTCCTTTGAACAATGATTAGTTCCACGTGTTTATATGTAAGGGCTTTAACAGCTGATAGGCTCCCTGAAACACGACCTTCTGTGCGTTTTATTTGGGGCTGCTGTAATCCACAGCTCTTACCCAGCGAGTCCTTGAGGACGTGAGTGAGCTTGCTCTGTCGGAAGGGGATGTGGTCCCTCTTCGGATCAGCCAGGGCGATGACGATTTGCTCGAGGAACGACAGAGACTTGTTAATGTACGTGGCTTCCTTCAGAACCTGCCCTTCAGACTGTAACAAAGACCAAAAGGCAAAGCTCGCACGGGTGTTTCTGGCTGAAGCGCGGAACAGAGCCTGCTCCTTACCGGGGCACAACCCCGCCCAACGGTGAGGACAGGAATCTAATCCCTGTCCCAAACGCATTGCTCATCTAGAGCTCTCCTCAGCCTGAAAACAAGTTTTCAGAGACTTCCGTTTTTCATTACGAGTCTACCAGCACTACTAGCTTTCCTTCGCAACGGGAGAGTATGCATTTGTCACAGGACCCTGCTCCGATCGGTACAGAACGTCACGCGGGACCTGTGAAGGTTTCAGCCGTTGAGGTCTAATGCTCTGAGAAAGTTTCAAGAGTTTGCCTGCTGTGACCAGAAGCGAGATTTGCACTGATGCTCAGGGAATGAAGAGGAAAAGCACAAGTTCTTTGTCTTAACAGCTAACGGCTCTGGCCTTCTCCTTTGCAGAGAAGGGATGGATAAACTGATAGTCAGACCTGAACCTGGATCAGACTGGGAGGCACACGCAGGACGGGAGTCACGTACATGCGGACTCGGCAAAGGTACACAGGAGCTGCAAACATCTGAGCACTCTCCCATGCATTAATGTGACTTACAACTTGTCACAGTCTCTCCTATTTATCACAGGCTGAATTCTGCTGTGGAAAACCCTCAAATTTCACCTCCAACGTGTTGATTACCTGACTCTCCACCATGGACTGAAATATTTCTTCCATTACTTACTCCAGTCTTGCTCAGTCTCTCTGAGCCTGCCAGATCTATTAGGTTGATCTTCGAATTAATGCATCTGACGTCTGAGAAAACCCTGCAACGAGACTGAGGGGGAAAAGAACACGGGCTGTACTTAACTGTAGGCAAAACTGGAAAACAGTAAAAAAACAGACACACAAAGATCCTCAGTCATTCGAGCCCCTGGAAAAGCTGCTGGAGCTCTTACCTCAATGTAGATAGTAAAAATGCAATGGGATCTGGATGAATTTTTATTCAGCGAGTGTTCTGCTATTACTCTGTTGGTCTCACCCTGTAAACAGAGTCAAAATTGAAGACGGTATTTTAAAGCTTCTGCACTGGTAGAACACAGGGAAATTAGAAATCCACACAGTTAAATAAACAGGGGTTCAATCTTCGTTCTGCAGACTTGTTCAGCTGGTTAGAGCCTCCAGTGCAGGAGCACACGGGGTATTGGAGCCGCTTTCTCGCTTAAAAGGCATTTCACATCATGGTTGGTTAATAATCGTAATAATCGTGCCATAATCGTGCCTTTTACCGGATACATTATCTGTATTTCCACTTTCAAGGCTCAGCTCACAGACCTGTGGCTCTGTGAAGAACAGCCAGGCTGGCCTCCTTCAGACCCAACACCCCCCTGGCTGTTTCAGTTTCTCGATGAGTGGAAAACCAAAGAGCTCCCCAGGCTTTAAATGTCACGGACAACTCAGACGTGTGTGATAACCACAAATTTGTGATGACTACTTCCACGGAAACAAAGCAACACTGCAAACGATGTTGGAACTGCTTGTGAGGACTGCCAGTCTATCACAGAGCTGCGCTGCCACTTCTGGCAAGGCACAGAAGGAAACGGCAGGCTCTACGGCACAGAAATGCACTTGTCACAGGTTTCACAGCCAGCTGGTTTGGCCATGCCTCTGAGGACAACAACCTTCAAGTGACTGCCACCTCACCAGGGAGTTTGAATCCAAGAGCAAGCATGAAGGTGACGAAGTCCAGGTAAATGTGTGAAAGTTAAGCCTCGTTTTCACCATCCTTCTACTTTTTAGGAGGAAAATGGGAGCTCCTGTGAATCACGGAGGCTAGCTTAGGACACCACAGTCCCATCAGTAAAAAGGCAAATCAAAGATTTTAAGGGCACCAAATGGCTCCCGGTAAGAAAACCCTTCCTGCAAACAGAACCAACAATTTATTCACGTTTTCGTTGCGAACTAAAGCACCCACAGGTAAAAGAAGGATGCAGCCATAACCAAGCAAACTTCCTTCAGAAAGACAACCCATTGTGTGAACATCCCTGCTGTAAAATCTGACAAACAGTACCTGTGCTGTGACCACTCTACCTGCCAGAGATGTCACTGGTAAGACTCTTTTCTTGGAGCACTGACTTCGCTAGGACAGGCAGGGGAGTTTTTCAGGAAGGAATTCCAGTGTAGGCCAGCTCTGGGGTCAAAAAGGATCCCAAATATCCTACACTTTGTATTAAGGCACGCGCTGACATCCTTGTGAGATAAGCAGGGTAATGAAAAGAGGTCGTTCCAACTGGTCAGCACCTCAGTTGCCTGAAGGGGCCAGTGAGGCTGCTGGTATTTCGGACAAGCCTTGTGAAATGAAGGCAGAATCCGTGGCTACCTCAACTATTTTGGTGCTGCCTGGAATCTCCAGTGCTGCTGCTTTCCGTGGCCTCACCCCCAACATATGTCCTCCATCCCTTGACTTGTTCTCACATACACTAAAGCCAGGGTTTCTCCACAGACATCTTCCAGAATCTCTATGCCAAGGACATTCCCTTGCAAGAGCAGGGACTACAAAGAGTTACCAGTTCTTCCACACACCAGAGAGAGAACAAAGAGGGCTGAAGCTCCCTCCGGCAGTCCTGGCCACCCGCTTCCTGCTTCACTGCTCCTTCCCTCAGCCAAGCCACCAAACACAGCCGCCAAGGGAACTGTAATATTCGGTTGCCTTGCCTCAAAAAGGAGATTGAGAGCATCCTCCTCGTGGCTGACAGGATGTACAGATAAGCCCTTCACGTAAACACCCCACGGGCAGTCCACTACAGCCATCGGCACGTCTCCGGTCGCACTGCTTGTCGTGGGGGACAGCAGGTCGAACAAGGTCTCGTTGTAGATCTCCAGGTAGGAGATCCGGACAGTGATGAAGGAATCAACGGAGCGCGCAATCGCTTTGAAGACCTGCGCAAAGAGAAAGGATGTCAGTGGCAGGCCGCGTTCACAAGCAGAGCTGTCTATGGCTTTTCGGGTGAGCTGTCTGTGACTTTTCGAACGGCTCGAAGCTCATCCGCACGTGCACAGCTAATTCGGAACCGTGGCTGCCTGCGGGCTGACAGGGCTAAGCCAACATTTTTAGCAGGATTTCTCAGAACGGTGTTTTTGAAAGCCCTGGAGGCCTTCTTACGTTTGCGAAGCAGCTAGTGCTTTGTGTGAGCTAGTAGAATTAAACGTGAACCTCTGTAAATGACGATATTGCATATCTACAGAATTCCTCCCATCTGTGTCTCAGGTTGTATCACTCCCATACTGCGTGTGTCAGCCGTCTTTGTGGGAGTGGACAGCGTTCTGCAGCGACCTGTCCCCTAAAATAGCGCTTAACAGGTGCCTCTGGGCAGCCACGGATGTAGGCAGTGATGGAACCGACACAGGAGCGTGTTTCAAACCAACACCATGCCAGAGGTGTGAAATAACCACCACTACCAACGCACGAGGTCACGGCGTAGGAAAAGGAAGGTACAAAGTAACCGAAGGTACAAAGTAACCGTGCTTTACAGGATCCTTTATCTCCTTAATGACCATCACAGAAATAAAATTAAAAAAAAAAAAAGGACCGATGGAAACCAAATAAAACATATCTACAGTGTTAAAAGGCTTTTATGAGCGCCAGCAATAGCTGATACGAGTGACGCCTTTATTACTTCTTCTAGGCTCTTTTCCCGCTCGGATCCTCAGTACCTGCTGGATAGCTCGGGGTATGAGCCCTCGATGCTTGTACTCGGCAGTTGCTCCCGTCATCGTGTACGTTTTACCAGCCCCCGTTTGCCCATAGCACATTATCGTGCCTAGAAAAGAACCAAAGCAAAAGAATAAACCCAGAAAGGAATCTTTGTGTTTCCCAAACGCGACATCAGAAGGCGACCTCCCGCAGATCAAATCTCCCCTTATTGTAAAAATAATAAAAATAGCACGAAATTACCATTATAGCCAACCAGGGCATCAGACACCAATTTCTGGGCTACGGTCTCATACGCCAGCTCCTGGGAGGCGTTGTGAAGGACCCCGTCCAGTCGGAAGGACCAGTCAGTCTGTCTGTTATTCACGACTCCTTTCCTGGCGTCTTTTTTGATGTATATATCTATGCTCTGAGACCCCAGAAAAGAAACAAAGGTTAATTTCAGCAGCCGTGAAGAGTTCCAGCAGCTACTGTCTAAAAAAAAAAACCCATCCACTGAAGACCTGCAGGTAAGCAGAAGACGGAACACAAATACTGTTACTGCTTTTACTGCTC
The DNA here is from genome assembly GCF_964034855.1 of Anser brachyrhynchus. Taxonomy (NCBI): domain Eukaryota; kingdom Metazoa; phylum Chordata; class Aves; order Anseriformes; family Anatidae; genus Anser; species Anser brachyrhynchus. Next base: position 1,485,137 of record NC_137695.1, on the reverse strand, counting down.
CTGGTGGTATTTTCTGGTGGTAGGAGGTCCAAAAAAAGGGAAAAAGGTTCCTCTGTTTGCCTTCCAGAGATGTGCCACGGCAGTTATTGGGTTGGTATTAGCACAAGGATTACGGGGTGAAGTCAGGAGCGCGTGGATGGGGAAGAGAAGCAGCCTGCGCCACAGGGGGACCTCTAAGGCTGAACTGGAGGTTACCAGTGGGAATTCCTCCGGGATCGAAGTCCCAGCCAGCCCTTTTTAGGATTTTCTTTAGGATTCTTTACAATTCTTTTAGGATTTTCTTTAGTGACTGCATCACAAGAATTATGATATAGCCAAACGTACTGATACAAAACCACGAGGCTCTGTCAGCACAGAGGAACGAGGAGGAACGTGTGAACCCACACGCGCCAAAAAGCTATGTTTGGTCCCCTAGACACAGAAGAATTCTGCATTTCTACGGGCAAAACTGAAATCAAATTCCGAACCGCTCACGCTTGCCATCGCTTTTTCTCTACCTTGTTGTCTGGCCCAAACTTGATCATATCCTGAGCAAAATCGGCCGTTGGTTTGACTCGCACAAACGCACGGACTTTCTTTTCTGCTGCATCCATTCTGCAGAGGAAGAACACAGGAAAATCAACGGCGCTGCACTCCCCAAGATGAAACGCAATGCTCTCCGCTGCGAAAAGGCCAGCTACAGAGCAGCGGAGTTTAAAAATAAAGCGCTGACAAATGCTCGGCCGTAGCTTCTATCCTTTAGTAAGAGCAACCGTGGGCAACCAGCTGCTGAAAAGTCTTGCCAGCATTGTTCTGCTCCGAGAACGGGGCGTGTAAATAGAAAGGGGTTTCACTGGTCATGATTTCCTCTTGTGTGTCGGGCGTCTGAGCATCTAACAACACGAGCTTTTCTTCCTCCTAGCCCTGCAAAGCAAAACAACTGCAAGAATACGAGACGGATCTGCTTTCGTCCAGTGCTTTGTGCGTGAAGGCTTCCGCACCACCACGCCGTTGGGGTGCCAACACCTTCAGCGCTCCGAGCAGCACCGACTGGCTTACGGTCCGCACTGACCGTGCGTTCCTCGTGTCTTCACAACCCCTTTTTACACCGTTAACCCCTTTTTATAAAGCCCCACCTGAGGCACACGGGTGAGTCTCTTTAAATCCCTGCAGCACGCAGGTGCTGCGTTTTCTCCTGCCTGTTTGCTACAGCCCGTGCTCGGCGGGTGAGATCCAGCAACAAGCTCTGGTTTCGGACGGGATCTTTGGTATCTCTCACGTATTAACTGCGCTTTTCTGGGGTCTCCATCACCTTACCTGCTGTGACCTCACTAAAAAGAAACGTAGAGACGAGATCTGAACCAAGGCTTCGATTTCAATAAGAGGTGAGCGTCTGAGTGACTAACTGACAGAGCACCACATGCCGTCTAACTAATTTAACATACGCAAACACCCAGGGAAACGTTGCACGTGACGAAGCCAGGCGGGGCGCCTTGCTCTTTTCCCAGGTTATCGTAGCAAAGAGTCCAAAATAGTGCTGGGACGCCACTGCTGTGAGCTCTCAGCACCTGAGGCAGGCTTCAGCCACGAGAATCCGTGCCAAGGCGTGGTGACGAAGCAGTGCATGGGCGCTGTGAGGGCTGCCATCGCGGGACACGCACAGAAACGAGCTGCCAGCGCTGCGAGCAGAGGCGGGAGCTGCTCAGGGACAAGCGAAACGGGAGCAAATTCAGACAGCCGTAAAGGTCGCGGCCCCCTTGGAAATGCTGCTGATGGTTTCTTGAGGGGTTTTTACGGAGAATGAGAGCGTTCTTCCCTATCCAAACACACCCCAGCCTCAGTTCCGTAAGGCCACAGCAAGAAGGAAAACGGAGAGAAAGGAGCAAGGGAAAAATTCCGGCAAAAAACCCCTAATCTGGACCGGAGAGAGAGAGAGAAGAAATTTAGGACAAGGGGAATTTTCCTCACGGCAACGCCCCGCTAATTTAGGTCTCGGGGCGGATTCGTGCTCAGAGGCGATGGGGACACAGGAAAACCCTGCGACGGGCGGGGGGGGCAGGCACCAACCACGGAAACCATTAGGAAAATCCCAGGGTGGCCCCAAAATTCAGCCCACACCCCCCAAAAGCCCCCCCCCCCCCCCAGCACCTGCCTGCGCAGGGCGCAGCACCCAACCCCGGTACCTGCTGGGGTGCGAGGCAGCGGTGACACTGGTGACACTGGTGACACTGGGCCTGGGGGGTGGAAGAGAGAGAGCAAGGGGGGGTGAGGGGCTGGGAGGATGGGGAGCGGGGGGGGTCCCAGAGCCCAGTATGGGGGGGATGAGGACAATGGGGGTGACATGGGGGGGGTGGGGGGGGGAAGGGATGAGGGGACAGGGAGGGGGGACAAGGGCTGAGGGGGGGGACGAGGGCTGAGGGGGTGAGGGCTGGGGGGGGGGGGGGACAGAGCATGGGGTGGGGGACAAGGCCCTGAGGAGGGGGGTGACAGGGCTGGGGGGGGGGGGGGTGACATGGCCAGTGGGGGGGGTACATCCCTGGGGGGCTGTGATATGGCCCGGGGGGGGGTGACAGGGCTCGAGGGGGGGCGACAGGGCCGGGGGGGCGACAGGGCCCTGGGGGGGTGACAGGGCCCGGGGGGGGGGGCGACAGGGCCCGGGGGGGGGGGTGACAGGGCCCGGGGGGGGGTGACAGGGCCCGGGGGGGGGTGACAGGGCCCGGGGGGGGGGGGGGTGACAGGGCCCGGGGGGGTCACACGTCCCCTCACCCCCACCTCAGCGCCCCCTCTGCTCCGGCCGGGCGCCGCGCGCGGGCCGTTCCCATGGCAACCGCCGCTTTCCCGCGCGGACGGCGCCGGAAGCTCGAGGGGAGGCGGAAGTGAAGGCGCGGCGGCGGTGAGGGCGGAAGGCGGGCAGCGGGCGGGCGGGCGGCCTACGGCGGCCGGGAGGGGACAAGGCGCGGGGGAGGGCGAAGCGCGGCGAGGGGCGGCGGCGGCGGCGGCCGGGAAGCGGGGAACCGGCGCCGGTGAAAGCGGGAGGATGCTGGAGGCGGCCGAGGCCGAGCTGGACGCCGAGGACCTGGTGCATTTCTCGGTGGGCGACCTGCCCAGCCGCGGCTACGGCGTCATGGGCGAGATCCGGCGGCAGGGCAAGCTGTGCGACGTGACCCTCAAGGTGCTGGGGGGGGGGTCCTGAGGGGGATCTGGGGGGTCCTGAGGGGGATCTGGGGGGTCCTGAGGGGGATCTGGGGGGTCCTGAGGGAGTCCGAGGGGTCCTGAGGGGGATCTGAGGGGTCCTGAGGGAGTCTGAGGGGATCTGAGGGGTCCTGGGGGGGTCTGAGGGGTCCTGGGGGGGTCTGAGGGGATCTGAGGAGTCCTGGGGGAGGTCCTGGGGGGATCTGAGGGGTCCTGAGGTGTCCTGGGAGGGGTCTGAGGGGGATCGGAGGGGTCCTGGGGGGGATCTGAGGGGATCTGAGGAGTCCTGGGGGGCTCCTGAGGGGGTCCTGGGGGTATCTGAGGGGTCCTGGTGGGGGTCTGAGGGGATCTGAGGAGTCCGGGGGGAGTCCTGGGGGGATCTGAGGGGTCCTGGGGTGGGGGGTCTGAGGGGATCTCAGGGGTTCTGGGGGCTCCAAGAGGGGCCCTGGGGGGTCCTTGAGCTTGTGGGGGGACCCTGAGGGGTCCCTGGGGATGGGAGGGGGACCTGAGGGGTATTTGGGGTTGGGGGGGGGCGCTCTGAGGGCTATTTGGGGTTGGGAGAAGGATCCGAGGGGCTGGGGGGGGGTCTGAGGGGTCCGAGGGGTTCGAGAGGGGGGCTCTGAGGGGTCCCTAGGGTTGTAGGGAGGGTCCTGGGGGGTCCTTGGGGCTGCAGGAGGGGGTCCTGAGGGGTCTTTGGGGCTGGGGGGGGGTCTCTGAGGGGTATTTGGGGTTGTAGAGGGGAGGCTCCAGGGGTCCTTGGGGCTTTGGGGGGGGCTTTGAGAAGTCGGTGAGGCTGGGGGGGGGGGGGGGAACCCTGAGGGGTCCCTGGGGGTTGGGGGGGACCCTGAGGAGCCCCCAGGCACCTTCGGTGGGGAGAAAGGGGGAGCTGAGGAGCCCCCACCGATCCTTTTGGTGGGTGGGAGGGGAGAGCTGAACCCCCTCCAGCTATGTTGGCACCGTGGGATCGTTCCCCCCCCAATTCCTTTTGGGGAGCTGAGGGCTCCCCCCCCGGCCCCTTTTGCAGGGAAGGGGGCACCCCACCTGATTGAGGCCGGTTTTAGGGGTGCGCTTGCTACAAGAGGCCGTGGGCTGATGGGCTGAGGTGTGCTCCTCGACCCTCGAGGGATCGGGGTCGGTGCTTTTCCCTGGGGACAGCGCCAGGAGCCGAGGGGACGGCCCGGAGCTGGGGCAGGGGAGGGTCAGGCTGGGGGTTAGGGAAAGGTTCTGCACCCAGAGGTGGTCGGGCACTGGGACGGGCTGCCCGGGGACGGGGGCACGGCCCCGAGCTGCCGGAGCTCAAGAAACATTTGGACGACGCCCTCGGAGACGGGGGCCGGGTTTTGGGGTGATCCTGGTGGATCCCTTCCAGCTCAGGACGTCCTGTGCCCTGCGTGGCTGCCGGAGGCACCGCGGCGTTCGCCCCGCCGTGGGATTACTCAGGAAGGTGTAGCCCAGCCGACTCAGCTCGAAACGTTTCACCCGCTCCCGAAGAAGCGCCCGGCGAGGGCCGTGCCAGGAGCTCAGCACCTGGGGCCACGCGGGGCGGCTTCGCCCCTGCCTCCGCAAAGCAATCCCTGGGCGAAACGCTCCCGGGCATCGTCCGTTTGCTGATCTTCGTCCCAAACCGTGGCAAAACGCGGCGGCTCGCGCCGGTAACCGCAGCGGCTGCAGCCCGCCGTTGGCCTGCAAAACGCTCCCGGATCTCCCCTTCCTGCAGATTTACCATTCCAAGGTGCTTTTTTTTTTCGGTCCGACTTGTCTTACTTCGTCGTTTGTAACCTGGAGGGCTGAAAGTGACCCCCAGAGCAGCTGCCGGGACGTGCTGGGCAGCGTTACGGACGGAGGCACTGCCTCGGCCCCGCTTGCTCTCCCCCTCCTTTTATATTTTGTTCCCTCCCTCTCTGGGAGGGTGTGGAGCCTTTCGGCTCTACGAAGGTTTAAAATCTATTCTAAAATCGGTCTGTTCTCCTGAAAACGAGGCTTAACTTTCTCCGCTGCGTGGGTAATTTGTGATTATACCCAGGAGAGATCCCCAAAACAGCCAGTCTGCGTGACAGGGGGCCGGCACCGTGTTCCCTCGTCGGTTCAAACCAGCAGCCTCGCGTCCCTCGTACGCCACAGCCCCCCGAAATCCCCCGCTGGTTTGTCTCCTCTCGCCTCGCAGGGACGGTGCTGCCGCGCTCCTTGCACAGCGCCGAGGTAGGGAAGGGCGGAGAAGCGCAAAAAACCCGTACCCGGAGGATGCTGGAGCACCGCTGGGATTTTTTTGGGGGCCCTCTTTGCCGGCGCAGGTGCCAATGGCTGTGAACGATTCCCCCAGCCCACGCAAGCGTTTGCTCTGCTCAAAATCATGAGGCAGCGCTGGTACTCCGGCTTCTTTTAACTATTCCTCGTGTAAATTCGTCCAGCAGGGGCCGGGATCCCTTCCCCTTCCTCAGACCCCGCGCTGCTGCCGCTCACGTTGCCCCTCGGCAGCACGTGGCAGCGCAGGGCCGAGGCGATTACGAGCCGGGAAAGCGCTGATGCGCCCGGCGCTGTCCATCCCTTATTTATCCGGGCTCAGCTCGGGGAAATCCATCGGCGCTGCTCCCGCTTGCCCACATGGAAGCCGAGTCCCGCCGGGCGGTAGCCGAGCCCTGCCTCTCCCCTGGGGCTTTGCGGAGCCACCCGGCCCCGCAGCGCCTTCGTGCGCGGACGGTTTGGGGGCGACGCGTTTGAGAAGTCCCCGCCTGTGCCCGTCTCCTAAATAGCCGCGGTCGGGGCTTCTCCCGAAAAGCTGCCGTCGCGAGCAGCTGTCCTTCCAGCCTCCCTTTGGCAGCTCTCTGGAGCTGTCGAGGCGTTTACAGAAAGAGAAATTTTGGGGCGGTTCGGTGGACACGAGTGCGAGGGAGCTGCGGGGAGGAGGCGGGGAAAGGAAGCGCACCTTTTTCTGCGGCTTGTCGTACTTTTCCTTCGGATTTTGCTTACTAAGGCCGGGTTTCTGCTGTTGCTCTCCTCTTTCAGGACCGTCTCGGCGTGGCCTTGGCTGCTTTAAAAATAACAGACGCGCACAACCGTTCGCTGGTTTAACTCAGCCAGGGCAATATTGCTGAAAATCCGCTGCGTGAGTGGGATTCGGGTTCCTCCCTTGTCCGATCCATCGCCACGAAGCTGCTGGTGGCTGCACTGGTGGCAGGGATGCGCCGAGCACAGAGCGCTCATCGCACACGCAGCAGGGACACCTCTTTTTCCCCCGGGAGCTGAATTTAAAGCAGTTCCCTAGCAGATCTCTGGGTTATTTTCAGCCCGCGGTGCTGCTTCCAGGCAGCGCTTGGGCTCTCCCTGCAGCTCCTTCTTCCCAAGGCCTTTCGCACGTTGCGTCGCCTTCCCTCTAAACACGAGGCTTGGAGCTGCGAGCATTCGGCCGTCTCTGCTAGCAGCACTGCCGCTGATTTTTACCTTATCGGTAGAAATAATTAGCTGTTTACTAAGCGAGCTGCATCAGGAGAGCTCCCTGCTAAAGATTTAGGCTCTCATAGCTTCAGTTTCCCGCGCCTAACAAATACGCAGCAGGACCTTTCCCCGTATTTTGCAGGGATTTGCGGTTCTGTTGCCTGAAAGAAGCTCCTCGGTGTCTGTGCGCTTCCCGAACACTGGTTTTGAACACGCAAATCCTGGCGAGGTGAAAGCTGCTTGGACGGCTTCGTTGTTCTGGAGGTCGCTCCTCTGCTTTCCGCGCTTTGCGGAAGACGAAGGCAGCGCTCGTAGTGTTTCCTCATCGAGAAATTCGGGGGGGGGGGCACAAGTCCTTGTAGCTCCTGGGAGCCAGCACGGAGCCGAGAACGCTCCCTTGGAGCAGCTCGAATGCTGTCTTCCCACGATTAACTCGGTGACTGATTAGAAAGGTCCCAAAAAAGAACGCAAGCCTGGCAAGTCAAAGGGCTTCCAAGCTGCGGAGGGGGGTTGTTATTTGCTTCGTACACGAGCCGGATCGGCCTGACGGGTGAGGGTCCTGTTGGCTTTTCTCCCTGCAAAGAGACGGTTCTGGTCAAGTTTTCCAAAGCAGGCTGTTTGCCTGAAAGCCTCCGGACTCCAGCAGACGCACGGGAGAGCTGCTGCCAAGCAGAGCAGAGGCGGAGGAGCCTCCCTTGGTCCCGCCGTGGCAGAGAAGTGCAATTCCAGGCTTCGGCTGCCCCTGCGGCTTCAGCAGAGTCCTTGAAAAGCCCGTCCCCGGCTGCTCCGCAGGCGTGAGGGCATGTTTGCGAGATCCCCAGAGCACGACGAAGGCGGTGGGGGAGGCTGTCGTTTCGTTTGAGCAGCCGGCAGATTTAAAAATCAGATAATCTCGTATGTACTCGAGACCTTTGTGCTAAGGACCTTATTTAAATCTTGTCGTACGGAAGGAACGAGCTGCTTCGGATTACAGCCGGAGCTGTTTTCTCACCTCCGTCCCCAAGTCTCAGCCGCTCTCGCTGCTCTTCCCTTATATGAAGACGGGTATTTTTAGAGCTTCGCAGACGCTAAACCTGAAGCGTTCGCGGACGCCACGCGTTTCTGCGCTGAGCCTTTTCCTTGGTCCCTCGAGCCTGCTCTCTGACTTCCAGACTCACCCGCGTGGCTTTCGTTTGCTTTCCTTAGCAGAAAACCGTGCTCTGCTTGACGTCCGCCGGCCCTCTGTCACCCTGGTCTCCTCTCTGTCGGCCGGTCGAAGGCAAATCGCGCAGGCTGGGGGCCGAGGAGAGGAAGCCCTGCTCGGCCTTCGGCTTCGGGGGCAGGCGGGTGACGGGGAGCTGGAGCCGGTGGCGGGCCTGGCCCCGTGCCCTAGGTGCCCGGGCGCTCACCGTGCTGCTCTTGGGTTCGTCACCGCTGTGTCAGCAGGACTCGAGGCAGTCAGGACCGGGACCCGGGGCTGAACGGGATCGATCTCCTGGTTCTGCACGTGCCAAGTCTGACCTAATCTTTTCCACGGCCTGCCCAGCCCTCAGTGGGAAAGGGGCACTGGGGAGGAAGGGTATTTACTCAAACGCTTGCGTTTTGGTACAACATCTCTCAAACCGAACTCTTCTGGTACCATCTCCCTAGCAAAATTTTGCCACGATGCCTTGGGTTTCCACTCTGGCCTCTCTCTGGCTGGAATGCCGACGTCACGCCGTGTCAGGAAAGATGTACGTTTCTTAAAAAAAATATCTTTGCGGCAGAGAGCTCGAGAGACTTCTCAGCTCTGCAGCGTAACGCCGTGAAAACAATAGATGCCTTTATTCCACCTACACCAGTTTGCTATGGAGAGAGCTTCGGCGTGCCCTGGAACTTGCTAAGGTTTGGGGGATGTGGGAGTGAAAGGGAGAACATGCATCCTGTCAGTCAGAGAAAGGGAATTCTGGCATGTTCGTGGTTGGAAGAGATGCTCTGCAAGCAGCGGTTCTGCTCGTGCCTCTGGCAAATAGGTTCTTGTGCCTTAAAGAAAGGCCTCGGCTCTCTCGTGTTGTACGATGGAACATCCTCGCTTAAAGGTGGAAGTCTTCGGGCCAGCACGTTGTTGTGCTCGGGCTGCAGAAGGGCTGGGAGCGCTGCCCGAAGGGGCTGCCCTCCAGCCTCTTCCCAGCGACCCTGCTAACATGGAGCTCCTGGAGTATTTCTCTTTGTGACACTCGTGTAAACGGAGTTCTAACAGTTCTGCTCATCCTGGCTCTGCGATGTGGATGCGATTACATCTGAGCAATTCCCTTGGTGCCTGGAGATGGTCTTCAGGCTCGAGGAGTGACGGATAAGCGTACCGATCTGCGTTTAACCCAACGGGAGAGCCTGATTTCGGTAACCTCACGGCCACGAAACGGTCTGTTAGGGCAGCTGGGGGCTTCAGCTGAAGGCTGACATCCCCAGCCGAGATTCCGGTCTCGGTGCACGTGATGTGAGAGAGGCTGGGCCCTGAAAGGCATCCCAGCTTACAGGAGTTTCTCAGCAGCTCGCCCTGTGACGTTATTCGGGAGGCGATGAGACCCTTTAACCGGGAGGGGGCTGCTGCTGCAGGAGGCACCGGCTCGCTCGCTCGGAGCGAATGCAGCTGTGTAGAAATGCAAAACTAGAAGGAAAAGCGTTCCTTTGAGACAGCTGCTGAACGCAGAAAGGGCAGTCGGTTCCCAACGCCACGCTGCCGAGCGAGAGCTGCTCGGTAAAATCAAAACAGGAACTGAACAGCCCGTCCCTGCCGGCTGCGCGATGGCTTGGAGGGCAAAAAGGGGGTTACTCAACCCGACGAAGCTCTTCTACTTTTTTTTTTTTAACGTTCTGCCGGTACTTCTGGAACTGGCAGGCAGGCCTGTGATGGATTTGGGGCAAATGGAAACCCGTCGGTGGTATGGCGGAGCTGTAGTGTCAGGTGTGTGTGACTGCAGCGTGGCCCCGCAGACGATGGTTCCCTCAGGAGGGAGGGAGATGGTTTGGCTCCGGAGACGAGGAGCGTTTTTTGAATCATAAGATGCGAGGCTGAACTGAGGGGATGCGCGCTGTCTGCTCATCCTCGCAAGCATTTCTCATCTTGGGCAGGAAAAACAGGTATCGCCGCTGGCCTGCAGCGAGAAATTTAGCGCTTCCTTCGGGACTCGTCATTAGGCGGCGACGGTACGGACGTAATGCTGGCTTCCAGAGCAGAGGTCCCAATTTATAAATCTCCCTCGGGGCCCTCTATCATTACGTGAGCAAGTTAAATAAGTAAATAAATAAAATGAAGAGAACTGGAGGTTTTGTCTTGTCCGGCACCGGGGGACGGCCGCCTCTCAGCTGGCGGCGGCGGCAGCGCGGAGCTGGCCCGGCAGTTTGCTGATGCAGCCCCATGGCTCCAGCTGCGGGCAGGGGCCGCTCCCGTCCTCCTCTTTCCCCTGCTAGGACAGCAGAAAGCCATTCCCTTTTTCACACAGCTCCTTTCGGTTTTATTTCCTCCATCCGCGAGGTCAGGCAGGGGCAGCGTGTGGGAAGCGCCGGGGGCCGGGGCCTGCGCGAGGCCTAGCCCTGCGTGGGGAGCCCAGGTCCCTCCTGCCGCAATTAAAACACACAATTAATTAAAACGCGCTGATTAGTTCGAGCCCTGCCTTGTTGTGCAGGACCGTCCCAGGTTACCCTGCTGAACGGGGCATTCCCCAAGGTGAAATCCTTCCCTTGGAGAAGGGCGGAACAACGCGGGGAGCCGCCGAGTGGGAGGGCGGTGCTGCCCGCACAAGGTGTCCCTTCCCCCCGATGATACAGCCTCGTTACACAGCCTCATTAACCCCGCTGGAATCCTGCTGGATGGCTGCAGATGATCGCTTTTGTAATAACTGGGTGTGTTATTTACAGCGAGGCCGTTTGGGGGGACCAGGGACATCCGTCCCTGAAGCCGTGGTGATGCGTGACAGCATGGGGTGTCTTGTCAAAGTGGGGCCTTGCACCGTGCCTTAGGTGACCGTCCAAGGCACAGATCTATTTTAAAAATAAACCGCGAGCCTGTATCGCTTTTGTGCTTTATGGTTATTTTCCAAAGCAGAGGGCTTTTCTCCTCGTCGGCTAGCACGGTAGGCTTGTTTTGAATAAATTTAACCACGCTGTTGTAGCTGGCGTTAACTGTGCTCATAAGGTTAAGTTTGGTTATAACTCCGGTTATACCTAGGGGATAGCAGCTCACATTTGAAGCGGGTATGTTCGTATCATTTAATACGTGTCTGGTCAACTTTAATCCTAGTTGTTATTTAAAAAAAAAAAAAAAAGGTGAAATGGCATTTGAGAAGCTGTGATTTTTGGCAAATTGTGTTTGGGTGGAAGCAAAATTTCAAAATCCTGCTCCGTGCTCAGTGACTCCCAGCGCCTTAGTCTTTTGCCTTAGTTCCACACGTTTTCAGCAAAAACCACGTGAAAGAAACGCGTCTCGGGTGTTTATTCCTCTGGCTTTATCCAGCAGGTCGGGCGTTTGGGACCCGCAGGCGGGGAGGTGGGCAGCGGAGCGGCCAGCCCCCCGCCCGCGTCACCCAGCCTGTGGCTGTGCCCGGCAAAACCTGTGGAGGAAAACCTTCTGCCAGCCAGAGACCCGAGGAGTTGCTCCTGCACCCCCCTGGGAAGAGACGCAAGGAGGATGCTGAAGCAGCGATGGCTTTTAGCAGTGGTTGTGGTGTGCGTTGTGCTCTGCCCTGCTCGTGGCTTTGCTCCTGTGTCTCCAGCAGGAAGAGGGCAGTGAAACTGTGAAAGTGAGCACGGAACCGTCGCACCCTGGAAAGGACCCCAGGAGGCCACCTAGTCTGTCCTCTGTCCCCAGGCAGGGCCCCAGCACGCTTCTGACCGTCTGCAGTCTTTGGCAGCACGTTGCGTCGGCTGCTCTCGTTATTTGCAGGCGTTAACGCTGTACTTCTGTGGCCAGGCTAGCAGAGGAGGGACCAGAGAATGGAGAAGGAACAGGGAGAGAAGGGGAAGGGATTTTCTAGCTGTGTCCTCTGTGCTGCCATTCACGGCACGACTCTCTTCAAGCCTTGGAGCTTTTGAGGCGTTTTACACAGTTTTGGGGTTAGTAGAAGAGATTGGTACTGGCCTTTACCCATTGTAAGCCATCAGATCACCTTACAAATACACGTGTGACTTCTTCTCCATGAGCTGTAGTAGTACAGAGCATTTTGCCTGCTGCTTTTGCTCTGGGCGTTGTGAACTCCCCAAAATGCGGGAGAGCAGGGTTTATACCCGACAGTACAGGCACCGTGGCATCCTGCATTGCACGGGTATAAACGCACCTAGGGCGGCCAGGACAGGGCAAGGCTCTCCAAAAGCAGCCCCTCTATCGCAGCAAGCCGTGGGAGCAGCTCGAGGTGTGTGCTCGGGGCTCTGTTAAATGGAGAAGCTCGGGCAGAGCAGCCTCGCCTCGCACCTGAAAGGCTTCAAGTCGCAGGCACAAATGCAGCCAGGAGCCGGGAGGCCAGGCTGGTTTCCAGAAACACTCTACCAACGTTTGTGGCAGGGAAGTATGCTTTCGTTTAAAATGGAAAAAAAAAAATCCCACCTCTTGTTCACGTATTTTTTTATGTAGTGCTCAATTCCTCTTACTTTCTTTGTTTAAATGCCAGGAATTTTGCTTTCTAAACTCCCAGCAAGTCACATTTACTGAGCGTGGTAGCTCTGGGCTTAAAGGAAGAGGCAGGGCGCTGTTCTCAAGGTAACCATAAAACCCCAAACAAGCAAGATTTTTGCTAATGTGCTGCCTAGACATGAAAGGGCAACGAAGCTTTTTGCGGAGAAGAGAAGGGCTGCTTGGACAGCCCGGAGAGCAGAGGACCTGCTGTGCCAGCTTGTTCGTCCCAGTGAAACAAAGCTCAAAAGGAGAACTGAAAGTGGGAAAACTGAGGACTGCTGAAGTGGGAGAAAAGGGCAGCTCTGTACAAGCTCAGGTATAAACTCGTATGAGTCAGGTTAGCCTGGAAATTAGAGGGGAAAAGAAAAAACTGTGAACCAACACAGCACTTGGAGAGGAGCAATCAGAGCAAAGCCCCGTGCAGAGGTTGGACTCGGTGATCTTGGAGGTCTCTTCCCACCTAGATGATTCTGTGAATCTGTGAGCTTAAAAGGAGGCTGGAAAACCGGGTTCAAAAGTCTGAGTTTAAAAGACACCGTCAGCTGTCTTGCCTTGAAAAATTGTCCGTGAAAGACCTGGAAATTGTCTTTCAGCCCTCGATTACTGCTGGCCGGGCAGAGCTGTGCCACTGTGATTGCTCCCGACCGTTCGGGTGGTGGTGGATGGTGCTGATCTTCTCCTTCCCTTTTCTTTTTTTTTTTGTCTCCTTTAGGTCGGGGACCATAAGTTCAGCGCTCACCGGATCGTGCTGGCAGCTTCTATCCCGTACTTCCATGCCATGTTCACCAACGACATGATGGAGTGCAAGCAGGACGAGATTGTCATGCAAGGGATGGACCCCAGGTAACTTCCCGGGCACCTCAGAGGGTTTGGCCAGGCGGACAGGGAGTGCTCTGCAGGGCTCAGCATTATGCGTGCAAGGCTGGAAGCCTGCCCTCTCCGTGAGTTGCACCAGGAGGGATTTCTCTGTTAGTCGCGTCCTGTGCTAGGCTGATAGAATTGGCTCGAAATCCGTTTTTTGCCTTTTTTTTTCCCCCTTCGTTCAGCGCGCTCGAGGCTCTGATCAACTTTGCCTACAACGGTCACCTGGCCATAGACCAGCAGAACGTCCAGTCGCTGCTGATGGGGGCGAGCTTCCTCCAGCTGCAGAACATCAAGGATGCTTGCTGCACCTTCCTCAGGGAGAGGTAAGGGGCACGTTTCGGTGCGCTCACCGCTCACCCTCCGCAGCAGAAGGGTTTTAATCGCCTGCGTCAGCCCTGGAGGAGGCGGCACGATAAAAGCCCTGAACCTCCTGAGGCTCGGCATTCCTCTTGCCTGTAAAAGTTGTGTGGCTTGCAAGGCGCTGGGGACAGCGTAAGGCTTTGGCCAGCCGTGGGAGTGAATGCCTAAAGCAAAACGGGCTGAACGTTTCCCTTTTCAGAGTCGGAATCGTAGAATATCCCGAGTTGGAAGGGACCCGCAAGGATCGTAGAGTCCAATTCCTGGCACCACAGGGGTCTACCCAAAAATTCAGACCCTAGCCAGCTGCCTGGCGCAGCGGTGTGTTTCTGCCTCTGACAAACCCGTCCTCGCAGCACTTCCCCTTCCTGCTGCTGCCTGGACCCAAGGGGAGGAACAAACAGACTCGGCAGGACGTTGGGTGGGAAGCTGTGGCAGAGTGAAATTGATTCCAGTTTTTCCAGTCCCCTCGCTGGCGTTTGCCTCCAAGATCATTCCAGCAGCATGATCTGGAAAGCAAAAAGCCGGGTTATTCCTTGGAAACACACCGCACGCGGCTTCGGGCAGCGCCAGGAACCCGACGTGCTTTCCTTGCTCCCCAGCCTGATCTCTCTGCAGCTGCTCTGTGTTACCGTGGCGGGACGTTGAACACAAATACCAGATGAATGCAACATCTCGTCCAGTTGTTATTTTACTTCCAGACAGAGGTATCCTAGATCTATGGTTTGGGGAGAAAAAGATGTATTTCCTCCGTGTACAAAATGCTTCAGTTTACAGTCCCACGTGAATCCCGAGTTTCTGTAGGTTGTTTAAAATTAAGTTATATAAGATCAGAGTGTTAATTTTTCCTGCACAAACATTTTATTTGGGGTACTGGGTGTGACACCGAGCAGGGAGGAGGTGGGTTGTGTTGATTTAGGAGTTCCTGCCAGCTGTGGGTGGTTATATTTATACCTAGACTAAACAAGGTGAGTTGTTTTCCCCGAGGTTCGGCTGCCGCGGTTATCCCAAATCTACCAGGAGCCACAGGGTGCCCGAAGTTAACTCCTGGGTGTGAGCACACGGCTGTCACTGATGGATAACACGAAAATTGGTGTGCTCTGACCATCCTGCAGAGCTGGAGCGCAAGCACTGAGCTCTCCTTCTTACTTGGAAATGCGGTGGGGGTATTTTTAGGCACTTGTCTGCAGGCAGGTCCATCGCAGCCGGGCCCTCTCTGGCTGCTGGGTGTACAAAGGACAAGGTTTTCAGAGTCGCTGTGTGAGCCCTGAGGGTCATCCCAACGTGAAAACCCCCCCTCCCGCAGCTCTTCGTGCTGCTTGCTCCTGGTAGGGCAGGGATTTGAATCAGGGCGTTGGGTACGTCAGTGCCGCATCCTCACCCGCGTCTGACCACCGCTGCCACAGCGGAGCCAAACTGTTTTTACCCACGCGAGCAGCATTTATTTTGGTACCCGTCGATCAGCACCACAAAACACCGCGGCTGCTGGCTCGTCTTGCGCGGCGACGTGCCCACGCTGGGCAGGGCTCCTCGCTCGGACGGGAGCATCCAGGTCACCCCCCTGCTTGTGTAGGGCACGTGCCTGGGGAGGACGTTGGCTCCTCCGGCTCGCTTGTGGCACCGAGCAGCTCCTTGGCAGTGGCTGTGCTGGGGAGAGCTGGGGTCTGCAGCAGCGCTTCTCGCCGCACCAACCTTCAGCTGCAGCAGCAGCTTTGAGAAAACCTCCTCGTGTCAGGAAATGGCTTTGGGAAGGTGTAACAGGCGCCGTTCTGTAGTGCTCGGGAAAGACGTGCTGCTTTCTGTGTTATTCGTGCGGTGTACTTGAATCCAGCGTTGTCCAACACTGGAATTACAAAGGTGCCAGGAGCCCAGGAGCCCAGAGAAGTGGGAGGGAGGGATTGCTTTGCGAGCCTCACACTTCCTGACAACTTATATTAGTGCAGAGGCTGCCCAGAGGCTCCCTGGCAGGTCTCAGGGGAGATTTCAAGTCGTGGTTTCCGTCCTTTGGCTCTGCTGCGGATTCACCACCAGATCTCCGTGTAGGTGCCTTCATTATGAGCCGCAACCTTTAATTCTAAACCCTCGTCCTTGGCAGAGGGCGCAGCACCGCGTATCCTCTGACGCTTGCATTGCTTCGCTGAGCCCCTTTGCAATTCTATCCGTCCTCCTGTTAAACTGAATTTAATTTTGCTCTCCTCTTCCCCCCCCCCTTTCCCAGGCTTCACCCTAAGAACTGCCTGGGCGTGCGGCAGTTTGCGGAGACCATGATGTGCGCGGTGCTCTACGACGCCGCCAACAGCTTCATCCATCAGCACTTCGTGGAGGTGTCCATGTCCGAGGAGTTCCTGGCGCTGCCCTTCGAAGACGTCCTGGAGCTTGTTTCCAGGGATGAGCTCAACGTGAAGTCTGAGGAGCAGGTACGTGTGCGGTGGCAGCAGGGCCAGTTATCCTCCCTGGGGGGTTTCTGGTTGCTTGGCAGAGGAATGGAGTAATAAATACCCCGTGCCTGGGCGGAGCGAAGCTGGGAAGGTGCCCTGACGTGTGGGAGCCCTGAGAGGTAGGCAGAGCTGCGCTGCCTGTCAGAGCCTGCTTCTTGTCCGTGCTGGAGGTGTTTCTTAGCTCCGGGAGATGCCTGCTAGGGTTTCTTGGAGCGTAGATTTCGCAGAAGGTTGCACTGAGGTGTTTTGATTCACTGGTGACGGAGGTGGGCCCCCCTGAGGACCTGCAGCCGTGCCCTGCTTCTTCAGCTGAGGGTGCGGGCAGCAGCAGGGAGCGCTTCCTCGCGGAGCTCATGCTCCAGTCCAGGAGGCTCTGGAGGTGGAATTTTGTCTCCCAGCGTTTTATAACGAATGGATTTGCCATTAAGAAGCGCCTCTAGACAGGCGTGTTCCTAGAACAACCAGAAAGCAGGGCTGAGCCGCTTCAGGACGTTTCGGCAGCCTCGAGAACCTGTCAGTGCTGGGCTGGCAGTCTGCAGGAGAAGCACAACCAGTCCTTGAGCCAGAAAAGCTGTCCTGCCCTTTCTGAGGAGGCGACTAACGAAAAGCAGTGCTACCACTGTCGCCGTGCAGGGAGATAAGCTCCCCGCGATCCTGGGGAAGAAGCACTTCTGTGCTGAAAGCCTCGGGAGAGGCGATGTGGGAGGCTCCAGATCTGCACCGTGAGGGAAGGGCTTGATAATTCTGTTCTGAGCTGCGGTGGGCTTTTCTCCACGGCCCCAGGTTGCGATACAAGACACCCAGGGTCGGGTGCATGCACGTGGCGTGCGGTGGTCTGCTTCGGAGGACAGCTGAGCTGCCGGGTGGTGGCCGTGACCGGTGGTGGTGGCCGTGACCGGTGCTCCTGCAGCTGCCGGGAGGCTGCTGTGGGCTCGTGAGCTCCACGAGCTGAACCTGTGAGCAGAAATGAGGCTGTGACGTGCGACGTTGGTCTGAGGGCAGCTGGGGACACTGCTCAGTGGGCTCCCTGCCTCGGGCGGTGGTGACAGGGCTGGGGTGTACCCGTGGAGGTGAGCACAGTGGTGCAGGACAGCCCAGCTCAGGCTTTATCTGTGAGAGTCTGAATCAAAAAGTACATCTCTGAGAGGCCAGGCTCCCTGCGTAATCTCAAGCCAAGGACACGATGCATCTTGCATCCAAAGACCTCCAAAACGGGGCAGAAGAGCGGCGCTTTGGAGAGGCCTGTCTCTGCAGGGACCACAGAGGGGGCCAAGAGAACCCAGCTGAGCTGTAGGCATCCATCGCGTGGTTAGCTAAGAACGGATCCCTCCCATCAAAACTGCCTTCTGGTTTTCAGAGAGCAGCACCCTGCTCTCTTCTTTCTTCACAGGTTTACTGATTTTTAACACTTAAAAAAAAAAAAAACCTTTTGCATTTTGCCTCTGACAAAACTCTTACCAGCTCTCATCTTCCTGCAAACGACGACTGGCAGCAGTAGGAACTCGGGAGGGGGGGGAAAAAAGCAAAAACGAAGCGAAAAATAAAATCCACCTTCCCCCGCCTCTGTTTGGGCAGGTGTTTGAAGCCGCCTTAGCCTGGATCCGTTACGACCGGGAGCAGAGGGAGCCCTTCCTGCCCGAGCTCCTGGCCAAAATCCGCCTGCCCCTGTGCCGGCCGCAGTTCCTGGCTGACCGCGTGCAGCAGGACGACCTTGTGCGCTGCTGCCACAAGTGCAGGTGAGGCTTGGGCGTGGGGTAAGGTAGCAGGAGCGTGGTGTAGCAGGCCCGGCGAGGGAAATTCTTCCTCTCCGTGGACAGCGCACCTCTCACAGCAAAGCTCTCCCCGTTTTTAACCTGGCAGCAGGGCGTTCCGTCTATACAAATGGTAGCTGGAAAGCCAGTGGCCTAAATCTGCATCCAACTTCAGTCAGCTTTCGTCGTAGGGGAAGCCAGCACCAACCAAGCTAAATATCTCTCTTGGATTTCAGGGATCTAGTTGACGAGGCGAAAGATTATCACCTCATGCCAGAGCGCCGGCCGCACCTCCCGGCGTTCAAGACCCGTCCTCGGTGCTGTACGTCGATCGCGGGACTGATTTACGCTGTCGGAGGCCTTAACTCAGCAGGTACCTTGCACATCCACTCCCTGATGAGGAGAGCTGTGTGGTTTGCTGGGTAGGACCCTGGGATTATGAACTCCTCCACTTTGGCCCGGAATGCTCAAGGTGGCTGTGCCCCTAGTTTAACGTCTGCCCACTAGAAATTCTGTGTGGATCAGGCTTGTCGGGACAGCTGTTGTTGTGTAGCTCAGAGAATCCTCACCTGTAACAACGTAGAACCTGGAGGTATGAAGCTGAATCGGTTAGGGTTGCTGCATCACGCCTGCAGACGCAATGTGCTTGCGCGGCCCTAGTCAGAGCATGAAAAAGAGGACAGAAAACGCTAACGAAATAATCTGCCGGAATCGCAAATAACCTGGCTAACCTGGGAAACGTCCAGCGGGGTTTTAAAGCTGCCGAAGGACAGCTCGCTGGTGAAGGGTCTGATCAGTGGGTCCGTGCTGGGCTCTGCCTTGTGGGATTTCCGTTCTGCCTTCACACCACGGGCGACTTACGGGGAAGCTATGCTCACAGAAAGCAGGAGCACCATCGGATGGGATAGGGTAGGTCTCTGCTGCCCCTTCAGGCTATAAAAGGCCCCCACTTCCACAGGCTGGGACTTGTCAGCCCTGATTGTGCCAGGTCCGCGCGAGGGTTTCAACCCTTACAAACCCTTTGCATCGCAGGGTGCCGTTCACACGGATTTTTCAGAGCAGGCTCTTTGTGAGCGAGTAGAGATGTGGCTGGGAAATGCCTCCGGCTTGATTTTGTGGGAGCAGGGAGGCTGCGATAGGAAGCGTGCGAGCCTGGATCTTTTCCCGGAGACCAGCAGGCACGGTCCTCACTGTCAGCTCCTCCTGCGGGGTCGCGGCAGCAGCTGTTTGTACCCCTGCAGAGACCGAGAGGTGGGTCTCCCCCTTTTAATTTGAGTAGCAAATTTTTACGCAGGCGACTCGCTGAACGTGGTGGAAGTCTTTGACCCCATCGCCAACCGCTGGGAGAAGTGCCAGCCGATGACGACGGCTCGGAGCCGGGTGGGCGTAGCCGTGGTGAACGGGCTGCTCTACGCCATCGGCGGCTACGACGGGCAGCTGCGGCTCAGCACGGTGGAGGTTTACAACCCGGAGATGGATTCCTGGTCCAAAGTGGAAAGCATGAACAGCAAGCGAAGGTACGTGCTGTGGGAAGGGGAGCTGGGGAGCAGGAGGGGTGAAAATGGGGTTTTAGGAAGGCTGGCGGGTGCAGAGGGAGAGGTCCCCGCGTGGGGAAGCAGCAAAAAAACCACACGTGGAGGAGAAGAGCAATGTGGGAGCAGGTGAGAGTCCCCTAACCACGTCTGGGGCATTTGTGCTGAATGTGGGCTCTGCTTTCTGGTAAGAAGGGAAAACTGTCAGCAACTCTTTATAAGCGTTTCTAAAAACTCAGCAAAGTTATACCTGTGCAGCACAGCACGGATTTACAGGGAAAGCCGTTGATACCTCGGTAGGTTAAAAGCAGCCGAGCGGTAACAGAGCTGTAATCTCCAGAGGTCTCTTAGCTCTTGAGGCACGAGGGAGGGAAATCAAACCAAAAGAGTGGTGACGTTCTGCTTGTCGGGCCTGTGAGGGTCCCAAAGGACGGGCTCAGAGCCCCATTTCTTCAGATCGTGGTTCTGGGTGCCGGGTAAAGCGCTGGTGAGCACAGCGTGGGAATTCCTCCTTTGCTGCCAGGAGTCAGGGTGAACCTGTTTTCCGTCTCTGCCTAGTGCTGCATCTTCTTCCCCTAGCAGAAAGCGCAGGAGGATCGCAGCTGGAAGGAGAGGAGTATTTTTACGGTCCTCAGAGAGACGCGGCCGGCTGAGCAGAAGGCGTTTGTGTCTGCCCGGCGCTGCCGCGGCTCCTGACCAGCCTCGGGATTGCTCCGTGGTTGGGTCTGGGAGCGCAGCCCGTGTTATTTCGATCCCCCACCCATTAAGTTGTGCGGTCGTCCCGTCCTCCCCGGCACAGCACGGTGGCCGCTGCCATGCCTGAACATCCTCCTGGCTTTCGTGGGGTTCGCTGTGGTTTTCTTTCCGCTCCCTGAGAGCTGCTAAATTGCTCGCTGCTCTGCAAGCTTTGCAGCGCTTATTTACCATCATGGTTTGCCTGGCTGGGTTTTTGCGGTCCGGGATGTTTATTGCTCGGGAAGGGAGCGCTGCGAGAGGCTGAGTGTGGGCACGCGGCATCCCTGTGGCTGCTGGTGGCGCACTCCTTCGGGGGAGCACAGGAATGAGCCCTGGTCCTTCTGGTTCCTGTCCAGAGCTTTGGGGCCGGCCCAGAGGCAGAGTTCGTCTAAATTCCTGGAATATCGTTTCCCTCCGGTGAGATCACCCCGGTTTTCAATCTGTAGCAGGAAAGCTCGCTTCTTCCCTAGCAGCGAGGTTCCTGGGAGCTTTTCCCGTGGTGAGAGGCAGCCGCTCTTCCGCGACGGGGCTGCT
Source organism: Anser brachyrhynchus (assembly GCF_964034855.1). NCBI lineage: Eukaryota > Metazoa > Chordata > Aves > Anseriformes > Anatidae > Anser > Anser brachyrhynchus. Next base: position 1,464,697 of record NC_137695.1, on the reverse strand, counting down.
CAGCCTCAAAGCCAAGCAAAACGGGTGTCGGATGCCCTCGTGCAGAGGAAAATCTGCTGCTGTACAACGTCCTCGGCTCTTGCTGTAGTGCTGGGGTTCTGGTGTTGTCTCCAAGCTCCTCCAAGAGTTTCTGTGACTTCATTTCCAAGGTCTTTACAGGAAGCCAGGACCGGCGGGATTTTGACCCGTGACAGAATTACTCCTCGTGGTTTGGTTTAGTTCCTGCGGTCAGGAAAAAGGGGGAGTGTTTGTGATCCGCGTCAGCCTGAAGGGGGGTTTAACCGCTACAGCTGGTGTCGTACTGCCTCAAGACCAGTCCTTGCTGGAAGGGGGGTGCTGTAGGGCATCAGAAAATCCCCTCGTTAGCTGGTTGCTCCCTCAGATCTCCAGGTGCCTTGTGCAGGCCGTTCCCCATGCTGAAATCACTCCGATAGCCCAACAGCGTGAATCAGTTCATTAAGGGGCAGTAAATGAGGCAGATTGCACAGATTTGCTGTGTTTCAGGCCGCGTAGCACCGCGTAAAGCCACCTCACGGGGTTCTGCTTCTTGCAGCGCGATGGGGACGGTGGTGCTGGACGGCCAGATCTACGTTTGTGGCGGATACGATGGGAACTCCTCCCTCAACTCCGTGGAGTCCTATTCTCCAGAAACAAACAAGTAAGAGCCCTCTGTGCCCTACGGCTTCTCCTCCTGCTGCTGCCAGCGATGTGCCGGGCGGTGGCACCGCGGGGGGCTAACAAAAACCCGCGGTGAGGGGTGCGAGCAGGTGCTGAGAGCCGTGCAGTGTCCCTCCCAGCAGGGAGCTTGCCTTGACGCGGGGAAATGAAACCAAAGATTTAAATAAAACAGGCAGCGGAAGAAGTTACCGAAACCCGGTCCCGGAAAATCTGACAGAGCTGCAATAATCCGCAGAGCGGCCGGCGGCGGCGCGTGCGCGGTGCCCGCGGGAGCCCCCGCTCACCTCTCCCCTCTCTCGCCAAGGTGGACGGTGGCGACCCCCATGAGCTCCAACCGCAGCGCCGCCGGAGTCACCGTCTTCGAGGGCAGGATCTACGTGTCGGGAGGGCACGACGGCCTGCAGATCTTCAACAGCGTAAGTCGCCGTGGCGCGGCTTCCCGAAGGCCTCGCGCCGATGTCAGCCCGCCGCGGGCAGCCGGGAGGTGAAGCTTCGGGTGGGGAAGGCTCCGTGCCCTTTCCCCGCGCACCCAGAGTGCCTCGAGCATTCCCACCGTCAGATTCTGTCCTTCCCAGGGCCCTTCTTCCAGCTCGGGAAGGAAGGTAACCAGGTACCCACAGGGAGTGGGACTGAAGCGTTATTGTTCTTGTTCCCCGGTGCCAAAAGGATCGAGTACATGCATTTTGTCTCCCTGCTTCCTTTGCTTTTTAACTACTTTTATCACGGTGTCCCTGTTCCCTTGAGACCCGGATGCCAGGCGCTTGCCTCTGCTTCCTCCGCCTGCTTGGTGGCTTCAGTTTCGGGAGGAGATTATCTCAGAAATGAGCTTGGCAGCAGGGGGAGCTGCTGGTGCAGGGCCAGCTGCGCTCTGTCCCGGCGGTTCGGTGCTTGTTCTCCGCACGTTCCCCGAAGCGGGATTTAATGGGGGACAGATGAGGCTCGTTCAGCTGGGAACAGCGTCTGGATAGGATTTGGCACTGACGCGCTGCTCTCAGGATGAAAGCTGCAATTAAGGGGTTTGCAGGGAGCAGCGATAACCACTCGCACCTTGCTCAGGTGGGGGTTGTTGCCTGCAGCGGGAGGTACCCCGGAGCCAACAGTCACGGGTCCGCTTGGCTGGGCTCGCTCCTGAGCTGGACACGTCTGGAGTTCGTGTAGAAGGGGTCCGCCTAATGGTCTCCGCAGAAATATCAGGGGTACAAAATGTTGGTTTTCTGCTTTATAGGGTGTTTTTTTGTTTGTTTGTTTCGCTTTGAGGGCACACAGCCCTTCTGCAGGCACGCGGAGGAGGTGCCAGGCTCTTCCAAACGCGGAAGAGTTTCCCTGCACAGAAGGAGGGCGCGAACCTTGGCTGGGGGGTGCGGGACAGGGAGCTGGAGGCTCAGACCGCGTCAGGAGAGGTCGATGTGCGACGCGGGGAGCTGCAGCCGCTGAAACCTGCCGGGGGGGAGCGGGGAGTCTCACGGCCGCAAGAGGCAGTGCCGAGGCTCAGAAACCCCTTTAAAACACAACCCAGAAGCAGATGAGAGGGGAGGGAGGCAGGGGGGGTTTTAGAGCTGCCCTTTCTGCGGTCTCTGCAGCAATGGCCGGCGGCGCCCAGTTCCTTAGAAAAGTCCGACGGCGTTACAAAATCCGGACGGGTGAAAATCGAGGAACAGAACGCGAGCTTCCCGGGCTGCTCGCGGTTGCACAACAAAACCGTCCGAGGTCTCCGAGGACGTCGGCGGGCGTCCCGCTGGGGGCCGTCCCTTAACGCTGTGCCTTGTCTGTGACCGCAGGTGGAGTACTACAACCACCACACGGCCACCTGGCACCCCGTCGCCAGCATGCTCAACAAGCGCTGCCGCCACGGCGCCGCCTCCCTGGGCAGCAAGATGTTCGTCTGCGGGGGCTACGACGGCTCGGGCTTCCTCAGCATCGCCGAGGTGTACAGCTCCGTGGCAGACCAGTGGTACCTGATCGTCCCCATGAACACCCGCAGGAGCCGCGTCTCCCTCGTGGCGAACTGTGGCCGCCTCTACGCCGTGGGGGGCTACGACGGACAGTCCAACCTCAGCTCGGTGGAAATGTACGACCCGGAGACGAACCGCTGGACGTTCATGGCTCCCATGGTGTGCCACGAGGGAGGGGTCGGCGTGGGCTGCATACCCCTCCTGACCATCTGAGGAGGAGGAGGAGGAGGAGGTGTCGGGGCTGCCTTCTCCGCGGCAATCGGGGGAGAGCTTCAGAGAGCGGTTCACAACGCGATAGCCAGAGGAGCGCGTCTCCAGGTGCTCAAGTGTCATTCACAAACACACACACACACACACACACACAACTTGACAAAACCACCCCTACCCCCTCGGCTCTTGGACTGAGGCTCCAGAAAGATCAAATCTTATTTTATTTTTTGGAAATACGGTGCGAGTGCTTCCGTGTACGTGCCGGGGCGAGCGAAGGAGCTGCCCGCCGCCCTCTCCAGCGCTTCTGCCTCTGCACGGCCGCGTGGCTGAGCAAATTCTTCCTCTCGCCGTTCGTTTGGCAAAATAGCACTGAGCCACGTCGGCCTGTGCCTTCGGGAAGCGAAGTTGCGGGCTGGGGGCAGGGGGGGGAGCAGTCCCAGTTGTGACACAGCAACGGCCACTTTAAGGACTGGGGGAACGCTCGCACGCTTCTGCCGGCGCCGAAACGGCCCCGACGTCCCGAGGGTTTGAGCGGCGGCGGCGTTCGGCGTTGTCAGCTTACTGCTGGCCACGGCTGGACCTTACCCAGCTTATCAAAACAGACCGAACCCACCAGCGCGGGCCCTCAGGAGCATATCCAGGCTCTGCGCGTTCAGGCGCTCCTTGCGCAAGAGGTCACCTGCTGCTCCAAGGGCTTTCTTCAGCTCGATGGGGAAAACTTCTCCACAGGAGCCGCACGATGGAGAAACCAGGAAGAGGAAAAAGGCAGTTAAACCAGCCGCCAGCTTTAGCAAGCTTTGGAGGAGGAATGCCAAACGAAAATGGCACTAAGCAACAGTCTTAGGGTTGCAAAACCGGCAGGAAGCCAAAGGTGTTAATTATAAAGATATCCCTTAAATATTGATGCGGGTGGTTTGGTCGCGGAGCGCAAGCTTTGGCCTGTCAAAGCGGGGTCCCTGAGAGGCAGCTGGCGCGGTGCGAGCGGGATCCCCGGTTCTGACACCGTGCAGAGCCACCGCTGTGCCGGGGCAGCCGAAATTCGGCCGTGGGGAAGTGGGGCCGGGAGCTGCCGCCGGCCTCAGCAGGGGCTGCCAGCTCCTCGGCTCCATCCGGCACGGGCGCTGCTCGCCCCCGCGGAGAAACGCGCAGCGAGCGCCTCTGCGGGGGGGGCCGGCCGAAAGCCACGCATGCCCAGCACCTGCAGGATGGGTGTCCGTGGGTTTTTTGGTTTTTTTTTTTCCCCGTTTTGCTACGCTGGGAAAGGTTCCTCGCCACGTGCTTTGTTGCACAGCCGACGGGGCCACGCGAGGAAACGAAAATTCAGCGGCCAAACCGCGGCGGGGCTGAAGCTGCTGCCCGACGTCCCTGCCCCTGTGTTTGGGGGGGGGGCAGCGCCACCCCCAGCCCTTCCTGGGCTTCTTTCACACACCCCCCCCCCCCCTCCAGCAGCTGCAGACGAAGGGAGCTGCTGCTGCCAACCTGCTCCCAAACAAACCTTTCCCATCGTGGTTTGCAGGTGGGGGGGTCCCTGCCAGCCCCTGGGATTTCCCCCATAGCAGCCGGGGGGGGCGGCGGGACGGAGCCCCCCCAACACTAATCCCAGCGGTGGCAGCCGAGGGGGCTCGCGTCTGTCTTGTGCCCAAGCCCGGGGTTTTTGGGGGGGTGCTCGGAGCCCCGCATCCAGCCCGGGGCTGTCCCCCCAGTTCCCCCATCCGAGCCCCCACTTCTCCTCCGTGCCCGCCTCCCAGCGCCGCTTGGGGTTTTGACTTCGGGTGTAAATGTGGATGTCTGTATATTCGGGTACCGTGTATATTTTAGGAATACCTAACGAGCATAGCTGGCCGCAACCGTGACGTCTCCGTGTCCGTTTCCTCTGTATCCGTGCGTCGATGGACGGGTTCACTGGAGGGTGAATTCCTTGGGGCGGGGAGGGGGGTTCCCGTGCTGCTAAGACGCTTTAAAAAGAAAAAAAGAAAAAAGAAAAACACAAAAAAAAACACTGGAATTGGAGTTGCTTTTCAGGCTGCGAGTTGCAGAGCGCTGGATGAGTGAGCAACGTGCAGGACTGCTCCCCGCGGCTGTGCCAGAGCGAGGCGGGGACAGGGCGAGGGGTCCTGAGCTCCCCGTCCTTGGGGTCCTTGGCTCACCTGGGGAGCTCAGCACCACGCTCCGGCTTTCACCGGATGCTTCCCGCCCTCGCCGGGGTAGAATCGAGGCTCCGAAAACCTCTCACGGGTAAAGGGGCGCTGCCAGCCCCACGGGGCTGCAGCCAGGGGCTCGTTCCCTGGGGTTTCTTTGGGAGAGGACGAGGATTTCCAGCCGGGGGGGGGCGCGAGGAGGGTTTGGGGGAGGAAAACTGTAAAAAATACCGAATTTGGGGACGCGTGGCTCGCGGCAGGGGGCGGCTTGGGAGAGCACGGTGCCACCTCTGCCCTTCCACTCCCGGCGCTCGGTGCGATCCTCTGGCCTACGGAAAATTAAAGCGTTTGACTTCGGAAAACACATGGAAGGTGTGCTGTCGGCACGCGTGCGCGCACAAACTGCTGCTGCTCCTGCAGACGCCGTCCTGTGCTGGAGCCGAAGAAATGAGAGCGGCTCTTCCTGGGCTGGGGCCCCCCCCGGGGCTCTGAGCTGGGCTCCGTTAGGGGCCCGTCACCCTTTTTACGATAAAAACAGCAAAAAGGCATCGCCTGGCGTGCCGGGGGGTGCCTGCAAGAAGCGAGGAAGGTTTCCAGGAACGCGGGGAGCTGCCGGGCTCCGGGTTTGGCAGGGGAGGGACGGCGCGGCGGGGAGCAAACGTTTCTTTCCCCGAGCCGGCTCCCGGCCCCGTGTAGGGTGAGAGGGGCTGTGCACGAGGCAGTTTGGGGAGGCCGAGCCCCGCCACGCGCGGGGCTCATCCCAAAGCAAGGGCGGGCGGCCGGCCGCGGAGGGAGGAGGCCGGGAAGGAACCCGCCGAGCCCCAACCGCGAAGCCGAGCGAGCGTCGGCCACCCCGAGCTGGCTCTCCAAGAAAAACACCGGCAACCCGATCCCTTCCCGTCCGCGCCCCGGCGCCCGTGTTTGTGCTGGAAGCCTCGCTCCTCGCTCCCGGCCGGGCCCCAGCCCCGATGGAAGCGCTGCTGCTGCTGGGCGCGCTGCTGCTGCTGCTGCTGGGAGCGCTGCCGCCGGCGGTACCGGTGCCGCCGGCCCCGCGCGAGCTGGCCCGAGCCGTGCTGGAGGCGCACGGGCAGGATGCGGGCACCGGGCTGAAGCTGCTCAAGCTCCAGGGAGTCACCAGGACGGTAGGAGCGTGCTCGGCCGCGGAGAGGTTTTCCCCAAGGGGAGGCTTCGCTCCACGCCGACGCCGTCCTTTTTTCCTTCTTTCCCCCCCTGCAGAAGTTCGACTGGGGCACGCACTTCACCATCAACCTCACCGCCCGCGAGACGGCCTGCCCCAAAAACCCCGCTGCGCCGCGACACGCTGGCTGCAAAGCCCGGCCGGGCCAGGTAGGTGTGGGGTGACCCCGAAACACGAAGGAGGGCACAGACCTCTGCCCTGCCTCGCGACAATGCTCTCCAGCACCCCAGGGACGGGATCGGGGTGCTCGCCGGGGCCGTTTGCTTCCTTCCCTTGCCGGAGCCGTGAATTCGGTCCACCAGGACTCCCCCAGGGGCAGCGGCAAGCATTGGCCTCGCTCGGCTTCCCCACTGCCCCCAGACAGGGCTGGGGGCTTTCTGCGAGCCCCCCTCCCTCCGTCTCTCCCCTCTCACCCCGCCAGGTCCAGCACTGCGTGGCCCAAATCTCCGTCTTCGCCTTCCTGCCCGACGTGCCGCTATCGATGGTGGAGTGCGGCCGGCAGTCGGTGAGGGCTCCGCGGGTTCCCTTTTCCCCGGACATTTCGGGGCTGGGGTCCCCGTGGGGGCAACGTCCCCCCCTCGGGGATGAAGCCCACCCTGATTTCTTATCCTTTAGCCCAGTGGCTCGGGGCAGCCCCGCTCCAAAGGTCGGCGCAGCCCAGGGACCCCGCGAGCCTTCGGCCTCAGGGACCCGGCACCATCCTGAATCCCTGCAAGCGCATCTTTCCTGCGGGAGAGGACCCCCAGACCCCATCCCCCAGACCCCATCCCGCATGGAGCTGAAATAAAGCTGTTCTGGGGCCGTGTGTGTGTGTGTGTGATGCCTCTCTCCCCACTCCTCCTCCTGTTCGTGCCCAGGGATGGGGCACAGGACATCCAACAACGGATCCAGCCCCTGGAGCTGTGGGTGCCCCGTCCCTGGCAGTGCCCAAGGCCAGGCTGGATGGGGCTGGGGGCAGCCTGGGCTGGGGGCAGGGGGCCCTGGGCACGGCAGGGGGTGGCCGTGGGGGGTTTTGGGGTCCCTTCCCACCCAGACCCCGCCGTGGTGCCGTGCTCAGGACGGGGTGAGGCTCCCCGAGCCTCCCCCAGGAGGTTTCCAGAGGGCTCCGGGGGTGATGGTGCCGCTCTGGGGCATTGGGGGGTGGGAGCGCAGCCGTGGGGGTCCCGTCTGGGCTGGGAGAGGGGTGGGAGAGGGCTCGGGGCACGGCCACTGGGGGAAACCCGGCCCCTTGTTCAGCCACTTGACAATAAAGAAGCATTTTCTGATGTTGGACAACTTCCTCATGGGCTCGTGCTTGGCCTTCGGCCACGTTCGTTGCTCTTCTGTGCTGAGGTCGTGGCCGTTCCTCCTCCTCCTCCTGGTTCTGTGCCCTTGGGGTCACAGAGACACCAAATACACGAAGTCAGAAGCCATAAAAAAAAGTCAGATCTGCACAGAACCACCCCAAAACCCAGCCCCTGTGGCTGAGGGCGTTGTCCAAATGTTTTCTTGAGCTCCGGCAGCTCGGGGCCGTGCCCCCGTCCCCGGGCAGCCTGTCCCAGTGCCCGACCGCCTCTGGGTGCAGAACCTTTCCCTAACCCCCAGCCTGACCCTCCCCTGCCCCAGCTCCGGGCCGGTCATTCGGCTCCTGGCGCTGTCCCCAGGGAGCAGAGCTCAGCGCCCGCCCCTCCGCCATGCGGCCTCCCCTCGGCTCCTCCCGGCCCCACGACCCCAAGGCCCCGGCCGCTCCTCGCACCTCTTGTCCTGCAGACCCTGCACCGTCCCCACTGCCTTCCCTTGGCCTCCGTTGGCCTCCTTCGGCCTCCTTCGGCCTCTGTTGGCCTCCACCGCCCTCCTCTGACTTCCTCCACCCCCCCTTGGCCTCCTTCACCCGCTCCTCCCCATACCCAGCGCCAAAGGGGCCGTGGCGCCGGGGGCCCCGCGGCAGAGCCGTGGCAGATTTACGGCCTCCCGGGACTTCCCGGCCTCGACGCCCACCCTCGGGGCCGGCGCTGACCGGGTCGCGGGGCCGCCCTGCGCTGCCGCTCCCCTGCGGCTGTTTGCTCAGCGCCGCGGGCTTGGCGCGAGGGCCGGCGGCCTCCCCCCTGCCGCCACCCCCCTGGCGCTCCGGAAAGCCCCGGCCGTGCCCCCCCCGGGCCCGGGGGGCTCATAAAGGCACCCAGCGCCCGCCGCCAGGCACGAGGAGGAGGCTGCGGGCAGGATGCGGCCCTGCTGGGTGCTGCTGTTGCTGCTGCTGGCGCCGGCCGGAGCCGTCTCGCCGGAGCCGGACACGTCCCCGGTGCCGGGGCTGGAGGGAGCCGTCACGGCCAGGCCAGAGGGATCCGTGCCACCGGGGCAGGATGGATCCCTCCTGCCGACCCGGCCGTGGCGCTGGCCCTCCAGCTCCCTGCAGGCCGTGCTGGCGGCCCTGCGGCTGCTCCACCGCGGCTCCCCGGGCCCCTGCGCCCTGCGGCTGCGGGTCTTACAGCCCCGGCCCGGCCGGGTGAGTGCTGGGGGGCCGGGGCTGGCCCGGGGGTCCCGTCCCGTCCCTGAGGGTCTCGTCCCCCTGCAGCTCGGGGCCGCGCAGCGCCAGCAGGAGCTGACCTTCCTCGTGCAGGACGCGTGGTGCCAGCCCACGGGGACGCCACCGACCGCGTGCCGGAGCTGCCGCCCGCAGGTGAGGACCCGAGGACATGAGGGGGAGGCCGCGGGGGGCCGCGAGGCCCCGGGGGGGTCCCGGTGCCGCCCCGGGGCTGACGCCGCCGCCTCTCCCCGCAGCCCGGCCGCAGCTGGGGGGCCTGGATCCGCGAGCGCTGGGCCGGCCTCAGGCAGCGCCTGCGGGAGCGCGGCCCCCCGTGGACCCGCGGCCGGCGGAGCCGCACCAGCCCCGTGCGGCCCTGAGGAGCCCCGGCAGGAGCCGGAGCCGTGCGAGCGTCACAGCCCCGCGTCCCGATTAACGTCCCGATTAACGTCCCAATAAACGTCCCTCGCACCCGCTGTGTTCGTGTCCATCCCTTCCATCTGCCGTGGCTGTGTTCGTGCCCCTGCGCCTCCCCATGTGCACTCCCCAAGGGCTGGTGTCCCCACAGCATTTGATGTCCCGAGGGTGTCCCCAAGGTGTCCCCTCCATACATTCCTGCTCCCCAAGGGCCGGTGTCCCCACAGGGGACGATGTCCCCAAGCTGTCCCCAAGGTCTCCCCTCCACATGCGCTCATTCCCCAAGGGCCGGTGATGCACACATGCGGAGGGCACGGAGCAGGGCAGGGGACAGCCACGTCCCCACCACAACCCCCCCATCCCGCTGTGTCCCCCCCCAAAATAAAACGGCCGCGTTGTGGCTGCCCCCCCCCCCCTTGGCCCCAAAGTTTCCGCGGGGCCGTGCCCGCGCCGCGTTGCACAACCCCGGGGGCCGATAAAAGGCATCGGGGGCTGCGGGGCGACACGGGGCGAGGATGGCGAGCTGCTGGGTGCTGGTGCTGGCGGTGCTGGGGGGGGCCTGCGCCCTGCCCGCCCCGGCCCCCCTCGCCTACACCCAGGTGCTGGCGCAGGCCGTGGACTCGTTCAACCAGCGCCCCGACGTGCAGAACGCCTTCAGGCTGCTCAGCGCCGACCCCGAGCCCGCCCCGGTGAGCACACACCGAGGGGGCACCTTGGGGACACCTTGGGGACACCCCGGGGACACCCTGGGGACATTGGGGTGACATCCTGGGGACACCCTTGGGGATATTTTGGGGCTATCGTGGGGACAACCTGGGTACATCAAGGGGGATGATGAGGGGACCCCTCGGGGACACCCTGGGGACACCTTGGGGACACCCTGGGGACACCTTGGGGGCACCCTGGGGACATCCAGGGGACACAGTGGGGATGGGCTCGGGGGGGCTTTTCTGCCTTGGGGGGGGGCCTCGTTGTGACTGTTCCTCACAGGGCATCGACCTGAGCACGCTGCGGGCGCTCAACTTCACCATAATGGAGACAGACTGTGCCCCGGGCTCGCGGGTGCCCGCCGACGACTGCGACTTCAAGGAGAACGGGGTGAGGAGGGCTGGGGGGGGCTGGGGGGGGGGGACACACAGCTGGGAGCAGTGCTGGGGCACGTGGGGGTGACGCCGTGCGTGTCCCCAGGCCATCAAGGACTGCTCGGGGCCGGTGACGTTCCAGCAGGGCACCCCCGACGTCGACCTGCGCTGCACGGACGCCTCCTCCGACGTGAGTGGGGAGGGCTCGGGGGGGGCACCCACGGGTGGGGACGGGGCAGGGGCTGACAGCGCCCTTGCTCCTTCCCCATGTCCTGTGGTGTCGCCGTCCCCAAAAGCTCCGGGGATGGAGCTGCCACGACACGACGTCTCCATCCCAGGGGTGACGGAGGGAGGGACGGGGGGGTCCTGGGCGCGTTCAGGGCTCCCGATGCCGGGTCCCAGATTTGGGATCCCGGATGTGGGGTCCCAGATGTGACACCCTGCTGACACCCGCCTTCCCCCCGCAGCCCGTCCTCGTCCAGCGGGGCCGATTCGGCCGCTTCCTGGGCAGGATCCGGCGCTTTCGACCCAGGGTCAGCATCCGCGTGCAAGCCCACGGCACCATCCGCTTCGGCTGAGCAAATAAACGGGGCCGCGCACGGCCACCCACCGTGACCCGGGCTCTCTCCTTGCCTCCGGTCCCCACGGAAGTCCCCAAGTCCCCAGGGGGAAACTGAGGCAGGGGTTGGGGGGCTCCCCACGGTGCCGGTGCACGGCCCCACGTCCCGTGACATTTCCCAGCAGGGTTTTTCGCCCCGTCCCCTCCGAAGCGTCGCTGTGGGGCTGGGTTTCGGGCACAGCTGCCGTTGGGACCCCATCCCCATAACAAGCGTTGCCGAGCCCCCCCGGCCCCCACAAGTGGTTTCCATCCCACCCCCCGCGGTGTTTTGTCCCCAAACCACGGGGGCTGTGCTCCCAAAGACCCCCCCCCCCCCCAGCCCAGGATGTCCCCAGATGCCCACGGGGGGGGGATCAGCACGGAGCCACCGGGGCCATCACCAGCGGTTTGGGACGGGGCTGTGGGGACATGTGGGGATCCCATGCCCTAGGAGCTGGAGCTGTGGTGCCGTCCCCATGTCCCCCATGTCCCCCATGTCCCCCACGTCCCCTGCAATGTCCCCACAGGCTCACGCAGCCCCCAGGCACTGCCCTCTTCGAAACCCAGACCCCCCCCCGGTGCCCTGTCCATCCCTGGGGGACCCGTGGTTGTCCCCAGGTTCCACGGGACGTGCCAGTCCCCAACCCGTGCCAGGGGACGTGCCCTGTCCCTGCCCCGTGGCCACAAGTCCCCGAGCTCAGAAGGTGCCCGTGGGTGCATGGGGAGGCGGGGGGGGGGGGGGACAGACATCGCTATAGGGCCCCCATGGGGCAGACCCCGCTCCCCCCACACCGCTGCCCCCCCAGGGACCGTCCCCATCCCCATCACCCCCCCGTGTCCCCCGCACCCCGAGGGCACACAGAGCGGGCACAGCGCGGCCGGGAAGCAGCTTTATTGGGGGGGGGGGGGACAGGGGGCAGCGGGGGGGGCGGCAGCGGTGACGGGGGGGGCTCCCGGGGGGGGGCTCATTTCCTCCTGATGGCCTTGTAGAGGTTGATGCCAGCGGCCACGGTGTTGATCGCCACCGGCACCAGCGGCCAGAAGCGCTTGACGCGGACGGGCTGCGGGGACAAAGCGGTGTCACCGGGGGGGGGGGGGGGCACAACAGGGGACCCCCCACGCACCCCCCCTCCCTCCAAGGAAGGTCCCCCCGGGAGCGGCCCCCAGCAGTGCCACCAGCACAGGGGGGTCCCGAGCATCCCTGGGGCCGCCCCGCAGTGTGTGTGTCCCCCCCCTTGCCACCAGCACAGGGGGGGTCCCGAGCATCCCTGGGGCCACCCCACAGTGTCCTGTCCCCCCCCCCCCCGCCCCGGTGTCCCCCCACTCACGTCCATCGTGGAGTCCACGCAGGTGACGTCGAGCACGGGGCGGCCGCTCTGCGTCAGCACGGGCCCGGAGCAGTCCTTGATCAGCTGCGGGCAGCGGGGGCGCTGAGCACGGGGACGCGCAGCCCCCCCCATGGGGCTGTCACCTCTCCCCCTGCCCCCCCCCATCCTTCCAAGGGACCCCAGGGACCCCCCCCCCCGGCCCAGCGAGGCGCTCACCCCGTCCTCCTTGAAGTCGCAGGTGTCGGGGCGGGCGCCGGTGTGCGCGGGGCAGCGCGTCTCCATGATGGTGAAGTTGAGGTTCCGCAGGGAGCTGAGCTGGACATCCTGCGGGGACAGGGGGTGGCGGCCCCCCCAGGGCCCCCCCCCGGGCACTGCTCAGAGCCAGCGGTTTGGGGGGAGCAGCCCTGAGCCCCATGCCGCACCCCTACACCGCCATCACCGGCCGCGCGGTGTCCCCTTCGTGTCCCCTTGATATCCCCCCCCAGTGTCCCCCCAGTTTCTCCGAGGTGTCCCATTGATGTCCCCAGGGTGTCCCCCAAATGTCCCCCCGGTGCCCCCTCAATGCCCCCCCCGTGTCCCCTCCATGTCCCCAGGGTGTCCCCCCAGTGTCCCCTCCATATCCCAAGGGCGTCCCCCCAAAGTCTCCAGGGTGTCCCACTGATGTCCCCGCTCAGAGTGTCCCCTGCCCCGTCCCCCCAGCGTCCCCATAATGTCCCCCCCCGGGTGCACCCTCGATGTCCCCAAGGTGTCCCCGGGAAGTCCCATCGATGGCCACAAGGTGTCCCCAAGACATCCCTTGGTGTCCCCTTCATGCCCCCAAGGGTGTCCCCAGGATGTCCCCACATCATCCCCCTTGATATACCCACGATATCCCCAAAATGTCCCCAAGGGCGTCCCGAGGATGTCACCCCGGTGTCCCCAGGGTGTCGCCGAGGTGTCCCCAAGCGTCCCCGAGGTGTCCTCAGGGTGTCCCCAAGGTGTCCCCTAAATCCATGCTCACCGGGCTGGGCTCGGGGTCGGCGCTGAGCAGCCTGAAGGCGTTCTGCACGTCGGGGCGCTGGTTGAAGGAGTCCACGGCCTGCGCCAGCACCTGGGTGTAGGCGAGGGGGGCCGGGGCGGGCAGGGCGCAGGCCCCCCCCAGCACCGCCAGCACCAGCACCCAGCAGCTCGCCATCCTCGCCCCGTGTCGCCCCGCAGCCCCCGATGCCTTTTATCGGCCCCCGGGGTTGTGCAACGCGGCGCGGGCACGGCCCCGCGGAAACTTTGGGGCCAAGGGGGGGGGGCAGCCACAACGCGGCCGTTTTATTTTGGGGGGGGGACACGGCGGGATGGGGGGGTTGTGGTGGGGACGTGGCTGTCCCCTGCCCTGCTCCGTGCCCTCCGCATGTGTGCATCACCGGCCCTTGGGGAGCGAGCGCATGTGGAGGGGAGACCTTGGGGACAGCTTGGGGACATCGTCCCCTGTGGGGACACCGGCCCTTGGGGAGCAGGAATATGTGGAGGGGACACCTTGGGGACACCCTGGGGACATCGTGCCCCGTGGGGACACCGGCCCTTGGGGAGCGTAAGCGGGGCGGCGTGGGGACGCAAACACGACCACGGCGGATGGAAGGGATGGACACGAACACAGCGGGTGCGAGGGATGTTTATTGGGACATTAATTGGGATGTTAATCGGGACGTTAATTGGGACACAGGGCTGTGACGCTCGCACGGCTCCGGCTCCTGCCGGGGCTCCTCAGGGCCGCGCGGGGCTGGTGCGGCTCCGCCGGCCGCGGGTCCACGGGGGGCCGCGCTCCCACGGGCGCTGCCTGAGGCCGGCCCAGCGCTCGCGGATCCAGGCCCCCCAGCTGCGGCCGGGCTGCGGGGAGAGGCGGCGGCGTCAGCCCCGGGGTGGCACCGGGACCCCCCCGGGGCCTCGCGGCCCCCCGCGGCCTCCTCCTCGTGCCTGGCGGCGGGCGCTGGGCCCCTTTATGAGCCCCCCGGGCCCGGGGGGGGCACGGCCGGGGCTTTCCGGAGCGCCAGGGGGGTGGCGGCAGGGGGGAGGCCGCCGGCCCTCGCGCCAAGCCCGCGGCGCTGAGCAAACAGCCGCAGGGGAGCGGCAGCGCAGGGCGGCCCCGCGACCCGGTCAGCGCCGGCCCCGAGGGTGGGCGTCGAGGCCGGGAAGTCCCGGGAGGCCGTAAATCTGCCACGGCTCTGCCGCGGGGCCCCCGGCGCCACAGCCCCTTTGGCGCTGGGTATGGGGAGGAGCGGGTGAAGGAGGCCAAGGGGGGGTGGAGGAAGTCAGAGGAGGGCGGTGGAGGCCAACAGAGGCCGAAGGAGGCCAACGGAGGCCAAGGGAAGGCAGTGGGGACGGTGCAGGGTCTGCAGGACAAGAGGCGCGAGGAGCGGCCGGGGCCTTGGGGTCGTGGGGCCGGGAGGAGCCGAGGGGAGGCCGCATGGCGGAGGGGCGGGCGCTGAGCTCTGCTCCCTGGGGACAGCGCCAGGAGCCGAGGGACCGGCCCGGAGCTGGGGCAGGGGAGGGTCAGGCTGGGGGTTAGGGAAAGGTTCTGCACCCAGAGGTGGTCGGGCACTGGGACGGGCTGCCCGGGGACGGGGGCACGGCCCCGAGCTGCCGGAGCTCAAGAAAACATTTGGACACCGCCCTCAGCCACAGGGGCTGGGTTTTGGGGTGGTTCTGTGCAGATCTGACTTTTTTTTATGGCTTCTGACTTCGTGTATTTGGTGTCTCTGCGACCCCAAGGGCACGGGACCCGCCCCGCGCTCCCCTCCCGCCCCGACCCCGCACAAGGGCAGGGGCCGAGCCGCGACCACAAAATGGCGGCCCCCAGCCGCCGTGCACCGGAAGCCGCTCTCCTCTCTCCCCGGACCCCCAACCAATCAGCGCGCGGCTGGCTGAGCTGCGCGCCAATAAGAGGTGGCGGCGTTGCGGTGACGTCATCAGTCAGCGCCCGCACTCGGCGTGGTGCGGGCTGTCCGTACGGCGAGGGCCGGGCGAGGTCGGTCCCGGGGGGTGGCATGGCGTGGCATGGCGTGGCGGGGGGGGGGCGCGTCGTGCCGGCTCCGTTCCTAAATTTATTTTAATTTTTCTCCCCCCGCAGCCTCCCCGCCATGCGGCGCTGAGCCCCGGCTTCCCCCCCGCCCCTCCCCCGCCATGGCAGCCCGGCTGGTGGGGCGCTGCTGCTGGCGGCACCTGGCCGCCATCTCCTGCGGGCCCGGCCCGGCCTCGCGGCTCCGGGCCTCGCTTCACGCCCCGGGCCCCGCCGCCGACGGGGCGTCCGCCAAGGAACGGCCGGAGGAGAGCGGCGGGGCCGAGCACAGGGCGCTGAGGGAGCTGGTGGAGGCGGCGGCGGGGCCCCGGGAGCTGCTGGAGCTGAGCGAGGCGCCGGGGCTGAGCAGCAACCAGGCCTCGCTCGTCATCAGCCGCCTCTCGTGGCTGGCGGCCGAGCAGAAGCTGGAGGCGCAGAGCATCCTGCAGGACCACCGCTTCAGGCAGCTCGTCGGCGTGATGGACTCGCAGGTGGGTGCCCTGACGGGCGGCGCGCCCCGAAAGCTGCCTGCCCCCCTGCCCGCGTCCGCCTGCCTGGATGGCTCTTCTCCTTCCCCCCGTTTTTTTTGTAGTTGCGGCGAGCCAAAGCTGCCGCCTGCTCGGTGCTTGGTGGCTGAGACGTTTCAGAGCCCACCGCCACCAGCTTCAGCTCAAAACAGGGTCCCCGTGTCTGTGGGACAAGCCCGCAGCAACAGGGGTGCCCCAGAGCTGGAAGGGCCACGCTGCAGCACTGGGAGAGAGAGAAGCTGGCAGCGCGGCCTTGCTGCCCAGGGGAGTGGCAATGAACACAATTAGCTGAGAGTTAATCAAGCAAACTCGCTGCAAGCACAGTTATCCTTCTCCAAAGAGCTGCTGAAGCAGCCTGCAGTCCTGGGTAACTCAATGTAAGAAGGGGATTTGCAGATGCACGGGTGCTTTGATGCAGACTAAAATAAATAAAACAAACTAAAATCACAGAATCACAGAGTTGTAGGGGTTGGAAGGGACCTCAAGAGATCGTCGGGTCCAACCCCCCTGCCAAAGCAGGTTGGCCAGGCAGTAATTAATGACGTTGCAGCATCCTTGTGTTGACACGCCAGAGATTCTGAACCTTAGGGCATGAAGCAGAGCAGTGCTCAGCTCCCAAAACTTGAAGATCACCGTTTTGGGACTTTGCCTAAAGGGCGGGCTGGGAGGTTGAGGTCTTTGTTTGCTCAAAGCCGCCTGGTCCAAGTGCCCTGAGCTCCGTCGGTTCCAGCGCTCAGCGCTGCAGCTCTCCCCGTAGCCACGGAGCAGTGCCACCTGCTTGTCACAGCTGATCAATGTCTTTTCCCTATTCCTCCTGGCTGCCCAGATCTCTCAGGTGTGGAACAACACCCTGGTGAACGCGCTGAAGAGCCTCTACTCCCTGGGGATGCAGAGCAGCAGCAGGGAGATGCAGTCGGTGGAGCACGAGGTGCTGTGGCGGCTGCGGCGCCTCACCTTCCGCCAGCTCGCCTCCCTGGCCGAGTTCCTAGCCACCAGGCCGGAGAAGGAGAGCAGCAAGCTGCTGAGCGAGGTCATCAGGAAGCTGGAGCTGCGCTGGACGGAGCTGGAGGGCACCCGCACCGTGGTGGCGCTGATTGCCAAAGTCGGGCACATCTCCCCGGCCCTGATGGACCGCCTGGAGGACAAGGTAGGGCTCCAGGTGCTCTCAGCCTGCTCCGTTCCCTTCAGATCATCGTTCTGGGGGCGGAAAACAGCTTTGGGACGTTCCCTGTGGGCACCTGCTTAGCCTGCCAAGCAGAGGAGTGCTAATTCCACGCACATCTCTGTGCCAGCGCTCCGCTGTGTGCCCGCTGGCGGCTCTTTGAGCAGCTCCCCGTGCTTGGGAGAAGCATTTCCCCCCTGAGGAGCCACGCAGGTGGGGAGTTTGCGGGTGGGAGCTCCCTCAACGCGCTGCTCTGAGCCACTTGAAGGCTGATGTGCTGCGCTCTGAGGCTGGAATTGCCTTTTTTTGTGCCAGAATTGCCTTATTTTGTGCTAGAACCGCCTGAGCTCAGCTGGCAGGCGGTAAATTGCGGAGCCAGCAGAACCTAACAGCCAGAAGTGCTGTCCTTTTCCTCCCCCTCGCAGCCTGACTTGGCAGGGAAGGTGCTGAGGGAGGCCTGCTGCCTCTTTCTGTCCCTCCCAGCAGCAGGGAAACGTCCTTGGGGTCCTTGCAACCCAACAGGGGTTAACAGCTTACCGCAAACTGCAGGTGCGGGGCAGCAAATTAAAGCAAAATCAGGGCACGGGCCTCGCTGAGAGGAGCAAGGGCGACCTCCCGGGCAGCGGCCCGTCACGCCCCGCGTCCACGGCTGGCTGCGTGCCTCCCCCCTGACGTCCCGACGTTTCTTTGTCAGGCCCTGGAGCTGGCGGAGCAGTTCAGCCCCGAAGACATCCGGAAGATCACGCTGGCCCTGGCGTACCAGAACCGGCGCTGCGTGCCCCTGCTCCGCGCCCTGTCCTACCACCTGCTTCAGAAGCACGTGGAGCTCAGCCTCGGCACCCTGACGGACCTGATTTTCGCCTATGGTAAGCGACTCGGCCGGGTCGGGACCTGC
Organism: Anser brachyrhynchus; assembly: GCF_964034855.1. Lineage (NCBI taxonomy): Eukaryota > Metazoa > Chordata > Aves > Anseriformes > Anatidae > Anser > Anser brachyrhynchus. Next base: position 1,446,984 of record NC_137695.1, on the reverse strand, counting down.
CGAGGGCAGCTCGGCTCCTCCTGGGCGCTCGAGCCGGGCTCTGACAGCGTCGCTGCCACCCGGGGGGGGACCTGTGACAGAGGAGGGAGGCCGGGGATGTGCCAGCCAGCGCAGCCACCTCGTTTCCAGCTCCGGGTGCAGGCGGAGCGAGCCCCGGCGCCTCTCCCGCTGACGGCACAGCCTCTGGCCGCAGTTCTGCCTGCCCCCCGGCTCTGCCCCACACTCCCAGCATGGTTTTTTTGGTGCCAGCGGCGGTGAGGGAGACCTCCTGTGGCGGCACAGCGTGCGCGCTCAGCTCCGTGCTGCTGGCTGCTTCGTCTCGCTGCCGCCTCACCCCAGAGCCCGTTTGGGCACGGCCCGGGCGCGTGTGGTCAGCAGCGCGCCCCGGTTTTCCTTCCAGCGTGCGGGAAGAAGGGACGAGAGTGCTTCGGAAGGGCAGTTAGGGCACGGGGCAGCCCGGCAGTTAGCTGAGATCCCCAAACGGCCCGAGATCCTCTCCTGCCTCCTTCCCCGACCAGGCGTTTCTCAGGGAGTCCCTGTTTCCGTCTCCTCGCTTGCAAACCGGCCCCGTTCACAGCAGGCTGATCGATAATTGGTGTTGTTATCCTCAGTGTCGTGGTTCTCCGGCCCCTCTCCGTGCGATGCTGTGCGCCCCTGCCCGGAAAATGGGGGGAAGGCAGCCAGGGGAGCTGCGGGGAGCTGCTCCTCAGTTCCCCGCCCAGCTTTTGGCAGTGGGAACAGACTTTCTGTCTGCCCGTGGGGCGGGGTGGTCTGCGCGGGCTGGACATTCCCAAAAAATAAAGCCTCACCCCACGAGGCATGGCCTTGGAGGGGGGGGGGGGGCTCGCGCTTCTCGCGGCGATGTCTCCAGCCTCCCCTGGTCCTAAAAAAACAGCCTCGTGGCACCCCGCCCGCCCGGGCACGGCTCCCGTAGCAGCTCCGTGTAAGCGGCTGCCGCTTTTCTTTTGCTCCTTTAAGGAAAACTGAATTTCCACCAGCCCCAGGTCTTCCAGAAGATAGCCGCCGACCTGCACCCCCACGTGGCCACCATGACGCCCGTCGAGGTGACGCGCTGCATCAGGTCCTTCGCCCTCCTCAAGTGGCTCAGCCTGCCCCTCTTCGAGGCCATCGCTCAGGTGAGGGGGCGCCGGCGGGGCCCTCCCTGCCCCCAGCGGACGAGCGGGAATGTTGCGGAGCTCTGCTTCTGCTCACAGCTTTCCCCTTTAAAAAAAAAACAAAAATCCTACAGAAGTCCTCAGAGATCCCGTGCTCGTGTGTTCCTACCTCGCCGCGGGGGCCGGGCGCGTCCTCGGGTGGTGGTTTTTAATCTTTCCCTGGCCGTGCTCGCCCAGGACAGGTGACGACAAGCTCTGGTTTTGCTTCCCCTGTCTCGCAGTACGCCCTGGACAACGCCAAGCAGCTCCCGGTCGCCCACCTGTGCAGCATCATCCTGTCTTTCGCCCGCCTCAACTTCCAGCCCAGCAGCAGCGAGGACTTCTTTAAGATGGTAACCTCCCTCCCTCCCTCCCTAGGGTCCCTGGGAAGGCCGCGCGCCTCCCCCAGGCACATCCAGAGCAAAAAGCGGGCGTCGGAAGGCTCAGGCCGCTGCGGGAAAGGGGAATGGGGACCCCGCAGCTCACGACGGGCTGAAAATCCCCTCCTGAGCCGCGTGCTGGGCGATCGCAGAAGCAGGCAGCGCACCGCGAGCTCCCCGGCCCCTGCGGGCTCCCTTTTCCAGCAGCCACAAGCAGCGCGTGGGTGTTGGCGTGCCCTCCTGGACGCGGCGCGCTGTAATTAGCTTCCCCGTAACGAGGCCGCGGGGGGTTCGGGGTCGCGCAGCCGCCTGGCTCGCCCAGCCCTCAGCACCGCGGCGCTGGTTTTTGGGATCCTGCCGGAAGGAAGGAGGCCGCCGCCTGGGAAACGGGAGCCTCCCGCCGCGCCTGAGCCGGGGGCTGGCAGCAGGGAGCCCCTTCCCTCGCCCCCGGCGCCCCGAATTCCTGCAGGGGCACGGGAGAGGCAGGCGGCTCTCCCTGGGGACGGATCCTCGCCGGAGAGGGGCTGCGGCGTGGCTGCCAGCCGCTCGCGTGTGGTGCACAGCCGAGGAGGGATGGCACCCAAAATCGCGACCGTTAGGGTTGGAAAAGCCCTCTGCTCCAACCACCCCCCTAATTAACTGAATTTTTGAGGCATTGCAGAAAGAAAAACCCAAACCCTCAGCACCACGAGGCTGCCGCGGAGCGGTCCCGAATCCTCCCGGCGGCAGCCAGCCCGGGGAGGAGCGCCGCAGGAGCGGGGATGCGGGCGTGTCGTGGTGCTGAGCTGCGGGTTTTGTGCCGGGGCAGGTGCACGAGGAGCTGCGGGGCCAGCTGGGCGGCCTGGAGCCCCAGCTGCTCACCGACCTGGTGTGGTCGCTGTGCGTGCTGCAGCAAGCCGAGCCCCACTACCTGCAGCGAGTGCTGGCGCCCGACTTCCACGCTCGCATCCGAGGTGAGGGGGGACGGGGATAACGGCTCTGGGGGCTGCCTGAATTTGGCCCGGCGCAGGTCGTGGTAGCTCCAGCCGGGACCAGGAGGGGGGTCGGTGTCCCCAACGGGGGTCGGTGTCCCCAAGCACGGCTCCGACGTGCCCGCGGGGTCGAGCCCCAGCAGGGCGACGCGTTGCCCTCAGCCCTGGGGGGGAGCCACGCGCCCCAGGGCGCGGTTTTACTGCTCCACGCGCGCTGTCCCCAAACCTTTGCGCCTCGGGAGGGGGAGGGCTCGGCGCTTCTCCTCGAAACGGCGCCCGCCGCGGAGGCGCAGCCCCGTCAGATTCAGTCCCTGCCTCCTCCGTGGCAGGAGCCGGCCAGCCGCCTGCCACAGCAACGGCTGTAGCCCACGGGCCCCGCGTCCCCCCCCTGCCGTGGGACCCTGGGGATAAAAAATCGTGCCGCAGACAGCGGGGCCGTGCCCCCGGAGCCGCCCCTTCTGTGGGCGTTGGGTGTCCTGCGTGCAAATCCCTGCTCTCCTCTTCTTCCCCCCTCCGGCAGACGATCCGTCCCCCAAGGCCCAGACCCTGCGGGTGAAGCTGGCGCACATCAACGCGGCGGCCAAGCTGGAGAGCCCCGAGTACCGGGGGCCGTTCCTGCCGGCCGACGCGCTGGGTGCCGCGGGGCCGCCGGGGGACAGAGCCAGCCAGCTGCAGAGCGGCCTGCGGGAGGCCCTGGCGGGGGTGCTGGGCGGCCACGACAAGGGACGTTTCGACGTCCCCACCGTCTACGGCTGGCAGATCGGTGAGCGTGCCCTCTCCCCGCGCCCCCCACGCCGGTGGCGAGCGGCAGGACCCCGCCGGGGGGGTTACATCCCCTCTCGTCGTGCGGCCTCCGACCTCTCGCCGCCCCGCAGCCCTGTCAAATTCGGTCCCCGGCCTCTCGGTGGCGGGGACCGGCCAGCCGGCTGCCACAGCGACTTCCGTAGTCCATGGGCCCCGCGTCCGTTCCCCGTGGGACGCCGGGGATAAAATCGTGCCACGGACACGTCCCCCGCCCGAGGGGAGGTGCTCCCGGAGCGGGCGCTGGCGGGGGGAAGGCAGCCGGGTGGCCCCCAGCAGCCGGCCCTCGTGTTCCCCGCTCTCCGCAGACGCCGAAGCGGTGCTGAACGGCGAAAACAAACCCCTCCCCGTGAAGGATTTCGCCGCTCCCCACCTGCTCCACGCCGAGGGGACGAAGCCGCTGCCGCCGGGCGCCAGGAGGTGGGTCTGGGCGCGGCCGCGGGATGCCGGGGCTCCGCCATCCCCGGGGGACGGTGCCGTGGGGGCTGCCCCCGCGTGCCGGGGCTGCCTGCCCAGCTCCGTCCCTGGCTGTTTCGGCCGCCTGGGCTTGGGGAGGGATGGGTTTCGAGCCAGCAGCGCGGTGTTCGTGCTCAAAACCCAGCCCAGCGCTGAGCTCCGGTGTCAGCGCGCCACCGCGGTCCCTTCTGCCGCTGCTCCCGGCTCCCGCGGGGCCGAAGGGGCTCCGGCCCCCCTCTCACGGCCTCCCGTGCCCTCCGCGTGTCCCCCCCAGGGTCGCCTTCCTCAGGTGGGAGTTCCCAAACTTCAGCAACAGGAGCAAGGAGCTGCTGGGCCGCTACGCCATGGCCCGGCGCCACATCCAGGCGGCCGGCTTCCTCGTGGTGGACGTGAGTAGCCGCGGAGGAGGGCGAGGCTGCGGGGGCTGCCCCGGCCTCCCTCTGCCTCTCTGCTTGCCCCCCTGTGAGGGGGAGCGAAAAAAGCGCAGCCCCCCCCCTCCTGCGGGGGGCTGTGGGGGCACGGCAGCTCGCTTTTAGCCTGGCTTCAGGTGAAACGCTGCTGCCTCCGCGCCCCTCCTGCCCCTGCTTCCTAATTCCTCGGAGTTTCCTAATTCCTCGGAGCTTCCTAATTCCTCGGAGGAGCAGGACGGCACCCTGGGGGGGGCCAGGAGGTGGCACTGCCGTGGGCAGGGTTGCCCTCAGGAAGCCCCTAACCCCCCCGGTGCCAGAGGGGAGAGGAGTCGGGCCGGCTTCTTGCTCCCCTCACCCTAATCCTGATGGCTCGGGGCCCGGGGGGGATCCTGCGCGGTCCCGTCAGCCCCCAGCGCCCGTTGCTGCGGTCCCGCACCGGGCTTAGCCGCCCTGATCCTCCGCGGGCCACCTGGCGGGGGGGGGGGGGGGGGGCTCGCTAATGGAGGAGGACAGCGGGCGAGGTCTTAGCCGCGCTGATCCCTGCTCCGGAGCCCCGTGCTGCGGCGGGGTCACGCGTTATTGAGCCTCCCCGAGGTAATTTTAGCTCGGCGGGCGGCGAGCCACGTGTCGCCCCCGCTGCCGCCGCTCCCCGGCCCCACAAAGAGCCTGAGCTCGGGCACGTTTCGCCCGCCGAGCTGCTGCGTTTTGAGGCCGGGGGCTCCTGGTGCTGTGCGTAACCTCCCCCTGCTCCCCGGCTGGAGATTTCGGGGGGAGATGGAGAAGAGGAGGAGGGAAAACGTCGCTTCCCGAGGCTTGAGCCTCGCCTGGCAGCAGCTCCATCCAGCCGGGGTGGGCGGGGGGATCCCCCCCCAGGCATCAAATCTGCTCCCCTGGGCGCGGAGATGAGCGGTGCTGTGCCGAGGAGCGTTCATCCCGCCCCCAAAGCCGGCGCTGGGCCTGCGGCTCCTGCTCCCCTTTTTGGGGTGGGGAGCCCGGGGGCGTAAAAGGGATGGGTCCCCAAGCCCCCGTGGGCCACGCGCCGTGGTGGACGGAGGCCCTGAAGGCTCCCCGGCCCCCCTAACCTCCTCCTGGAGGGAGGCAGCCTTCAAAAAAACCCGGTGTCGCCCGCCTTTCCCCCCGGCTGCTGGGGGAGGCCGACGGGACACGGAGACGGGAGGAAGTGGCCGGCGGAGCCCCGCAAATCGGGTGAAAAATGGGGCAGGTTCTGGTGCTCCCTGAGGCTGCCACGGCTCTGCCCCGCTGCGAGCGGTCCCCGTGCTGCTCCCGCTGCTTTGCGCCCTGCTTACGGAAGCCCCTTGTTCCCCCGCGGTGATGGCGGCTGCTTTGGGGCCGCAGCTGGGATTTATCTTGGGGGTGTGTGGTGGGGGAGAAACGGCCCCAAAGCGGCCCCGAAACGTCCCCTCTGCGCCCGCAGCCTTGTCAAATTCGGTGCCCGCCTCTCGGTGGCGGGGACCGGCCCAAGGGCTGCCACAGCAAGGGCCGTGCTTCATGGGCCCCGCGTCCCCGCCGTGGGGCTGCGGGGATAAAAATAAGGCCACGCACAGCCCCCGGCAGCCCCCCCTGGCCCCCCCAGACCCTCACCCCCTTTCTCTTCACCGCCGCAGGTTCCCCACTACGAGTTCCTGGAGCTGAAGCTGGAGCGGCAGCGGGCGGCCTACCTCAGGGACAAGCTCAACAAGGCCGTGGCCAAGGAGCTGGCGAGCTAGCGGCCGGGCTCTGCGTGTGTGTGTGTCAGCGGCGTGCCCCGATAAACGACCCCCCCCCCCCCAATAAAACGCCCCCCCAATAAACCACACGGCTCTGCCCTGCTGCCTGCGCCGGGAACGGGGCTGGAGGGGCTGCGCCGCTCTGTGCCGGGGGTTTGGGGTTCGTCCTTGGGGTTCGGGGGGGGGGGGGATCAGGAGGAGGGCTGAGCAGCTCCGTGCCCCCCCCAAAAAATGCTGCTTTTGGGGTCGGGCCCTGCGCACACTGGCCCCCGGAGCTGAGGGTTAAGGGCGCAGCCTCGCTGCCTCCCCGTCTTCCCCGCAGCGCCTTGTCCCCGGGGAGGCTGCGCGGCGCGAGCAGGGGCAGCAGGACCCCAGAGGGGCACCGGGGAGCCCCCCCCCCAATATGCCTCTGTCCCAGCTCCGTGTCCCCCAGCACACGCGGGCTCTGTCCCCCCCCGTCCCCACGTCCCCCAGCCGGGCAGTGAGAAAGCAAGAAAACCCCGCTGCGAGCCGGCTGCCGGGAGGGTTTTTGGGGGGATTTAAGCGGCCGTGTGGGCCACGGCGAGCGGGTTTTTGGCCGTGGGGACACCGCCGGACCCTGGGTGCTCGGCCTGGTCCCAGCACCCCCCCGGCTGGGGACGGAGCCCCCCCCGGCAGAGCCCTGGCCGTGGGGACGAGGCGGCAGCGGCGGTGCTGAGTCACGGCTGGGGCTGCTCCTGGCACCGGCACCACGCCAGCGCCGGCCTCGCTCCCTGCCGCGTCGGGCCCTGATTTTGGGGGGGGGGGGCAGGACGTTTTGGGGGGGGGTTCTGGGGTTTGGGCAGCTGGGGTGGTTGCCCCCAACCGGGACTGGGCGGCCTGGGGGTGTCCCACGGGCGCCAGCTCCCCGCCAAACGTCCCCCTCCTCCCCAGGAGCCGTCAGCGCGTCCGTATGGGGTGTCCCCACCCCATGGCGCAGAGGGGGGGGGGGTACCGATGTGTGCCCCCCCCCCAGCATTACCAGGGAGCCGTCCCCATCCTCCTCCCCATCCCCATGGAGACGGGAGGAGGAGAAGCGCCACCGCCATGGCGACACCGGGGCCCGATCCTGTCCCCCCCCACCCAGGGGGACACCGGGCTTGGGGACACTGCGGGGGGGGGACCCTACACGTGCAGCATCAGCAGCTTTGGGGGGCCTGGGGACACCGGGGGGGGGACGGGGGGGACCCTACACGTGCAGCATCAGCAGCTTTGGGGTGCGGGGGGGGGGTTGGGGGGGGCTCCGAGCCCCTGTTCCCCGTATAAATGGGGGTGCGGTGTCACGGGGGGGCTGATCCTTAACCCCCACCCCACCCCAAAAAAAAATTTATCAGTGCTCGGGTGGGGAAACTAAAATGGGGGGGGGGTCCCCATGCCCCGCGCGCCCCCCCCCCTCCACCCGCCCCCCCCCAAGGCTGCTGCAGCGCCGCAGTGCCTGGCACACACCCCCCCCCCCCGCTGCTTTCTCTGAACTAAAATAAATAAATAAATAAATAAATAAATAAATAAATAAAAGGGGGAGGGATATAAAAAAAAAAACCAGCACCAAACCTGCTGACATCATCCGGGATGACGGGGCTGCGCCCCCCCCCCAACCTCCCCCCCCCCCCCCCCCCCAGCACCGATGCTCAGCCTCGCCCGGCGCAGCCGCCGTCGCCCAACGCCGCCGAGCCGAGCCGCGGGCTGAGCCGGCCTCGGGCCGGCCTGGGGGGTCCCCGGCCCCGCCGCCATGCCCGGAGAGTCGGCCTCGAGCCCCCCTGGGCTGCAGCTGGAGGCCGGCCTCCCCCCGGGCTCCGAGGAGGAGGAGGCAGGTGAGGCCGCGGGGATGGCGGCCGAGGGAGGCCGCGGGGACGGAGGCAGGGAGGGAGGGAGGACGTGAGGATGGAGGGCGCGGGGATGGAGGGATGGAGGCTGCTGGGGCTGGAGGCTGCAGGGTTGGAGGCTGCAGGGGCGGAGGACGTAGGGATGGAGGGATGGAGGCTGCAGGGGCGGAGGATGTAGGGCTGGAGGGACGGAGGCTGGAGGGATGGAGGCTGGGAGGATGGAGGATGGAGGGACGGAGGGACGGAGGCTGGAGGGACGGAGGGACGGAGGCTGGAGGGATGGAGGGACGGAGGCTGGAGGGATGGAGGACGGAGACAGAGGAGGACGCAGGGATGGAGGACGCGGGGCGGCAGCGCTCACCCTGAGGCTCTCCTGCCCCTCCACGCCGGGGGGGGGGGGGGATGCCACCCTGGGGACACCACCCTGACCCCCCCAGCCCCAAGTCGTGCCCCCGATACGGGGAGGCCCCGCAGCACCCAAGGGCGCCCGGGCCGGCCGGCCCCACGCCCCCCACCCCTCCCCCCCCCCACCCCCACCCAAGGGCCACCGGTCACCGCGCCCCAAGGTCACCCCGCAGAGACGGGGCCGGGGCGGGGGGGGGGAGGGTCCCGAGCGGTGCCCCCGTCCCGCTGCCACCCCCCCCCTGCGTGTCCCCAGGGTGCGGGGCTGGGGGACACCGGGGGGGCCCTGCCCAAAAGGGGCTTGGTGGGGGGGGGAGGTGAAGGGAGGGGATGGGGCAAGGTGGGGGGGGGTGGGATCAGGGCCCCCCCCCGGGCATTGAAGGGTTAAAGAGACCCCATGGAGCTGGGGGGGGTGCACGGGGGGGGGCTCGGTGATGGGGGGGGTGTCCCCTTGGTGAGATTGGTGCTGGGGGGGGGGGGGCCGGGGGTTTATCCCCATAGGGACAGAGTGGGGGTGCTCCAACCCCGCTGTCCCCAGCCCCCTATGTCCCCCCCCCCCCCCCGGGGCTCAAACTGGGGGGACAAAAAGCCCCCCCCCCACCCCCCAGCCACTTCTCAGGGTGCAAATGGGGGTCCCAAAGCCCCCCCAATAAGGCACAGCCCCCCCCATAAGGCACAGCCCCCCCCCCATATAGGGCACAGCCCCCCCCAGCCCCCCGTAGGCGCAGCATAGACACCACCCCAAAAACCTGGGGGAACTGATGCGCCCCCCCCCCCCCCAACACCGCCCCCAAAACGGGACCCCCATCCCTTATAGGACACCCCCTGAGCTTCCCCCCCCCCAAAAAAAAAATCCCCGAGGGCGGCCCCTCCCCGTTCCCAGCAGCCCCGCAGCCCGCCCCCGCCCCTCGCCCCTATATAACCCCCGGGGGGGCGCGTGGGGCAGCTCGAGGTGGGTGCCGGAGCCTGGTCCTGGTGGGGGCTCTGGGTGCTGCCGGAGCCTCCCCTGCCCCATGGAGCCACCCCTGAGGGCCCCAGGTAACGGGGGGTGGGGGGCTCCTTGTGTTTTTTTTTTTTGGGGGGGGGCTGCTGAGAGTTTTCGGGGGCGTTATGGGGTGGGGAGGGCTGCGTGCCCCTCGGGGCTGGGGCCCCCCCCACACTCAGCGCAGGGATGAGCGGTGGGGTTAGGGTGTGGTGGGTTTTTTTTTTGGGGGGTGGGGGGGTGGTTGTTGTTCCCCCCCCAGGTGGGGGACTTAATCCTTAGGGTTGCCCCCCCCCAATCCTAAATGCCCTGGGTGCAGCTGTGTCATCCAGGGGATGCAGGTGGGGGGGGTTGGGACTTCTGGCTACTCCCCTCCCTCCCCAACCCCCCACAAGACCCCTCCAGCACCCCCAAAACCTGTGGTGCCCCCCCGCTTAGATAAAGGGGCGTCTTTTTTTGGGGGGAGGGGGTCACCCCTATAATCTTCCCTGGGCTCTGCCCCCTCCCTCTGTGAGGACAGAGCGGGGGCCCTGCCCCATTTTGGGGTGTCTGAGCGTGTGTGGGGGGGTGAGGATATAACAGGGTGCTCTGCCCCCCCCACACTGACCCCCTCTCTCCACAGCCCCCCCGGGGGACGCCGCCGCCACCCCGATGCCCACCAAGGAGGAGGCCCGCCCGCAGCCCGAGGGGGCCAGCTGCGACGCGGCCCCCGGCCCCTCCGCCCCCGACGCGGCCGAGCACGGCCCCCCTGCCAAGGGCTGCCGCCCCCCCCCCGCCACCACCTCCGCCACCACCACCGGCCCCCCCCGGCCCTGCCCGCCGACCCCCTGGACACCCGCATCGTCATGGGCGAGGAGACGTGCTGCCCCCCCAAAACCCACCCCGAGCCCCCCCCCCCCCGCCGGCCGCCCCCCCGCCGGCCTGGACCCCGACCTCTTCTTCACGGCCCCCTCCACCCCCGTGCGGACGGGGGGGCCTCGCCCCAAGGCCGAGGAGGACGGGGGGGACGCGGAGAGCGAGGGGCTGGGCTCGCCCCCCACCTCCCCGTCCGGCTCCTACATGACGGCCGAGGGGGGCAGCTGGGGGTCCTCGGGGACCGCCAGCACCTCCCCGTCCTGCTCCCCGAACCTCCTGGCCGAGGCCCCCGACGGCGAGGCCGGGCCGGCGGCCTTCACGCACCGCTCCCCGTCGTCGTCTTCCTCCTCCGAGGATGAGGACGCGGCGTCGGCCGGGCAGGAGGAGGAGGAGGAAGAGGAGGAGGAAGAGGATGAAGGCAGCGGGCAGGCGCTGGTGGAGGAAGGCTCAGAGCTGCCCCAGGTGGCCCCCGCCGGCCTCATCCCCGCGGCGCTGCTGCCCTTCCGCGGCAGCCTCCTCTTCGAGGCCGAGGCCGTGGAGATCACGCTGGTGCCGGCCGAGGCGGCGGCCGAGCCCCTCTCCGGGGAGGAGGAGGACGAAGACGAAGAGGAAGACGAGGAGGAGGAAGAGGAAGACGAAGACCCCAGCACCTCGGCCTCCTTCCTGCGCTCGCTCTCCGAGACCTCCATCAACGAGGGGGTGGACGAGTCCTTCGCCTTCCGCGACGACACCTCGGCCTCCTCCGACTCGGCCTCCTACGACGGCGAGGAGGACGAGCGGCTCTACGGCACCGAGCGCCACGCGCTGGGAGGGGCGGGGGGGCCCCCCCCGGCCACCGCCACCCCCGGCGACACCGAGCCCTCCTCCGAGGCCTCCGGGGACATCGAGCTGCACCTGCGTGGCGGCGCCGCGCAGCCCGACGGGACGGGCAGCGGCAGCGTCACCCCCGGCGGGGATGAGAGGGCATCACCAGGAGGGTCCCCACGGCACGAGGCAGCCCCCAGCCCCCCCATTTTGGAGGCACCCCCCAGCACCGAGGAGGACCCTGAGACCACGTGCGTGGAGCTGGGGGCGCTGGGTGTGGAGCAGGATGGTGCCCACCCGGTTGTAGGAGAGGAAGAGGAGGTTGAGGAGGAGGAGGAAGAGGTGGAGGAGGAGGAGGAAGAGGAGGAAGAGGAGGTGGTGGTGGCGGCCTCTGAGGTGGCCTCCGTTGAGGCTCCCACCACAGAAGTCAGCGTGGAGCCGATGGGCGAGACCTTCAGCTCCTCCTCATCCTCCTCGGAGCTGGAGGAAGCCTCCACCCTGGAGCCCGACGTCCTGCAAGAACCAGGCCCCGTCCCAGAGGAGCCTCCCCCCACGGAGGCCGCCGTCCCCACGGAGTCTGTGCCCCCGGAGGAGGCCGAGGAGGTGACACCAGAGGTGGTGGAGGTGACACCAGAGGTGGTGGAGGTGACACCAGAGGTGGTGGAGGTGACACCAGAGGTGGTGGAGGCCCAGCCGGAGGCTGACCCCAGCGCGGGGCTGGAACCGGAGGCCGCAGCGAGCGGCAGCGCCCCGCAGCCCCCCTGTGCTGGGGAGACCAAAGACCCCGAACCCGATGGGCCGGGGGGGGATGCCCCCACGCTGCCTGCCACGAATGGTGACCACGAGCTTGACGCCACCACAGCGGAGACCCCCGAGCCTCCGTGCCCGCCTGAGCAAGGTGACCTCGACAGCCCGGACCACGAGGCCGGTGGCCACGAGGACGGCAGGACGGACCCCACGGCAGCGCCCAGCCTGGGTGAGGATGTCCCCGACCTGCAGGACGGCGTCATGGATGAGGCCCCTGAGCAGGATGAGGCCCCTGAGCAGGATGAGGCCCCTGAGCAGGATGAGGCCCCTGAGCAGGATGAGGCCCTCCACGAGGACGGGGAGGCCTCGGGCAGCGAGTCCCCGCCGCTGGCCGCGAGCGATGGTGGCAGCGACACTGCCGAGGCGCTGGAGGAGGCGCTCAGCCCCGCGCCGGGGGATGCGGACGAGATGAGGGACGCGGACGAGCCCGACGCCGCCTCCGAGGATGAAGCCTCCAGCGAGGACCTGGAGCGGGAGCAGAGCCCGGAGCCGGCCTCGGCCAGCGCGGAGGCCGAGTGGGATGCCACCGCCTCCTCCTCCTCCGAGGACTCGTCGCCGGAGCTGCTGGACACCTCGCGCTCCCGCACCGACTCCAGCTTCTTCACCGCCCCCGAGGACAGCGCGGGGGAAGCGGCCGCCCCTGGCCTCCCCTCCCCGGCCCCGCGGCCCTGCATGGCCCTCTGCCTGCTGCCCCCGGCCTCCGGCCCCCCGCCGCTGCGCTTCACCGCCTCGGAGCGGGAGGTGTACGTGGGGACCCCCCCCGGCCCCCCTCGAACTGCTCCCACCACCACCATCACCACCACTCGGTGCCTTGCCGGAGAGCGCGGAGGACCGCCGGCACGTGGCCACCATGCTGCAGGGCGCCTTCGGGGACCTGCCGGCACCGCAGCGACCGGGGGGGCCCGGACAAACTCCCCCCGCCACTGCTGCTGCTGTGGAGCCTCCGCAGCCTCCCCAGGCTGAGGCCGAAGCCACTGTCGCCACACCTGAACCCAAAGAGCCCCAGGAGCCGGGCGATGCGGGGAGCCCCCCGTGCACCCCTCCGGCCTGCCCCGTGCAGGACGAGGAGCCCCCGCTGCTCCCCCCCGGTGAAGAACCCGAAGCCAAAGTCCCGGCGGAGGGCGAGCAACCCCCAGCACCCCCTGAGCAGCAGCAGGAGGAGGAGGAGGAGGTGGCAGCAGGATCCGGCCCCACACCCAGCCCCGAGGAGGGCGGGGAGGCCGCCCCCAGCCCCACCGAGGCCGTTTTGGTGCCCTCAGAGCCCCCAGCAGAGCCCAGCTCCCCCGAGGACCGCGCACCCCAAGAGGTCCTGGCGGTGCCGGCCGAGGTTTCGGTGCCGGCCGAGGTTTCGGTGCCGGCCGCCTGCCCGCCGCTCTCCAAACTCATCCAAGTGCCTCCTCTCTCCTCCTCGCCGCCGCGCTCGGAGGACACCTCAGGGCTCGCCGAGCGGCCGGAGGAGCGTCCGTCTGTCCCGCCGGCCTCCAGGAAGCGGCTGGAGGGTAAGGGCCGTCCCCATCCCTATGGGTGCCTTTGTGGGGTCCCAAGAGGCACGTGTGGGGCTGGGTGGTGCTGTCCCCATCCCATGGGTTTGTTCGTGGGGTCCCGAGAGGCGCATGCGGGGTTGGGTGGTGCTGGGATCAGGGCGAGCATCCCGGGTTCCAGCCCCTGGGGGGGGGGGGTGCCTGGGGTCCCTACAAAGCCCGATTTTGGGTGATGGGGCTTCCCCTTGCTTCTTGGGGGGGGCATGCCGGGCCGTGGGGATGTGGTGACCCCAACATCTCCCATCCCCGCAGCGCTGGAGCCGTCCCCGCAGAAGGAGAAGGCGCGGGGCAGGAAGGCACCGGGCGGCACCAAGGGCGCACGGGGGCCGGAGGCGGCGGAGGGGGGGCCCCGCCGGGCGCCCCGGGGCTCGGTGCAGTCCGAGTCGAGCTCCTCCAGCGAGGCCGAGCTGCCCTACCGCTGCCCCGGCGCCGCCGAGCACCTGCCCGCCATCGCCCTGCTCGAGGACAAGGCAGCGCCGCGGCGGGGCGAGGCCAACCATAAAGGTGAGGGGGGGGGGGGGGGGGGGGAGATTTGGGGGGGGTTTTGGGGTGTTTGGGGGGGTGGTGGCATCGCCAACCTGGTCCTTTTGGCTTGTGCAGGGTCGTGCAACGAGTCAGAGAGCAACGACGAGTCCATCCCGGAGCTGGAGGAGCCCGAGGGCGCGGAGCCGCGGCCGGCACAGACCCAGGTATAGGGCTGGGGGCTCGGAGCCCCTGTCCCGGGGCACCCGAGGGACCGTGGCCCCCTGTCACCTGCTGCCGTCCCCCCCCCCCCCGCAGGCACCGCTCACCCACTCGCTGGGCACCGGGGAGGAGAGCATCAGCAAAGCCAAGCAGAGCCGGAGCGAGAAGAAGGCCAGGAAGGTGGGATGGGCACCGGTGGGATTGGCATCGATGTCCCATGGGGTTTATTTTTTGGGGGGGGGGGTGTGTTGGGACCCCGTGTCCTCCCCAGGGTGCTGTCACCATCCCTGGGGTCATGGCTGGGTCCCTTGGGGGGTGTCCCCGCCTTGTGGGGCAGCTCAGCCTGGGGACAGCCCTGTCCCCATCCTGCGTTATCCCATTGCTGAGCCCCGGGCTCTGCACCACCGGACCCAGCGGGGTCCCTGGGGCTGACCCCAAACGTGTTTTCCCCCCCCACCCCAACCCCAGGCCATGTCCAAGCTGGGTCTGAGGCAGATCCACGGCGTCACCCGCATCACCATCCGCAAGTCCAAGAACATCCTCTTCGTCATCACCAAGCCCGACGTCTTCAAGAGCCCCGCGTCCGACATCTACATCGTCTTCGGGGAAGCCAAGGTTGAGGGGGGGGTCCTTGGTCCCTGGGGGGTGGGAGGTCCCCGGGGAGCAGCCGGTGACCCCCCCCCCCCTTCCTTCTCCTCGTCCCCGCAGATCGAGGACCTGTCGCAGCAGGTGCACAAGGCTGCGGCGGAGAAGTTCAAGGTGCCCATGGAGCACTCGCCGCTGATCACCGAGACGGCGCCCGCCCTCACCATCAAGGAGGAGAGCGAGGAGGAGGAGGAGGTGGGCGGGATGGGGCTGGGAGGGGGGGGCCGAGACCCACCCCCCCAGTGGGATTTGTGGGGTGGGGGGGGGGTGCCGGGGTGGGGGTGACGGCGCTGTCCCTGCTCCCGCAGGTGGACGAGACGGGGCTGGAGGTGCGGGACATCGAGCTGGTCATGGCCCAGGCCAACGTCTCGCGCCCCAAAGCCGTGCGGGCGCTCAGGCACAACAACAACGACATCGTCAACGCCATCATGGTGAGCTGGGGGGGGGCAAGGGTTTGGGGGGGGTGTTTGTGGGGTTATCCCCACCCCGCGGTGCCTGACGCTGTGTTCTCCTCCCCCACAGGAGCTGACCATGTAGCGGCCGGGCCCCCCTCCCTGTATAGGTGCACAGTTCTCCTCCTCTTCCTTTCCCCCACCCCCCGGCATCCTTTAGCCCCGCGCCTTCGCCTCGCCCGCCTCTGTAATGCTCAATAAACGGCCTCATGCATCACTGGGATCGCACCCCGCCTCCACGCCTGGTGATTTGGGGGGGGGGGGCCCTCTCTGTGGGGTTTGGGGGGGTTGGGGGGCTCCTGCAGCCCCCCCACCCCCAGGCAGTGGGCTTGGGGGGGTGTAGGACGGAGACCGGGTGCGCAGGGAGGTGGGATGGAGACCCCCATGGTGGCACCTGGGGGTAGGATGGGGCTGAGCCCCCCCCTCCCCCCCACCAGGGGCTGGGGACCCCCAATTTGGGGGTGTTTTTGGGGACGGGCACAGCCCCGTTTGGGGCCGTCACCCCCCCCCCAGCCCTCGGAGCATTGGGTTTTGGGCACCCAGTGTCGGCCGGAGGGGAGGCGAGCGAGGGCTGAGCAAGGAGACGACGAAGCGCCGTGGGGTGCAGAGTTTTTTTTAATATTTACCTCTAACAATGCTCTGTACAGAAAGCATACATACAAACCACCCCCGGCCCCACCGTGGCGTGTCCCCCCCCCAGCTCCAGCAGCACCGGGGGCTGGAACCCCCCCTGGCGCTCAGCCCCCTGCCCACCAGAGCTCCAGCGCAGGGTCAGGGCCAGCTCCCAGCCACCTTTCCCCGTGAACAGAGTATTAAAAAAAAAAATACTGTGAGCTGCTAAAGATCTCCATACACAACCGGTCCAAAAATAGGGTTTTTTTCCAAATTTTTCCGGAGTAGTCAATGACTCGAGCGTCAGTGTGTGGTTTGGGGGTGGGTTTTGGGTGTTTTTTTTAGTTGGCAGGGTGTAAGAAGGCACTGAGGACTCGATGGAGCCGGGGTTCTGGCCTGATGCTCCCAGCGCTCGTTGGGAGCCCAGCGCCGGTACCCGTGGCTCGCGAGCTTGGCTTTTTTGTTTTTCTCACTTTCTTTTTTTAAGAAGAAAACGAACCCCGGGCCCCGCTGCTGGAGGTGCAGGGGCTCCCTCCCTCCCCTGCTCGGGGCTGACGGGTGATGCTGAGCGGGAGGAGCCCCCCCCCGGCTGCGCCCGTGCCCTGGCCGCGATTCCCAGCGCGGAGCCTGCAGGAACAGGGGGTAAGAAGCGCCCGGCGCAGTGGGGCTGAGCGAGGAGGAGGACGGCAGGATGAAGGCTCGGTGCTGGGAGCCCCGGCAGGATGGCGCTGAGGCGGTGGGTTCATGCAGCAGAGAGAGGTCTGGTTAATCGGAGCAGCCCGGTGGTGTGGAAAAGGTGCCAGCGGGTGCCCTGGGGCCCTGTCCCAGCGGGGGGGAAGCCGCAAAACGCAGCCAAAGCCCCACAAAGCCCCCGGACAAAGCGTGAGGAATGCGCACGAGGCAGGGGCGGGCTGGGTGCAGGGTGCTGAGCAAGCGTCTGGGCTCCCAGCGAGCCGTCCCTGCCAGCTCCGGGCTGCCGGAGCCCCCCCCAGGCTCCCTGTCCCTCCTCCTCCTCCTCTTCCTCTGCCTGCCCTCCTTCCTCCCAGGGCCCTGCTGGTGCCGGCTTGGGGCGAGGGCACGGATTTGGAGGGCAAAAAAAAAAACCCAGAAGGCTGAGGGATACAGGTTTAAAAAAAAGTGTTTGTAAGCGCCTGTAAAATATATACAACATCTCTGCCCTGCTCTGCGGCCGTCCTCGGGGGGGTCCTGGCGCGGAGCTCAGCTCCCTGGGGCACCGCGGGGAGCCACCGGTGGGTGCTGCCCCCATCCCACCACCTCCTGAGCAGAGCCTGGGGGGGCTGGACGGGGGGTTTGCAGTCCGGGCTGCTGCAGGGCACGAAGCATGGAGGCCGCCCGGGGGAGCAGCAGCAGCAGCACCGGGATTTGGGGGGGGGGAGCAGGGCCTGGTCCCCGGGAGCGAAATGTTTTGACGACGTGGAGGCGAGCTTTAAATAATTCACATTGTGGTAAACTTCATTCGAAACGGGGAGAAGGGGGGGGGAGCAGGGAGGAGGAGAGCAGTTACAGGAGGGACACCATGTGCAAAACTGTAAACCAGGGAGAGGGAGGGGGCTGCAGCCAGCTCGTCTCGGCCCCGCTCCCCGCACGGCGCCGGAGCCGCACCAGGGGAGGCTGAAGGCCGGGCTCCTGCCCGGCTCCCCCACTGCAGCACCCCCGTGGGCATGCACGCCCCCCTGGGAAGAGGGCACAGCCTCCTGCTGGACGGCCTCTAGGGGGGCCAGCGAAGCCGTTGAGGAGGCCGGGAGGGTGATTCCATCCCGCTCCATCCCCCAAATCCTCTTCGGGAGCGGAGGTTCCCTCGGGGGTGGGCTGCCCTCAGGAGGAGTCGCGGTCCATGCTGCACCCCAGGGCTTCGATGTCGTTGCTGATGTGCGAGATCATGCGGTCCCACTCGTCCTCCTCCGAGGGCACGGACTGGTCGTCCGAGCTGCCCGCCGCGCCGTTGCCGTTGGTGGTGGAATTGGAGGTGGTGCTCAGCGTCCGCCGGTACCTCCCGAAGCTGTCCGTGATGATGCCGCGGCCGTCCTTCACCCCGATGGTCTCCAGGAAGTTCTCGAAGTGTTGGCTGTCCTTCTCGGGGATGAAGGGCCGCAGGCCTGCCCCACGAAAGGAGACACGAGGAGGAGAAAGAGGAGAAATAGGAGCTGCGTCACCCAGCGCGGGGGCTCGCCGCAGCACCCAGGCAGTGATGTCAGGGCCACCAGGGCCTGGGCCACCAGGGACTCCATCTGGTGGCCACCTCTCCCACTCACAGCCCCGAGCCACGCTGCTGGGCAGGGGCTGCGGAGAGCTGACGGGGCTGAGGCAGGATTTCCTGAGCTCAGAAGGGCTGGCTGCCGCTTCAGCACCGCGGCACGTTGCTTGGCCTCGAGCTCATTACCCTAACGGCATCAGCAGGAGATTAAACGAGGGAGGGAGGGCGGGCTCGGGACATCTGTCCCTGCCCCATCCCCGCATCCTGCCCTGGGGCTGGCAGCTCAGCACGGGCAGGGGTCAGCCGAAAATCCAGCAGGGCTGCTACGTGCACCTCCTCGCCGCCCAAAGTGCTCGGAAGGAAACGCCACGCACCCAAAAACTTGGGGCCGAAGGGTGAGGGGGACGTAAAGCTAGGTGCTGGGGAAGCCTCTGGTTATTAACGCTGTTTGAGAGGATTGGAGCCAAAATTAAGCAGGGAGACTGAGCTGAGGGACTCCGAGAGCCCCTGAGGCTGTCAGCGCCCTTTTGGCGAAGGGAAACAGAAGGGTCCTGCTCCCTTCCCACCTAACGCCTGCCTGCTGGCGCTGCACAGCACCACCTGCGTGCTGCCCGTCCTTCTGGGATTGTAAGGTCACTTCATGAGGGCGTAGGTCCCCGAGGCACCCTGTGCAAACCAGAGGGCTGAACGCCAAACCTGTCCTGTGTTGAACACCTCGCTGCTTGGCCAGGAACAGTTCTGAGTGCCCCCAGCACGCGGAATCCTACAGGGCCCTGAGCATTGCACCCTGCTCGCCGTCTGGTGGCCGAGGAGCTCGCGCCGAGCCCACAAAGACGAGCAGCAGCAGCAGCAGCCTGAAGCAACGCGAGGCGGAAAGGCGGAGCCACTCACCCAGGAGCAGGAACTTCCTGCTGTCCCCGTAGAGCTGCTTCAGGTTGATGCAGAACTCGTGGATGGAGGCCCCGTTGCGGTACTCGTGCAGGAGCATGGCGAACTGCTGGATCTCTTGGGAAGAGAGCTTCGTCCGTAGCTGAGGGAGAGAAGCACACCGCCAACGGCACCGAGTTATTTTCGGAGCGCTCCCAGCTCTGAGATGGGGAGGAAGGAGAGATCGCGGGAAGGCTGGGGACTGCTTTCGCCGCTACTGCGGCAGGAGCCACCGAGCCGCAGCGCTCCCAGGGGAAAAGCAGGAGGGGACGGCGCAAAGCTGCTGCTGGGCTGGGACACGCTGCGAGCGCGTGGGGGGAGCGTGGCTCACAAAATGACGGGCCTGGGGTGCTGGGATGCGTCCCCCCACGCTGCAAGGGGACCAGGGGGTGGGGGTGCTCCCGCAGGAGGTCAAGATGAGCCTGAACTGGGAGCCAAGCAAGATTTGCCCGAGAAGTGGCGCGCAGACACCCAAAAGGGAAGGCGACCTCCCCCTCATGGGCGCCCTACCGTCATCATGTAGTCCTGCAGCAGCTCCGTGGCCGTGGTGCTCAGCTCGCTCTCGCTGACGGTCTTGATGTGGGGAGACTGCTGCGGCAGGAAGGAGGAGGGGGAGTTGTCACCCGCTTCTAAGGCTTCTGGAAAGGAACTGGAACACGAAGAGCTGGTGAGCCACCCCCCGCGCCCGAGGAGCTCTGGGTCACGTTGCTCCTGGAGGGGCGCTCACGTACAGCGGGACTAACAAGGAGCGCATCAGCCCTGTGATTTGCTGGACACGAAGCCCTGCGGAGGGAGGGATTCCCCTCCAAGCGCTTTTCCTTTTCAGAAAAGCGGGGGAAAAGGTCCCAAAAAAAAAGGTCCCCGACCATCTTATTTCGGTGTTAAATCTTAAACTCTCAAACAGTGTCGATCGACTTGAAACTCGACTCGAACCCAGCAGTTTGTGGGCCAGGTTTTCAGCCCACGACTGCTCTTACGCTTGCGGTGGTCACCGAGCCAGGAGCAGCTGGGTGACAGCCCCAGCCCCGCCGTGCCTACGTGACCACGGGGGAGCAGCGCTACCCGAACAATGCCGCCAAGGCTGCTGATTTGGCAGGCCCCCGCTGCACCCAGACGCTGCTGATGCTGGGAAACGTTCCAGCCAGGCTCAGCAGGCGCTCCCCAGCGTGCGGCGGTCCTGCTGGGGGGGGCTTAAAGCTGGCAGCGAGGCTGTGTGAGCCAGGTGTTATCCCCAGGGCTGCGCCATCACGTCGCGTTCACGCTCAACTTACACAGTGCTTGCTTCTGTCTCGTAAGGTTCTTTCACGTCCACTTTTGTAGAAGAGTCATCTGCAAGGGAGACGTTGGAGAGGTGAGGTTTGGGAGGCAGGAGCTTGCCCCGGCCCCTGCCCTACAAACACGTCGCTTTGGGGCTCAGCTTTTGGGCCGGAAGGGGAGAAGGGGGGTGAGGGGGCACAGGGCTGGGCACGGAGCCCCAGGGGAGACGCACAACCGCCAAGGGACAACGTGGTGCCTGGTTAACTGCCTCCATCCCCCGGGAACAGAAAGGCAAAGGGTATGGGGCAAGGACATGCTAAGGCTCGTGTCTTTTGGCTCCCCGCAGCCTGGAAGCATCTCCAGGCAGGAGAGCTCCCTGGTGCTGCTCCACCTCGCGTGCAGTCAAAGAAAAAGGGGCTCGTTCTCAGCACAGAGATGACCCCGCAGGAGGGGAAGCAGGGGGCTGGCTCTGTTTGGAGGGGGGTGAGGAAGGGGACGCGGAGGGGGCAGGCTCAGGCCGGGAAGGGGCGCCCGGAGCGAGCGCTTACCGCTGTGCAGGGACATGTGCCGCGTCGGCGTGGACGCCCCATCGAATATTGCTCTGTCTAAGAAGTCGATCGTGGACTCAGTGTAAACAATCTGGAAGACTTGGCTGAGGAGCGAGCACAGCTCCTCCGCGGTCACCTGGGGAGGGAGCAGGGAAGGGGAGGTGCGTGGCGCAGCGGCCTTTAGCTCGGCTCCCTGCAACGGCTGCGTGGCACGGGACGGTGTGTACCGAGCGTGGCATTTATGGGGCTGCTGCCTGCCCAGCAAGGGAAGGGAACCTGCCTGTCCAAGACGTGGGACGCTGCCTGCCTTGAGGTGACAAACCTGGAGCCGCGGGGCAGCCGGGTTAGCTCTCCCTGCTCCTCTGGCCCCAAGGGATTCGCCTCGGTGCGAGAGACGAGCCCCGAGCTGTCTGGCATCTCATCACCCTGCTGTAAGGCCGGGCAAGCACCCCAGCTCTCCTCTGCTCTGAGGCAGCGGGTGCTCGGGTGCTCCATCCTCCGGCAGCTCACGGCTATTAAATCCCACCCATGTCTCTGTCCTGTCTCTTCTCCTTCCTCGGCTCAGCCGCCCGGGACTGCGGCCGCGTGCCCTACATCCCGAATCGGTGCGGGCGCCCCGGGGAGCAGAACTGAGGGCGCAGCTGGAAGCGAGGAGCGCGCAACGCCGCCCTCGAGGCAGAGGGTTCCTGCTGCGGGAGCGGGAGCACGCTGGCCAGGATGGCAATCTCTGCGTCCAGACACGGGATAAAACAAACTGCCGGGTCAGCACCAGGAAAATGCCCTGGCTAGCAAATCCTATTGTGGGGGGAGATTCGGCTGCCTTCGCGGATTTCCTGCTGCTGGGGAAAGCTCCGGGCAGCAGGCACCACAAACGAGGGCAGAGCGTCTTCCGGGAGCGTCTCGGGTCTGAAGCAGGTCACGGGGCTGGGGCACCTCTGCTGAGGTTGTGGCCACCCCGGTCTAAATGTGATAAAAACCTCCCTGTCAACCTCTTCCCACCGCCAGTGCAATTCAGAACTGACTCTGGAGCCGGGGGGCAGCGTCAGCTGAGTGTTTGGAGCCTTACTTTGTTCTCCGTAGCCAGCACCACCAAGCAGCAAGCCTCCACGGGCACCACCCCGCTCTCCGACAGCGAGCCCGACGTGAGCGCCTTGGAGCTCTCGGCGCAGAGACTCTGGCTGGGGGAGATCCCGGGGTCCTGAGCTGAGAAAATCACAGAAGTCGTCACGGGAGGCCCGAGGCAGGGAGCAAGCAGCAAGGAGCCCTCTGCACGCCAGCCCCGTCCCCGACGCCGCCTCCCTGCAGGGAGAGCAAAGCCCCCAAACCAGACGAGTGCAGGATCCCGCGGCCAGGAAGAAAACACCCCGAGCAGGGAGCTCCGCCTGAAAGATGCCCGTGGGCAGAGCATTTGGATGCGGACCCCGTGATTTAGAGCAGGTTCCCGACAACTCCATAAATCGCTGCCTTAATTCCCGGGGCTCAGACAGCCTCGGGAGTCCTGCGGCAGAATTACGGCCCCGGAAGCCGGCTGTTCGTTGGTTCTCCAGCCCGTCCTCTGCTGTCGCAGGGTCTGTAATCCAGTAAGTCGCTGGTGTTACAGCCGCTAAGGAGCTCAGCCTGCCCCCAACCAGGCGGCTTTAACCCGGGCAGGGCTGTAGGGGACGGATGCCCAAGCCCTCCCCAGCTGCTCCAGACCCCACAGCGTGTACGATCTCCTGCTCTTCCACTCCCTCCCCAGCTTCCTCGGGCACAAGCCTCTCCCCAGGACACTTCTCCCACCTCCGGCAGCTCCGAATCTCTCGCAGTCTCCCCAGCCCCGGGAGGACACGCGGCGGGGACCTCACAGCGCTGTAGGATGCACGGCTGTGCTTTGGGACTGCACCGCCCTAAGCATCGGGGCTCAACCCCATCTCTGTCGGGGTCGGAGAGCTGCTGGAGGCTGGGGGAGGAATTTCGAAGCACGACGCGAGTCCGTGCATCCCGACACAACCGAGTACGTGGCCCAGCTCCAACGTCCTTCACCGTGCCCTGCGTGCTCGTACTCTGCGAGTCCCGCCGCTCGTGGTGGGAGGGTCCCAGCCCTTCCTCAACCCCCACGGTGAGAGAAAAGGAGGGACTGGAACAGCTCAGGGCAGGAGGAAGGACACCAATTACTCGGGTCTGTCCTCAGCCAGCATCACCTTTGTCCCGTTTCTGTCAGGGGAACGCTGCCCCGCACGGGGGCGATCCGGCTGCTACGAGACTGCCCCACAGCAAGGCAGCCACCTGCCTCTGGGCACCCTACGCGCCGAAAATACCATTTGTTGCCCCCAAAACGTCCCCTTGCTAGCATCTCCGGCTCCCAGCGCTACCAGGCCGGCTACCGCCCGAGCTCTCAGGGTCAGCGGGAGCAGGACTGCTCCCCCCAAGCCCTGCCCGCGCTGGCCCCGACCTACCTGTTTTCAGCACGACCAAGTGAGCCGAGTCGTCGCGGATGTAGGAGACGGACGCGATGTCGTGGATGGGGACCCTGAGGATGAGATCCTCCCCGTCCCGCCACACCAGCTTGATGTTGTAGGCGGACAGGCTGATCACGGCGTCGTGCTCGGGGGTCAGCTGCCCCGGGAGCTGGTGCGCTCGCTGCAACGAGCACGGGTGCCGTTAAAAAGCCGAACTGGTTGCCCTTGGGTAGCAGGGTGTGTGGGGGGGAGGCTTCCCGAAGTCTTCTCTAAGGCTTCCCTCCCACACTGGGGTCACCCGGGGAGGGAGGATCCTGCTCGGGGCAGGACCTCGCCCCAGGGACCCCCCCCCAAGCCTTTTTCCATGCGCGGGCACGGAGCCAGAGCGGCTGGTCAGCAGGGCTGAGCGCTCACCTTGGCGTTATCGATCAGGTGCAGGATCTCGGTGCGGCTGGAGGGGTTCAGGTACCCCGGGATGGACGTCAGCTGGCCTAAATACTGGGAAAGGAGCAGCAGGCAGCTGTGATGTCTCTGACACACCGGCGGGCCCCCCCCCAGCAGGCCAGCTGCAGGAGGGGAGACGCCGCCAGCTCCGCGCCGGGTGCCCCCAAACCCTCCTGAAGCTGCCGGATAGCACCCACCTACGAAAAATCGCTCGTTTTTAGGGTGAGCCTCACGCTCTAAGAGCAGTGAGGGCCTTCCTCCAGCTGAAGGGAGCTTGCCTGGAGCTGCTCTCTCCGTTCAGCCGCTGCAGTGAGCAGCGAGTATTTGTTTCCTTCGGCTCGGCGGCGGCTCCACGGAGCGCCTTTCCCGCAGGCCGCGTCGCCAGCTATTTCGCAGGGGCTACAAAAATGCCACCAGCTGCCAGGCCGAGAAGGAAAAAAACCCCCGTTTCTGCAAGAGGGGTGCCCGGGAGGGGTGAGGCCAGCAGGCAGAAAGCCGCCCCCAGGCCCTCCGAAACTGCAGAGGAAGGTAATTCAGCGCCCGCAGAGGCACAAGGGGGGAAAAAGAAAGTGAAAGAGCCGTGAGCCTTGTCCCGTGCCGTGCTCGTGCTGCCTGCGGGGCGAAATGTAGGTCCCTAGGAGGGTGCGGGAGAGGGGGAGATGTGGTCCCGGCCGGGCAGGCGTTACCTTCACTTCTTTCTCGATGTAGTCGTTCAGCAGGATGTCCGGCTCGACGCGGTCGGGCAGGGACACCACGACGGTGTGGAGAGGCCGCCTCTCCGTAACCTTCTCCTGGGCCTTTTTGTCGCGGCCTTTTTCACCCTTCAGGAAGACTCGCTTGAAAGGGGACACGATCCCAGGCTGCGGAGGGAAGGAGGAGACGGCGGGGCGTCGGGGACGAGGGCCCAGCACCGAGCTGGGGGGACACCGGGGCGGACACCTCCACCCCGTGGGC
Organism: Anser brachyrhynchus; assembly: GCF_964034855.1. Classification (NCBI taxonomy): domain Eukaryota; kingdom Metazoa; phylum Chordata; class Aves; order Anseriformes; family Anatidae; genus Anser; species Anser brachyrhynchus. The sequence continues at coordinate 1,422,677 of NC_137695.1, read as the reverse complement.
CAACGGGGTCAGGCTTCAGAGCTACGAATCCCAGCGCGTTGTCTTCTGCTGGAAACGTGTTTTTCTCCCTTCCCGGCAGCACCCCACATTTAGGAACACAGCTCCCGGGGGGCAGCCTGCGCCAGGCCTCACCGCCCGCAGAGGGAAGGATTTCGGCCTTGCGTCTAACCCAAACCCACCCTCTTTTACCTTAAAACCCTCACCCCGTGTCCTGCCCCTATGCCCCCTGACCCTCCCCTCGGGCTTGGGGGACGCCCATGAAGCACAACTGCTGCAGACCCCCCCCCTACACCCCGTTAAATCCCCGTTCTCCTCGCTGCGTCCCCGGGCAGCCCCCCCCGGCGCGGCTGCTGACGCAGAAAGCCCCGAGCTAAAAGCACGGCACGGCGCCCGGAGGCCTCCTTGCGCTGCTTTTTCTCAATTTAGACGAGCACGAGGGATCGACGGCAACACGAGAGACGGCAGCGAGACCGAAATAACCCGAAAGCATCGCCCTGGGACGGGGAAGCGGTAGGGGAAGAGCTCCTGTTAGCAGCACTTCCCAGCCTCCCCACCCGCCGCAAGGACGTCGGGGACGGCCCGGCCCCGAAACACTTCCCTTCGAGCCGGGCGTGCCGGGGAGATAAAAATAAAGGGGGGAGGTTTGGAGGACGACGGGGGGGCCGGAGGACAGCGAGCGGGACCGTACCTGGCCGGGCTCCCCGGCTCTGCTGCACGCCAGCACCGCCAGGCACTGCGGGGCAGGGGCAGAGCATCCCTCGCCGGGCCGGGCTCCGGAGGAGGAACGTCGTCCCTCCGCGCCACCAACTCCAGGCGGTTCCTGCCGAGGGGCAGGGGGCAGCTCCTGGCTCAGGACAGAAGAAATTCCCCCACCCCCTGTAAGAAACCCTCGTGCCGAGGGCAGGGACGGGGCTGGGCCAGCGGAGCGGTGCCCGGCCGGTTCCGCTTTCCGCGCCCGAACTGCGCAGATCTGGCCCAAAACGTGAGCGAACCCCGAGAAATGGGGGGGGGTTCCCCCCGAGTCTGGGGGTGCACCCGAGCCCCGCGGGAGAATCGGATCCTCCTCGAAGCGGCACTCGGCCCGCATTTTGCTCCTCGGGGAGCCCAAATTCAGGGCGGCGGCGGGCAGCAGTGGCACAGGGCGGAAAAGCCGCGGCTTTTTGGGGGCCGATTTCAGCCAGCACCTACCTCGCCCTCCATGAAGCGCCCTGCTACAGCGAGGTGACACGGGGGGGGGCTTCCCAAAAGCTCGTCCCCACTTGGGGGGGGGCTGTCCCCAGCTGCACAGGGGCCGCCGAGCCCCGCGGTGGGTGCCGGAGGCTGGCGGAGCCGCACGCGCTCGCCCGCCTGGCAGATCGCGGCCCGGAAGCGCGCAAACCGCAGCTTCCTCCTGCGAGCGGCGAAAACGTTCGGTTCTTGTTAAAAAAAAATGGGGTTTGAGAAAGGTGGGGGTCTGGGGGGGGGGCAGCTCCAGGCGGGGTGAGGCTGGCGCCCGCGGGGTTCGCCATTCCGCGGTCCCGGCCCCGGAGAGCAGAGGGGCGCGCCCAGCAGGGCGATATTCCCGGAGCCGGGCGGATTTTTTTAAGCCCGGTTTCTCCTCCAAATTTCAGGCGTTTTGGTACGACCTCGTCCTCCGGCTCCGTCTGGGGGACACCGAGGGCCGCGCAGATTTCCTAGGCCTCGTTTCCCCCCCCTCGAGAGCTGCAGGGGGCTGAGCCGAAGCAGTGCTCGGCCCCCGGTGAAGTGCCTTTCCCAGCACAACGGGTTCAGAAAACGCTTTTTTGGGTGTCCCTAAGAAGCAGCCCCTGCCCCCCCCGCCCCGTGCCGACACCTCCAGGTCACCTCCAGGTTTCAGAAGCCCCGGGGAAGGGCCCCGAGGACGCAGCTGTGGGCACGCAGGGGGCCAAAGGGGCTGCTCCGAGGGGCACCCGGGTGTCCCTAGCAGGGCACGCGCTGCCCCCCGCCCCCCGTCCCCGACGCCGAATTTGGGTTTTTTCCACCCGGGGGCCCCTCCCGGCTGTCTGCACCCATCCAAAAAAACGAGGCGAGGCTTTTGACAGCGCCCTAAATAGCTTCAGCCTTTCCGGGGGGAACGTAAAGGGAGAGAGAGCAGCCCCGTAACCCACTCGAGCGGCTTCTCGCGAGCGCAGCCGTGGAAAGCCGGATCAGACGGCCCCGACGGCGGGATGGCGCGCCGGGTCCCGCCGCTCTGCCGCGAGCCGTGGGCGATTAAAAACGTAACGAGGTGGCGTGTAAATTACAGCCGGAGGTGTGCCGGGCGGGGGATGCCCAGTATCCCCCCCACATAGTCCTGCCACGAGGGCCGGGTGCGGAGCTGACGTCCTGGGCCCGCTCCACAGAGCCGTGCTGGAACCACGGCAGGGCCGGGAGGGGGGCCGGGGGCTCAGCCCCTGAAGAGTGAGCAGAAAGCAGCCAGCAGCCGGCTTTACCAACCCTACAGCCGGCTTTACCGACCCTACAGCCGGCTTTACGGACCCTACAGCTGGCTTTACAGACCCTATAGCCGGCTTTACCGACCCTACAGCTGGCCTTACCAACCCTAGAGCTGGTTTTACCGACCCTAGAGCTGGCTTTACGGACCCTACAGCTGGCTTTATGGACCCTATAGCCGGCTTTATGGACCCTACAGCCAGTTTTACGGACCCTACAGCCGGCTTTACCAACCCTACAGCTGGTTTTACCGACCCTACAGCTGGTTTTACTGACCCTAGAGCTGGTTTTACTGACCCTACAGCTGGTTTTACCGACCCTATAGCCAGCTTTATGGACCCTACAGCTGGCTTTACCGACCCTACAGCTGGTTTTACCGACCCTAGAGCCGGTTTTACCAACCCTACAGCCGGTTTTATGGACCCTACAGCTGGCTTTACCAACCCTACAGCTGGTTTTACCGACCCTACAGCTGGCTTTATGGACCCTACAGCCAGTTTTACCAAACCTACAGCCAGCTTTATGGACCCTACAGCCAGCTTTACCAACCCTACAGCTAGTTTTACTGACCCTACAGCTGGTTTATGGACCCTACAGCTGGTTTTACAGACCCCACAGCCGGCTTTACGGACCCTACAGCTGGTTTTACAGACACTAAAGCCAGCTTTATGGACTCTAGAGCTGGTTTTACGGACCCTACAGCCGGCTTTGTGGACCCTACAGCCGGTTTTACAGCCCGTTCCCTGCTCAGCTCTGCCCGTGCCAGGGCTCCTGGGCTGATTCCAGGTGTGCGCACCTCGGAGCGGGTGCAATCCCAGAGCTGCGGGACCTTGGTGCCACCGGGACCCTTCCTGCAGAGCCCGATCCCCCTCCACCCCACCGCAAGTCGCCTGTCCCCAGACCAGGCCCACCCCGTGCCCCTAATTCTGTTTATTTCATCCCGGCCGGGCCTCAACCCCTTCCCCCGACTGCGCGGGCTGAGAGCCGGGGGGGGGGGGGACCGACATCGCAGCGCTCCGGGGCAGGGACACAAACACACACCTCCCCCAGGTCCTTTATGGGGGGCCCCGAGGGTCCCTCCAGCGTTGGGGGATTTGATAAAAGTGTTGAATTGGCACTGCAGGGACTCGGGGCGGGGGGGGGCACCCAAGTCGGTCATAAAAAAAAAAGCGGGGAAGGAGCTCGGGAGCAGCCCAGGGGTGGCACAAAACCACCCGCAAAGCGAGGCGAGGCTCCGGGCTTTCACGTCTGGCACCGCCGCGCCGGGCTCCGGCCTCCCGGCCGGGATTTTCCTTCGAGGCAAGAGGAAAGGAATTTTCCCCGGCTATTTTTAGCAAAAGCCTCGTTCCTCCTCGCAGAGATTCCTCCGGCCCTGCTCCTCCCTCGCTCCCTCGCCGAAGCTGCCCAGGGAGGCAGCGGAGCCACCTCCGACCCGAATTTGCTGGAAGAGCTCCGTGGGTCGCCGTGTGCGCTGTTTTTTTTGGGGGGGGGAAATTGGGCGGCGAGCCTGGCTTCCTCGCAGCCCTTCGGGAATTCGGAGGTTTTCCTCCAAATTTTCGGAGGAATTCGCCGGTTTCAGGCATATTCAGGCCTCTCCGCGGGGCCAGGCCAGCCAGGAGGCACGGCCCGGCGCTGTTTGCAGCCGCTCCTTCGCAAGACGGACGGCGGCCAGGCAAGCCTCGGGCCCTCGCAGGGCCGTGCACGGACCCCGAGCAGCGGGCGCGCTCTGAAACCACCAGCCTCCTCCGAACTTCAGCGGCTGGCCGGGGACGAGGAGCCCCCAGCTCCCACAGCTCGAATTTAATTTAAAAAATAAAAAAAAAAGGGGGTGGAATTCCACGAGGACGAGCACAGCGACGTCCACCTCAGCAGGAGCCCGGAGGCGGCGAAGCGGAGGCAGGGAGGCAGCCGGCCCCCGTTTTTCGGGCGGCCTGCACCCCGCGCCCCGCGGATGCGCTGGCGTCGGCGGTCCCGCTGCACAGCCGGAGCTCGCGGCTCCTGCGAGGAGAGGACGCGGAGCCCCAAGCCCCGAGGTTCTCCTCCCAGCCTGGCGCTCGACGACTTCCGTGCCGGGTTTGAGGGGGGAAAGCGCCACGGGCGGAGCACCCGGGGCTGCCCCGAAAGGAGCCAGGAGCCCTTTTGAGGGCTACGGCGTGATTCACCCCACATTTCGTCCCCAAATTCTGCCCTAACGGCACCGCAGAGCCGAGGGCACCTGGATGCACGCCTCACAGAAGCTCATCCTGCCCCGTGAACACCGACGGAGCTGACGCAGCTCCGGCCATCCCCCTCCCTTCCCTCTGGGGAAAGCTCCCCGCCCTGAACGCGAGGCACGAAAACAGAGCCCAAGGCGGCAGCGGCACGGTTTGAGACGGGAGAATCGCGCCTGCTCACCAAGCGGGTCGGCTGCGGGGACGGCTCCTGCCCTGCCCCGCGCCCACGGAGCCAGGCCACGGGCGCTCGGGGTGCTCGTTTCAGGGAAAAACAGGAGGCCCTACCTCCCGGCTGCGCCCGCCTTCGCGCAGCTTCCGCTCCTCGTGATTCCCGCAGAGCCGGCGCCTCCTGCCCCAGCCCGGACGCGCCCCCAGGCGCCTGGGGGCCAGAACCTTCTGGAAGGAGGCTCGGACCCGCAGCTCAGTCCCTCGGCGTGTTATATCCGGGCTGGGGGCTCGCGCTGGGCCTCCAACACCGCCTCGCCTCACCCCCGCGGAGGCTCAGCACCCGATCCTGCCGCTCCCATTCCTTGCTCGAGGGGCCCCAACACAGGATTTGCCCTCCCGGCCCTGCCCCAACGCTGGATTTGCCCTCCCGGCCCTGCCCCAACGCTGCTCGCGAATAGGGCCAAAAGGAACTCACCTGCCCCGTCCCAGCCCGTAATCCTGCTGGCTCAGGACCAGCCACCTGCACCCAGAGATGATTTTCACTGTACGCAAAGCGTGGGGAGGAGCTTTCCCTGCAAGCCCCCAGGGCTGGGAACCTGTGCCCCAGCAGCCAAACGAGCTCCTTGTCGGTGCTCCAAGCTCAAGAACACCGCAGGGGTTTGGCGAAGAGCTGGCTCAGCATCACCGCGAGGGAAAACCCGCAGGAAACTCGCCCCGGTCGGACCTGCAGCCCCAGACAACGCCAGCCCGGTGGGACAGGGATCTCTGCCCTCTGCCCAGCGTGCCCGGGGAGCGTCGCTGTGGGAGGCGGCAGGCACGGACTGCTTCGGTTTTGGCAACGGGTAACAGCGGCCGTCGGGGGAGAGGAGAGCTGGCCCCGCTCCTACACGAGGTGGCACCTCGTGCCGTGCTTCGGCTGAGCGCCACCTCCGTGCGAACGCATTGGGATTAACGCTGAAGCTGCTCTACGACCGCCCGCAGCCCCAGGAACAAGATCTGTCCCTTGAGGCACGAGGGATTTCCACGGAAGGGAATGCCACAGACCTGGGGATCGGGCCTGTTCCCCCGTCCCCCAGCGCCGCCGACCCCATCGCGCCGCACGCAGCTCACCGGGAAGCGTCACGGAGCCCTCCCAAGGCGCGCTCGGAGCCCCAGGTCCTGGATTCAGGGTTCTGGGCAGAGCCTCGAGCGAAGCCCTTCCTACCCGGCCGCGCGGGACGTACTCACGGTGCCCCACGAGAGGCGTCCGGCTCCGAGCTCGCCTCGATGGCAGCGGGGCCGCAGGAGGCTCCGAGGCCACCGCCGAGGTGCCGGTGGCCACAGGGCTCGGCCGGGAGCCTTGGGAGCCCCGGGGCGGGCTTGGTCCTGCGGGGCAGGGCTCGGAGCCTGTCGGAGGGGCTGCGTACAGCGAGCAGCTGCCCCAAGCTGTTTCACCTCCCACGGTGAAACGCGGCGTGGCACGGCGAAAATAAGCAAAAGACGGCAGAAAGCAGGCAGAACACGGGCAAAGAACAGCGTAAAATGGGGAAAAAAAGGGAAAGCGAGGAGGAAGGAAAGGGAAAAGGGGGGGGAAGGAAAAGGGGGAAAAACTTGGGGTGGAAGAGGGGGAAAAAGGGGGAGAAAAGAGGTGGAAAAAGAGAAGAATGGGGGGAAAAGAGGGGAAAAGAGGGGGGAAAAGGGGAAAAAAGGGAAGACTGGGGGGAAAAAGAGGGGAAAAGAGGGGGGAAAAGGGGGGGAATAGGGGGAAAGAAGGGAAAAAGAGGGGAAAACGGGGGGAAAAAAAGGGAAAAGCGGCACAAAGCGGCAGAGAGGCGTCCCCCGAGGCCCCGCAGCAGCAGCAGCCCCGCTCCCCGCCCGCCCCCGAGCCCCCCACCCGGGAGCCGGAGCCGGGCCGTGAGGGGCCGTGAGGGGCCGTGAGGGGCCGTGAGGGGCCGTGAGGGGCCGTGAGGGGCCGCTCCCGGGGCCGGCCCCGCTGCCGTGCCCCCCCCCCCTCCCTCACCTTGCGGCCCTTCCTGCCCTCCTCCTCCATAGCGGCTGCGGAGGCGGCCCCGGCCCCCCCCGGGGCATCCCCGGCGCGGCGGCGGCGGGGGCCGGGCCCGGCTCGGGGCGCTCCCGGCTGAGCCCCGGGGGCCCGCGGCCGCCTCAGCGCCCCCGGCCCCGCTTCCAGCCCGCCGCCATCTTGGGCGGCGCCTTCCCGGCGTGCCCCGCGCGGCGGCCGCGGAGGACTGACGTCAGTCCTCCTCCGCCGGGAAGGGCGGGGCCACGCCCGCTCGATTTGCATAGCCACGCCCTCCCGTGCGTGACCACGCCCCCTCGCTCGCCGACGCCCGCCGCAGCGCGCTGACGTCACGCGCCGCGGCGCTCTCGTAGCCATGGCGGCCGTGGAGGGAGGTAGGGCCCCTCGCCATCCGCCGCCATCCGCCTCCATCCGCCGCCATCCGCCGCCGGAGCCGCCCCTGAGGGCCGCAGGAGGGGTGAGGGCGCCGCGCGGTGACGGGATTTGCCCCGGATGGGTTTCGTTACGGCGTCCGTGCCGGGATGCGGAGCTGCGGCCTGCGCCCGGGGCCCGTGTGAGGCCCCAGCCTCCCCCCCCCCCGCAACCCCCGCAAGCCGTCCAGCATGGTGGGGCCTGCGGTGGCCCCGGCCGTTCCTGCAGCGCTTGCCAGAGCAGCCCCGGGGTGGTTTGAGGCCTCCCCCTGCGCCCCTCGGGGGGAGGCTATAGAAATCCCACACACGGCCCCGGCCTCTGCGAGGGTGGGAGATGGGGGCAGGGGGCTGGGGGGGGTTCACCCGTTCCCACTGGGCCTGCAGAGCCCCCCCTTTCCCATCCCTTCCCTCTCCTAACGCCGTGCTGCTTCTCCCCAGGTCGCAGCCTCCCCTCCGGCGGCCGTGGAGGGCATCTGAAGCCGCGCGGATCCAGCGGGTAAGTTAGCGGGGCCGCCCTGTGGGCCCTTCCTTCTGCACCCCGTGACGCCAGTTAGTCTGGCTCTGCGCTGTCAGGCCTGAACGATGAGGTCTTAAAGACCTCGTGGTCTCTTTGGGGCCACCAAACGAGTCCCTGCAGGAAAACCACAGCCTGGGGCTGCTTTGTGCCCCGGCAGGTAACAGGGAGGCTCAGCTGATGCTGTAGGGTTCGAGGCCCTGCACCCCACGAGGGCTCTCCTCAGCGTGTTCCCGTTTTGCCCCTTGCTCTGCCCGTACCTCGTGGTGGCGAGGCACCGAGCTGCCGTCACGTGGGGCTTCCCTGCGAGGTCTGCCTGTTGCACAGAGCGCCCGTGGTTTGCCAAGCACGGCGTTTCTTGCCGTGACAGCACCCACAAGGCTCCAGCGGCCGCAAGCCTTCCAGCGTGGTGGGGTCTGTAGTGGCCCCGTCCATTCCTGCAGCGCTTGCCAGAGCACCCCCAGGAGCTCTGGGGCCTCCCCCTGCACCCCGTGGGGAGGCCGTCGAAGTCTTGGGACACATTTGAGCGGCTCTTGCCTTGCCTGCGGTGTCTGCTGGGGCTTTGCTGCCTCCTTTAACACTGATTCTTCTCCCGCAGGGCTTTAACTCCCGATTTCTGCACCTCTTGTACCACGATGCGCTGGGCGGAGGGAGGAGCAGTGGCTCCAGCCCTGCCTTGGCCTCGCGAGGTTCCTCCCATGCCGGTATCGCAGCCGTAAAGCCGCCCGCCAAGCCGTGGGCAGTGATCTGAGCCCCCGAATCACGCTGTGCCCGGATCCCGCGGAGGTAAGGCGAGCCTTGGGGCCCTCTGATGCCACCCGAACCCATCACGCCCTGCGTGAGCAGCAGCATTGCGGCTTGGAAGGGACGTTGGCACCAGAGCCGCCTGCTCTGCCCCGCAGGAGGGGGGCGGTGGAAAGAAAGGTGGCCCTGGGGCGGCCTCACTGTTGGTAAAAAAAACAAACAAACAAAAAAAAAAAGCATTTGAGCGAGCTTTGGCCCGTTCCTGTGACTAACGCAGCTCTCTCTTTAATTCCAGGAGGAACGCCGCAGCCTGTGCCGAGCTCCCACCCCGCGTTGGTACCCGGACGTGCCGAGGAGCTGCCCGGCGCCATGGGGTGCTCGCGTCCTGAACCCCGCGTTCTGGGAGGGAGAGGGTTGGGGTGGGATCCCCCCACCCTCAGAGCGGAGGCCGCCGCTCTCCGGAGCGCCCAGCGCCGAGTGTGAGGAGGGGTGAGCGCCGTACCGATGTTTTGGGGTAAAACCTCTCCTGTTTAGCGCTGTACAGCGCGAGTCAGTCAATAAATACAATTTCCCGATGTTCCTGGTGTCTCCTTGTGGTTGTGGTGCTGGTGCAGGCTCTGCCCTGCTGGGACGAGAGGACCACGGGCCTGGGGCCGGCCCCAAGCAGCCGCCCGCGCAGCTCCGCTGCATTTCCTGGGGTATTTTTGGGAGCCTGCCCCTCGAGGGGGCATCGAGTTTGGGTGTCCGGGGCAGGGAAATGCCCCCAGGGCCGCGGTCCCCGGGTGCGGTGGCATCGGCCGGCCCTGACGCAGCGCCCCCGCGCCGTACTGGTACCGTACTGGTACCGTACTGGTGCCGTCCCAGCACCGCAGCCACCGCCGGCCGCACGGGCGGAGGCACCGACCAGCGCCCGCGGGCGTGGGGCCGGATGCGGCCAGGCACCGGAACGGGCGTAGTGCGTGCAGCGGGTGCAGTGGATGCAGCGGGCGCAGCGGCGCCGCCAGCGCGGCGCTGCCTCCGGAGGGAAGTGACGCTGCGTGACCGCAGCTGGGGGCACGGCGGTGGTCCCCGTGGATAACGGGGGGGGGGGGGTCACAGCCCCACGGGGCCTGCCCCGTGCCCCCAACCCAATAACTGCAGGACACCCCGGGGCTTGGACCCTGGGCGCACCGAGCGCCCACCCTTCCCCGTGAGGATGGGTGCTGCGGGGCGACGGCGCCCGAGCGCCCCGGGGCGTGGCACGGAGCGCAAATCCCCACCCCGTGGTCCCAGTTGTCCCCATCCCACCGCGCCCCACTGCCGCCCGTGGGAGGTGGTGACGGGGCTGGGCCACCCCCCGTCCCGCGCGCTGTGCGGCGCCTGCGCCGCTGCCTCGGCGGGCGGGCGGGCGGCGGCGGTGCAGGAAGCCGGCGCGGTCCGGGGTTGGGGGGGGGAAGTCGTTGGGCGCCCCGCGCTCGGTGGGCGCAGCATGGCGGAGCAGGAGGGCCCCGAGTTCGGCAAGGCCGACTTCGTCCTGCTGGACGAGGTCACCATGGAGCACTTCATGGAGAACCTGCGCCTGCGGTACGGGGGGGCGCGGGGGGCGAAGGGGGGCGAGGCCGGCCTCCCGGCCTCGACGGAGGATGCGGGCGATGCTCCGCGACGCCGTCCCCGGTAGGGCGGTGACGGGGATGCCGCCAGCCTCAAGGGACCTCGAATCCTTTGCGATGGTGGGGGGGAAGCGGTCCCGGGGCGCAAATCCTGGCTCTGCCCCGGGCGGTGCCGGCGGAGGGGAACCGAGGCACGTCCGCGGCGCTGGGCTGGGGATGTGGGTGGGGGCCCGGGGGATGTGCAGGCATGGCTGTGCGCCGCTGAGCTCTTGCACACCCACGCGTCCGTCCGTCCCGGTGCGCGTCCCAACCGCGGTGGCCCGCGCTTCCTGCCCGCGCCCCGCAGGAAGAGCCGCTCCCCCCGGCGCCCCACGGCGCCGCTCAGCCCCCACGGCGGCCGTGGCCGGCCCCGGCGTGGCGCCGCGACGATGCGCGGTGTCACCCTGCCCCACCGCCCGCAGGTTCTCGAAGGGCCGCATCTACACCTACATCGGGGAGGTGGTGGTGGCGGTGAACCCGTACCGGGCGATGGGGCTCTACGGCCCCGCCGTGGTGGAGCAGTACCGGGGCCGCGAGCTCTACGAGCGCCCGCCGCACCTCTTCGCGCTGGCCGACGCCGCCTACAAGGCCATGAAGCGCCGCGCCAAGGACACCTGCATCGTCATCTCGGGTAGGGGCGGGCAGGGGGCACCCCGGGGGGCCGGGCACCCATGGGTGCGTGCCCTCGCCCACCTCCTGCCTCTGCCAGGTGAGAGCGGGGCGGGGAAGACGGAGGCCAGCAAGTACATCATGCAGTACATCGCCGCCATCACCAACCCCACCCAGCGCGCCGAGGTGGAGAGGTGGGTCTGGCCCCACGGCGCCCGTGGCCCAGGGTCAGAGCAGGGTGGTCCTGGGGGGCTCCCTGCCCGTAGGGGCGGTGTGGGGGGGCCGGGGGGCGCCAGGCCGTGCCTTCACGCCGCGCCGCGCAGGGTGAAGAACGTGCTGCTGAAGTCCAACTGCGTCCTGGAGGCCTTCGGCAACGCCAAGACCAACCGCAACGACAACTCGAGCCGCTTCGGCAAGTACATGGACATCAACTTCGACTTCAAGGGCGACCCCACGGGCGGCCACATCCACAACTACCTCCTGGAGAAGGTGCGGGGGGGTGCGGGGCACGGGGCGTGGGCACGGGGGGGCGTGGTGCTGGCCCGCGGCACCGCCCAGCACCCACCCACTGCTGCCTCTTCCAGTCCCGAATCCTCCAGCAGCAGCCGGGAGAGAGGAACTTCCACTCCTTCTACCAGGTGAGGGGTGGGATGGGGTGGGAATATTGGGATGGGATGGGATTGATGGGATCCATGGGATGGGATCCATGGGATGGGATGGGATCGATGGGATGGGATGGGATGGATGGGGCGGGATGGGATGGGATGGATGGGATGGGACAGGACAGGATGGGATGCATGGGATGGGATGGGATCGATGGAACAGGATGGGATGGGATGGGATGGGACAGGACGGGATGGGACAGAATGGATGAGATGGGATGGATGGGACAGGAAGGGACGGGATGGGATGGGATCCATGGGATGGGATGGGATGGGACTTAATGGAAGGAATGGGATGAGACAGGTGGGTTGAGAGGGGGTGGAATGGATGGAATCTATGGGATGGGGCATAATGGATGGGATATGAAGGATGAGATGGGATGGATGGAACAAGGTGGAAGAGGCGGGATGGGACAGGATGGGTGGGATGGGGAGGGGATGGATGCGATGGGACAGGTGGGATCAGAGGAGACGGGTAGGAATGGGATGAAGGGAATCTATGGGATGGAACATGATGGATGAGATGGGATGGATGGGTCAGATTGGATGGGGATGGGATGGGAAAGGATGGGTGGGGTGGGATAGAATGGGATGGGATGGGGATAGAACAGATGGGTTCTATGGGACAGGACAGGATTGGTGGGTCAGGGTGAGAGGGGTGGAGATGGAACAGACAGGATCCATGGGAAGGGGCAGGATTGGGTTGGGGTGGGATAGGATGGGATGGGACAGATGGGTTGGGACAGTTGGGATAGGATGAGATGGATGGGGTGGGACAGATGGGATGGGATGGAGATGGGATGGATGTAATCCATGGGATGGGATGAGGATGGACGGGATGAGATGGGGTCGGATGGATGGGATCTATGGGATGAATGGGATGGAACAGGTGGGATGGGATGGGATGGATGGGATGGGATGGGGATGGGATGGATAGGATCTATGGGATGGATGGGATGGGGATGGATGGGATGGGGAAGTACAGGACGGGATGCAACAGGGTGGGGGCAAGACTGGAAAAGGTCAGGGGACACCAGGCCGGGTGGGCTGGGGACAGGGGTCCTGGTGTCCCCCTGGGCAGGGTACTGACACCCCCCTTCCCCACAGCTGCTGCTGGGAGCCCCCGATGCGCTGCTGGCCTCGCTGCACCTCTGCCGGGACCCTGGTGCCTACCGCTACACCCAGGAGGGTGCCCAGGGCAGCGTGAGTGCGCCGGGGGTGGTCAGGGGGTGGGTGGGGGTCCCGGGGGTCCCGTCCCTCACTCGCATCCCCCCAGGCTGGCAGTGACGATGCGGACGGCTTCCGAGCGGTGGAGGAGGCGATGGCCGTCATCGGCTTCTCCCCAGAGGAGGTGGGCGCCGTGCACCGCATCCTGGCGGCCATCCTGCACCTGGTGAGTGCACCAGTATGGTCCCACATGCACCAGTACGGTCCCACACACACCAGTATGGTCCCACATGCACCAGTACGGTCCCGTGCACACCAGCACGGCCCTACCAGTGCGACCCCATGCAACCCAGTACAGACCAGTGTCCGCAGGGCAACGTGCGCTTCGTGGCGGAGGGCGAGGAGGCGGCGGTGGAGGCGGCGGAGCAGCTGGCGGCGCTGGCCCAGCTGACGGCCACGACCCCCGAGCAGCTCCGCAAGGCGCTGCTGGCCCGCACGGTGGCCACGGGCGGCGGGGAGCTGATCGAGAAGGGCCACAGCCCCACCGAGGCCGCCTACGGCAGGGACGCCTGCGCCAAGGTGAGGAGGGGAACGCAGGGGCACCCCCCCCCTAAAACCCACCGCCAGGGTCCCCGGGGTGCCCACGGACTCCCCGACCCCGTCCCCAGGCCGTCTACGAGCGGCTTTTCAGCTGGATCGTGGGGCGCATCAACGCCAGCATCGCAGCGCGGGGCTACGACGCGCGCCTGCACGGCAAGGGCACCGTCATCGGCGTCCTCGACATCTACGGCTTCGAGATCTTCGACACCAACAGGTGACACGGCCCCCGGGGGGACAGGGACCTGCCGTGGAGGGGATAGGGATAGGGGGGAGGCGTGATGGGGCTGGGGGGAGCACACGGAGGGGATGTGGGGTAGAGGGACACCTGGAGGGGACAGGGACTGGGAGGGACACGTGGAAGGGACTGGGAAGGGCGAGGAGGGGACAGGGGACACCTTGGAAGGACATGCGGAAGGGGCCAGGGATGGGAAGGATCAGGAGGGGACAGGAGACACCTGGGAGGGACATGGGGAAGGGACTGGGGATGGGAAGGAGACGTGGAAGGGATGGGACCCGGGACAGGCACGTGGAGGGGACAGGGCTCAGAGGGACACCTGGAGGGGATGGCATTCAGGAGGGACACCTGGAGGGACGGGACCAGGGGGGCCAGCAGTAGGGCCACGCTCAGGGTGCCGGGGGCCGTGGTGCGGGGCCGGGCGGCGGTGGCTTGACCTGACCCCCGCCCGGGTTCAGCTTCGAGCAGTTCTGCATCAACTACTGCAACGAGAAGCTGCAGCAGCTCTTCATCGAGCTCATCCTGCGGCAGGAGCAGGCCGAGTACCAGCGCGAGGGCATCGCCTGGCAGAACGTGAGCGGCACGGGGGGGACACGGGGAGGGTGGCACCACCTGGCGGGGTGAGATTTGGGGTGCCGGGGGGCGATTTGGGGGACACGCTGCCCACCCCTCGCCCCCAGATCGAGTACTTCAGCAACGAGCCCATCGTGGAGCTGGTGGAGCAGCCGCACCGCGGCATCCTGGCGCTGCTGGACGAGGCTTGCTTGGCCGTGGGGACTGTCACCGACGCCCTCTTCCTGGCCTCCATGGACACCCGCCTGGGCCGCCACCCCCACTACAGCAGCCGCAAGGTGCATCGGGGGGCAGCGTGGGGGGCCGGGGGGGAGCGGGGGGCGCGTGGGCTGGGGCTGACACCCCCCTGCTCCCCAGCTCTGCCCCACCGACAAGACCATGGAGTTCAACCGTGACTTCCGCATCAAGCACTACGCCGGAGATGTCACGTATGGGGGGGCCGGAGGGGGCCACGGGGGGCTGTGGGGCACCACGAAGAACCATGGGGGGGTCTTGGGGCCATGGAGGACTTTCAGAGGGCATGGGGGACCATTTGGGACCATGGTGGGGCTGTGGGGGCTCTTGGGGGGTCCACGGTTGACCGTGGGGCCTTGGAGAACCGCAGCGGGTACTCTGTGGGGTTTTGGTGTCATTTGGAGCATTGAGAGTGTGGGTGGCCACTGGGGACTATGGGCATCCATGGGGGGCCATGGGGCTGCGGGGAGCCATGGGGAGCCATGGGGATGTGGGACACCACAAAAAAAACATGGGGGGGATCTTTGGGTCATGGAAGACTTTGAGAGGGCATGGGGGATCATTTGGTATCATGGTGGGGCTGTGGGGGCTCTTGGGGGGTCCACGGTTGACCGTGGGGCCTTGGGGAACCACAGAGGGCCATGGGGTGCTCTGTGGGGTTTTGGTGTCGTTTGGAGCCTTGGGAGTGTGGGTGGCCACTGGGGACTATGGGCATCCATGGGGGGCCATGGGGCTGCGGGAAACCATGGAGAACCACGGGGGACCATGGGTGGCCTTGGGGTCATGGAGGACTTTGGGAGGGCATGGGGGACCCTTTGGGATCACGGAGGACCATGGGACAGTAGGGTTTACACCTCCCAAGGACACGTCACCTCTGCGGGGCCAGCCAAGGGCATGGCGCTGCTGTGTCCCCAGCAGCCCCTGCCCCAAAGCTTGTCCCTGGCCCCCCAGCACGGTGTCCCCCTCCCGCAGGTACTCGGTGGAGGGTTTCCTGGACAAGAACAAGGACACGCTCTTCCAGGACTTCAAACGGCTGCTCTACAACAGGTTGGGGACAGCTAGGGGCTGGGGACACCGTGAGAGGGCTGGTGGCACAGCCTGGGGACACTGCCACGGGGTAGGGGGTGGCAGAGCCGTGGGGCTGGGCGCTGGGGGGGTGGGAGAGGAGCCCGGTGTCGCCAGCCCCACGCCGCCGCCGTCCCCAGCGCCGACCCCGTGCTGCGTGCCATGTGGCCCGACGGCGAGCAGAGCATCACCGAGGTCACCAAGCGCCCGCTGACCGCCGCCACGCTCTTCAAGAACTCCATCGTGGCCCTGGTGGAGAACCTCGCCTCCAAGGTACCAGCCCCGGGGCAGCTGGCCACGTCCCCACGCCAGCCCCGTATGTCCCCGAGCCGGCTGGGCACGTCCCTACGTGTCCCCAAGCCAGCCTGGTATGTCCCCATATCGGGTAGACGTGTCTCCAAGCCAGCTGCGCGCGTCCCTGAGCCCATCAGGTATGTCCCTACGCAGCCACAATGTCCCTGTGCAAGCCCTACGTGTCCCCAGGCCAGCCTGGTGTGTTCCCATATCAGCTAAAAGTGTCCCCAGGCCACTGGGACACGCTCCTCAGCCAGCCAGGCATGTCCCCAAGCCGGATGGGCACAGCTGTGCGTGTCCCCGAGGCAGTCGGGCACGTCCCTGTGCAGCCAAGGTGTCCCTGCGCAGCCAGACACGTCCCCAGGGCAGTCAGGTACGTCCCCGAGCTGGCCAGGCACGTCCCTGAGCCACGTGGGATTGTCCCCAAGCCACCGAGCTCTCCAGTCCCCATGCCAGCCCCCAGGATACGTACTGGCTCGGGGACACACGGGCTCGGGGACACACGTCTGGAGCGTGCCAGGCCGTGCGGGGACAGGGGACGGGGCCACCACCCGTTCCCCCGTTACCAGCCCCCACCGCGGTGCCCGCAGGAGCCCTACTACGTGCGCTGCATCAAGCCCAACGACCAGAAGTCGCCGGTGCTCTTCGACGAGGAGCGCTGCCGCCACCAGGTCGCCTACCTGGGGCTGCTGGAGAACGTGCGGGTGCGCCGCGCCGGCTTCGCCTACCGCCAGCCCTACGACCGCTTCCTGCTGCGGTACGGCCCCGGCGCCCCAAGGGGGGGGTCCTCGGCAGCCCCCGCGCCCCATCCTGCTGACCCCCTCCGCCCGCTGCTCCCCAGGTACAAGATGACGTGCGAGTACACGTGGCCCAACCACCTGATGGCCACCGACCGCGAGGCCGCGCAAGCCCTCCTGGAGCAGCACGGCTTCCAGGACGACGTGGCCTACGGCCACACCAAGGTCTTCATCCGCACGCCCCGCACCCTCTTCTGCCTCGAGCAGGAGCGGGCGCAGCTCATCCCCATCATCGTCCTGCTGCTGCAGAAGGTGGGGGTGGCACGGGGCGCGACACGGGGCATGGCGTGGGCTTGTGACGTGTGGCATGGAGTATGGCGTGGGGTGTGACGTGGGCTATAACGTGGGGGTGGCGTGGTGGTGGCATGGGGTGGGACATGGTGGTGGCATGGGGCATGGCATGGGGTGTGGCATGGGCCATAACACTGGGGTGGCGTGGTGGTGGCATGGGGCATGGCTTGGGGGTGATATGGGGATGACAATGGGGGATGGCATGGGCTTGTGACATGTGGCACGGAGTATGGCGTGGGGTGTGACATGGGGATGGCATAGGGCGTGACATGGGGCATGGCATGGGCCGTAACATGGTGGTGACGTGGGGCATGGCATGGGGGTGACAGAGAGCCTGGCATGGGGGTGACAGGGAGCAGGACCCGGGGTTGGTGCAGGGCAGAGCGTAGGGTGTTTTTTTGGATCAGCAGGCTGTGGGGCAGGGGATGGAGCCAGCTCCGGGCACCCCCAAACACTGCTGGGGGGCTCAGGGAACACGTCCAGCCCCGCAGCGCATTTTGGGGTAGGGGCAGCACTTTGGGGACCGTCCCCGCTGAGCCTGGCGGTGTGGGGCTTGGTGCCTGGCACCACGCTCTTGAGGAACAGGGCAGCACCCCCACCTCACATCCATGGGGGCAACGACGGGGAGGGTCCCCACCGCTGCCACACGCCCCGGAGGCGGTGGCGCCACCGTGGCGATCCCCGAATCCCCCCGAGGGCGGCACGTTGGCGGGGACAAAGTGACCTTGGCTGTCTCGCAGGCGTGGCGCGGCGCCCTGGCCCGCAGGCGGTGCCGCTATCTGCGCGCCGCCTACACCATCATGGGCTACTACAAGCGGCACAAGGTGAAGGCGTACCTGCTGGAGCTGGTGCGGCGCTTCCAGGGCGTCCGCGCCATGCCCGACTTCGGCAAGAGCCTGGCCTGGCCCGTGCCGCCGGCCGTGCTGGAGCGCTTCCAGGAGAACAGCCAGCAGCTCTTCCGCAGGTGCCAGCAGCGCGGGGGGGCTGAAGGGGTGCCGCGGTGGGGGCCGCGGCGGCGGTGCCTGAGCGCCTCGTGTGCCCCAAACCCCGCAGGTGGCGAGCGCGGCAAATCGTCAAGAACATCCCCCCCTCCGACATGGCGCAGATCCGGGCCAAGGTGGCCGCCATGGAGGTGCTGCAGGGGCTGCGGAAGGACTGGGGGTGCCAGCGGGGCTGGGCGCGGGACTACCTGTCCTCGGTAAGGGCACGGCGCGGCCAGCGGGACCCCGAAAGCCCACCCCACCCCGCTGCCTTCCCCCGGCCGCCCCACGCCGCGTTCCCCGCAGGCCAGCGAGAACCCCGGGCTGGCGCTGCCCTTCACCCGCCGCGTGCAGGCTCTGCGGGACAAGGTGCACTTCGGCTCCGTCCTCTTCTCCGGACACGTCCGCAAGGTGAGGAGCTCGGTGGGACCGGCACGTCCCCGTCGGTGTCCCCCCCCCCACCACCCCCTCAACTCATCTCCCTGCCCCGCAGATCAACCGCTTCAACAAGAGCCGCGACCGCGCCATCCTCATCACCGACCAGCACCTCTACAAGCTGGAGCCCCGGCAGCAGTACCGGGTGATGCGGGCGCTGCCCCTCAGCACCGTGAGTGTCCCCAGCACCGGCTGGCACCGGGATGCCCGTGGCCGTCCTGGCTGCCCCCGTCCCACATGAAGACCCCTCCACTGTCCCCGTATCCCACCCACGTTGGCACGGCGCAGCTCCCCGGGATGGGGGCGTCACGCTGTCCCCGCCACGGTGCCGTGACACCACTGCGGTGCCGTGACACCCTCGTGGTGCCGTGACACCACCGCGGTGCCGTGACACCCCTGCATGTCCGTGATGCCCCTGCATGCTTGTGACACCCGCAGGTGACGGGGCTGAGCGTGACGAGCTGCCAGGCGCAGCTGGTGGTCTTCCACACGCAGAGCCACGACGACCTGGCCGTCTGCCTGCACAAGACGCAGCCGCCGGGGGACAACCGGGTGGGCGAGCTGGTGGGCGTCCTGCTGGAGCACTGCCGAGCGTGAGTGGGGCCGGGTCTGCCCGGGGGGGGGGCACCCGACGGGGCGCTGAAGACCCCCCCGAAGTGCCCCCCCGTGCTGAAGCCGTGCCCTTGCAGGACCAAGCGGGAGCTGCAGGTCCGCGTCTCCGACTGCATCCAGCTGAGCCTGCGCGGGCGCAAGAGGCTGCTGACCGTGGAGACGCGGCCGGGCCTGGCCGCCCCCGATTTCCGCAAGAGCCGCGACGGCTTCGTGCTCTACTGGCCCGAGAGATGAAGGGGCGGCCGCCCTGCGTGTGTCCCCCCTCCCTGCACTGCCACTGGTGCCACGGTGGTCCCCGCGCGGGGCCGGGGGGACAGCAGCGTCCTCATCCCTGCCCCATGCCCCGTCCCGCTGGCGCGTGCCCAGGAGCCTCCCCGGGGACGCCCCCGGCCCCGCGTCCCCCCCACCCCGCGTCCTCCCCTCCCCTGGGCGATGCCAAAGCCTCTGAGTGCACTGGGAATAAAGAGAGCTGGATGGGAGCACAGGCGTGAGTGTGTCTGGGACCCCCTCCCAGCCCTTTCTTCGTGGTGCAGCCCCACACCGGGGGGCACTGGAGCCCCTGGGGACCCCTGTGCCAGCTCCCTCTCTCCCAGGGCCCCTGTGTCCCACGTCCCGATGTCCCTGACACCTGGGGTCCTTGTGCCCCTGTGTCCTGCTGTCGCTTTGTCCTGGGTCCTGATATCCATGTGTGCCGAGTACTGGTGTCACTATGTGCCGGGTCACTGGGTCCCAATGTCCCCAGGTCCTGGTGTCCCAACGTCTGTGTGTCCCAAGTCCTGGTGTCCCTGTGCCCTGGATATCTGGGTCCCACTGTCCCAGATCTCTGTGTCCTGATGTCCCCGGGGTCCCCATGTCCCTGACACCCCGTGTTGATGTCCCAGCAGTGCCGTTCCCTGCACTGACAGGTTGTCACAGCTCTGACACAGGAGCTCTGCAGCAGCTGCTGCTGCTCCTGCCCTGGGGAACCTCAGCAAGGCAGGAACTGGGGCGGGCAGAGACTGGGACCAGGGCTAGGACAGCCATGTCCCCCCCGCCTCTGGAGCTGGCAGGGACAGGTGACTCGTGGGGGCTCACGCACAGACATTTGGGGTCCCCTGAGCATCGGCCGTGTCCCCAATGACCGGCAGGGTCCCCCCGGGTGACGTCCCCATCCGCTGCAGAGCCCCGCGTGCTGCCGTCCATCCCTGGGTATCCCTGGGGTGGCACGGGCACCTCTGTGCCCCCACGCCCCACGGGCTGCTTCCAGGTGTGGCACCGCCAGGTGCCTCCAGTGGCTGCAGTGCCTGCGACGCGTGCGGTGCTTGCGATGCGCGCGGTGCCTGCGCTGCGGCTGCTGCTGCACCCAAGCAACGGTCCTGGGCATCGCGCGCGTTGCGTGCTGGCTGTTTTCCGGGGGTGGCAGGCAGTTGAGTCTCTGTACAACCGCTTCTCGCACTACCGGTAGACGGGGCCGGGCTGGATTTCTTTTTCCTGTTGACTGTGCCGTGTTGCTTAACAAGGCAGCAAGCGGCCGATTTTTGCTGTAACCCTGCTGCAGGCCCGGCGTGAAAACAACAGCACCGAGCTTGCGGCTGCCGAGTTGGTTTTGCTTCGTCTCCAGCTCGATGCCAGCGGTGTGCTCGGGACATTGCAGGGACGGCTGCGGACCTGGGGATGCGCAGGGCCAGAGCCAGGCGGCGCCTCCCAGGAAATGTCCTCGTCCCCTGCATCGAGCCGTGGGGGAGCCCTGGGTGCTGCCAGGAGGGCACGGAGCCAGCGGCCAGGCAGCACCACAAGGACGAGGAGGCTCTGAGCCCGGCTGCCCGTGCCTGAGAGCAGAGGCTGTTCCCCTCTGAGCAGGCTGGGACACAAAAACAGCACCAGCCGGGCTCTGTTCCTGGTCATCCCCAGCCGCTCGGTGCCTTTCTGCCGGCACAAATCCTGCCCAGCCCTCCCCTGCAAAGCAAAGTGACCGTGGTGCCAGCAGCCCCCAGCCTCTGCTTCCAGCGCGGCGCGAGGTGTGGCGGCCCGGTGTCCCAGCACGGGGGTCCAGAGGGTGGCTGCTTCTTTTGGGACCCTTCACTGAGCCCTGCTGAGCGTCTCCGCAGGAGGAGCCAGTGCTGCCCTCGCCCTGCGTGCCATCCCTCTGACACGAGGGCCGTGCTCTGGGCTGCTTCCGTCACCACTTTCACTTCCTGGTGGCTGTGAGCGTCCCGCGGGGACAAGGCGAACGCCAGCGCAGGACCTGCGGGAAGGTACGGGCTGAAGGTCAGGGGCTGCAAAGCTCTGTGCCAGCGGGAAGGGCTTTGAGGGGGGCTGGGGAACTGGCGCAGGGCAGCGGGGCAGGGAAGGGGCTCTTCCCCCTGTCCCCTTCTCTCTCCTCCCTTTCTCCCCACTCCTCGCTCCCCATGCTCGGCGTGGGCACAGCACAAACCTCCCCAGCCCCAGGCGCTTGCATGGCCCCAGCCCTGGCTCCAGCCCCAGCCCCAGCCCAGGGGAGCCCCTCGGCACCATGCTCAGCCCCACGTGGGGCCCCGGATGCACGAGTGTCACTGCCCCGAGGGTCCCTGCCACCACCCGAGGGTCCCTGCCACCACCCGAGGGTCCCTGCCACCACGCTGCCTTCCCCCCTGTGATCGTGCACAGACTGAGGCTGCCTCCTCGCTGCTCTGTTTCCCCGCAGCACCTCGCGGTTCTGGCTTTCATTTTCATTTCCTGTTCCTTGCTGCTGTCCGTGCACTGCTGTGGCTGCACACACTGCAGCACGATCCAGGGGACCCCGTCTGGCCCGGTGCCACCGCAGCCTGACCCAGCTGCAGCCTCCCGAGCCCTTCCCGCAGCGGGGGCACACAGAGCCCCGCAGCCTCCAGTCGCCAGCAGCGAGGCTCCGAAACCATCCCCGCTTTTAGTGAAAATCCCTTCTGCTGTCGGTAACGCTCCCCGCCTCTGGGTGCCTGCTGACGGAGCCCTGGGCGTCTGCTTTTGTCTCCGCAGCGTGGCCGTGGCCATCCGGCATGTCTACATGCTGCCCGGGGTCGGCGGGGGCTTGGAGATGAGGCTGATCCTGGCTGGGAAGGCTGGTGGGGGGAAAAGCGCCACGGGGAACACCCTCGTCGGGGAACGTGTCTTTGAGTCCAAGCTGTCCACCCAGCCAGTGACCGTGAGGTGTAAGAAAGCACAAGGGCACTGGGACGGCGAGGACTTCACGGTGGTTGACACGGCCGACATTTTCAACCCAAGTGATGCCAGTGATGAGGTGCACCAAGAAATTTTCCAGTGCGTCAAGCTGTCCTCCCCGGGCCCCCACGCGCTGCTGCTGGTGACCCAGCTGGGCCGATTCACCCAGGAGGACGAGGAGGCCGCAGAGAGACTGCAGGACATCTTTGGAGCTGATGTTTTGGGGCACACGATCGTCATATTCACCCGTGCAGAAGAGCTGGCGGGGCAATCTCTGCACGACTTCGTGTCCTGTACTGACAACAAAGCTCTCCGCGAGCTGATCCAGAGGTGCGGGAACAGGTACTGCGGCTTCAACAACCGGGCAGCTGGAGCCGAACGGGACCAGCAGGTCGCGGAGCTGATGGGGATGGTCCGCTGCATGGTGCAGGCGAATGGGGGCGGTTGCTACAGCAATGAGATGTACCTGGAGCCCGATTTAACAGAAGGGAAGGTGGAGTATCACATGAGGAGGTACAGAGCACGCAGGATAAAGAGGGAGCGGTCCGGCTGCAGGACAGTCGTCGCGGCTTTGGGGCTGATT
The DNA here is from genome assembly GCF_964034855.1 of Anser brachyrhynchus. Classification (NCBI taxonomy): domain Eukaryota; kingdom Metazoa; phylum Chordata; class Aves; order Anseriformes; family Anatidae; genus Anser; species Anser brachyrhynchus. The sequence continues at coordinate 1,400,239 of NC_137695.1, read as the reverse complement.
GCCTTCACCGCGGCTGTGATTTCCCTGGGTTTCCTTATCGCACGGGTGCGAGGAATGACAGCACCATGGAAACACTGAACGCCTGGGGCTGGAGGCACCTCTGCACACCGCGTGTTCCATCCCTGCCCAGGCAGGGTCCCCAGCACCGGCTGCCCAGCACCGTGTCCATTGGGTGTCGGACATCTCCAGGGATGGAGACCCCAGCACGGCTCTGGGCAGCCTGTGCCAGCGCTCAGACACCCGCACAGCAATAAAAGACTTCCCTAATCTCTCACCATGCGTCCTTGTGCTTCCAGCATTACCCATGCCCTTGTGTCCTGGCTCTGGGCACCCCACCAGGTGGTGGCACACATAGATGGGACCCCCAAGTCCTGCTGCAATGGAACCAACTCTCCCTTGGAAAAGAAGAGGAATTGTCTATGTGTAATTGAGCATCCCTTGATCAGGTATCATTTATGTAGTACAGGGCAAAAATTACGTTTAACTTTTAACCTTGGCTCCCTTCGATCAGGGACAAAATGCTCCTTCTGGAAGAAACCAAGGAAAGTTGGCAAGAGAAAGTAGCCTTAGGATGTGCTTAGGTGACGTGTGGCCATCGGTGGATAAAAAGGGGTCAGGGTGCTTCATCAGGGAACACCACCAAGGGCCCCCAAAGAAAGGAAGGCATGCGCAGAAGGGCCAGGGAAGGATCCTTTAGAACGACAATACGTAAATACACAATGTAGATTAGAATGAACATGTATTAGATAGCTGAATAGTCATGAATTTAATGTCTACTTGTAGCAAGGAAGTCAACATCGGGTGTGCCTGATCTGTGGAAAATGCACCGAGCACCCAGGCCTGAATAAAAGCAATATCTCTCCTGAGTGCGTGGGAACTGGCTTATTGCACACCGGGTAAAGGAGCCACTTTTTCGGACAACGCCAACACCTCCGTGCCCTCGGCCGAGCAATCAACAGGGTGCCCACGTCCGCCCGCACACGGAGCGCTCTGGGGCACGGATGTGGGCCCCCGGCAGCCAGCAGGAACGCACAGCCCTGCCCTACAGCCCCTGCTCGGCCCTGGGGGCTTGCCACGTGCTCCCGAGGGATATAACGCGTTAAAATCCCTCGGCCCCGCACTCGGTCCCTGTGCATCCACGTGTGTGGCGGGAGGGGAGGATGGCAAAGCCCTTCTTGCCGTGCCGTGCCAGGTGCCCCAGGGCTGTCAGCCTGTCCCTCGCTGAGGGGACGGAATGAGGGGAGGGAATGAGGGAGGTCGTACAGGGAGGAGAACGAGGGAGATGCTGAGGGAGAGGGTGAGGGAAGAGAGTGAGGAACATCACCAAAGGAAGACATTGAGGGGAGACGCTAAGGGGTGACGCTGAGGGTGAGACTGAGGGGTGGGAATGAGGGAGGCCACCAAGGGAAGAGAAAGAGGGAAGACGCTGAGGAAGATGCTGGTAGAGAGGGTGAGGGAGGAGAATGAGGGAGGGAAAACATCGGGAATGAGGAACATCACCAAGGGAAAACATGGAGGGGAGGTGCTGAGGAGAGACACTGAGGTGGGCACTGAATGAAGAGCATGAGGGGAGACACCGAGGGGTGACACTGCGGGGAGACGTTGAGGTGACGTGGAGGGAGACACTGAGGGGAGCTGCTGGGAAGAGGCACTGCGAGGTCACTGAGGGAAGGGAAAGAGGGGGGACATCAAGGGAAGATACAAAGGGAAGACGCTGAGGTGGTCTAATGGTGGTCGCTGAGGGTGTCAGTGAGGGGAGTGAGCGGAGACATCAAGGCTTTGAGGGGAGGTACTGAGGGGACAAAATGAGGGGTGTCACTGACGGGGGTCATTGAGGGGGAGCGCTGAGCGGAGAGATTAGGGGAGGTCACCGAGGGAAGAGAAAGAAGGGAGACCATGAGGGAGATGGTGAGCGGAGTCACTGAGGGGTGGCACCAGGGGAAGGGAACGACAGGAGACACCCCAGGGAAACACCGAGCGAGGCGCTGAGGGGACACGCTGAAGGAGACGCTGAGGGAAGAGAAAGGCTTTATCGGTGTCAAAAAGGCCAGGAGTGTCAACAATTGGTCTTCCATGGAAGCACCTGTTGGCTCTTTTGTAGCCCTGGGTTGCTGAGCTTGGTAATGGCATAGATACGTGAGAAACAAAGTTGTGTTTTTGCGATAGAAGGTGGTTTTGCAGTGGGAAATTCCACTAAACTTTCATATTCAAAAGTGATTGTGCAGGCGTGACAGCGGGGAGTATGTTAAGCAGATAAGGGGAAGGTCCCACTGTCCCAAAATAAGGAGGATGGCTAAGAAAAACAGGATGAGCAGTACGAAATCAGTAAAAACAAAAATCACGGGCCCTCTAGTCACAAGAGAAGAAGGAAAAAATAAATAAAAAAAGGAAATGGAGAAATTAACGGTTGGTCAAATTAAATTGTACGTGTATGGCATAGAAGGGCGTCGAGTAGGTTGTGAACCTGCAGTACGCAGCCAGTGAGGAAACGGGAGAAATTGGGTGTCGGGTAATAGGGGATATAGGGTTATGGTAAACTTGTACTGTGCGCTCCTGCTTGCAGGATGCCCGCCATTGCAATCGTGAATAAAATAGCTTCATGGAAGGTCCTGTCTGAGAAAATTATTGAGATTTTTTCTCACACGATGGTCAGTCGAAAGGAAGGCCTGAGCAGAGACAGAGAAATTTCAAGATAGACGTGCGCATCTTCCTGAGGAGCCCCCGGGAATGGCTGCCCGGCTCCAAGCTCAGAGCACGTCTCTGGACTGGGGACAACCCTGTCCCAAGCCCGAAGCAAACCCAAAGCTCAGAAAGAGGGCTCCCCAGAGCCTAAACAAGTGTCCTGACATCTTTGAAAGCTGGATGAGGGAGACTTGGTGGGATGACTGTTATGGCTGGCGTGCTGCAGTGAGGGGATACGGGCTCTTTAGGAGGGACAGACTGGGGAGATGAGGAGGGGCAGTTGGGATTCTGCCTGGGGGTGGATGAGGAGCCCATGAGACCTTAAGATTTAATCAGACCACTGATTACAGGCAGTACAGGAGAAGGTGACATTATGGTGTGCATCTGCTACAGGCTGCCTGGCCAGGAAGAGCGAGCAGATGTGGCCCTCTACTGACAGACGAGAGCAGCCTCCTGCTCACAGACCCTGGTCTTCACAAGGACTTCACAAGGACTTCAGCCTTGTAAGAGGGACAGCACAGCAGGTCACAAGCAATCCAGGAGGTTCCCGGACCGCATCTGTGATGACTTCCTCCTCCAAGTGATAGAGCAGCCAACAAGGAGAGGTGCTCTGATGGACCTCATGCTCCCCAGCAATGTGGACTGGCTGGGAATGGGAAGGTCAAAGGCAGCCTTGGCTGCAGCGAGCATGAGATGGTGGAGTTCAGGGTCCCGAAGGCAGGGAGGAGGGTGAAAAGCAAACACATAACCCTAGACTTCAGGAAATCAGGATTTGGGCTCTTCAAGGATCTGCTTGGAAGAATCCAGTCCTGTGGTATAAGGCCCCAGAGAGAAGAGGGCCCAACAAAGCTGGTTAATATTTGAGGATCACCTGCTCCAAGCTCAGGAGTGATGCATCCCAACAAAGAGGAAGTCAGGCAAAAGTGCCAGGAGAGCTGCATGGATGTGCAAGGAGCTCCTGGCCATACTCAAACACAAAAAAAGGAAGACTACAGAAGTTGGAAGTAAGTAAACTCAAACACTCTGTTCAACATCTTCATGTACGGGTTTATGTGGTATGGTTTTGGTAGCAGGGGTCTGCAGGGAGACCTGTGAGCAGAGCCCCGAAGGGGGACCCATGCTGGAGAAGTGTGTTCCTGAAGGATAGACCCCTTGGTATGAACCCATGCTGCAGCAGTTCTTGAAGAGCTGCAGTCTGAATCACACTCAAACTGTAAATAATGAAGGCAGCACAGTCATACGTGACATTTTTTTTTTTTCTGGAAACACCACTAATACCTGACCAGCACTGGAATAACCAAAATGAGCCTGGGAGAAGAGTCCCGGCTGAGGGCACTGGGGGTGTTTAGTCTGGAGAAGAGGAGGCTCAGGGCAGACCTCATTGCTCTTTACAACTACCTGAAAGGAAGGTGTGGGGAGCTGGGGGTCGGCCTCTTCCCACAGATAACCAGTGATAGGACCAGAGGGAACAGCCTCAAGTTGTGCCAGGGGAGGTTCAGGTTGGAAACGAGGAGACATTTCTGCTCAGAAAGAGCAGTCAGGCCTTGGGACGGGTTGCCCAGGGAGGTGGTGGTGTCACCGTCCCTGGGGGTGTTCAAGGAGAGGTTGGACGTGGTGCTTGGGGACATGCGTTAGTGGTGACATTGGTGGGAGGGGTGGTCGGACCAGGTGAGCTTGGAGGTCTCCTCCAACCTTAACGATTCTGTGATTCTGTGACTTACTGGTTGAGCACTAGACAGAAGTTGCCTTTTTTGCACCATTTAAAACATCAGTAGTGCATGGGGTGGCCATCAATCAATTTTCTCAAGAAAACACTAATCGGAAATTTGCAAATGTTTAGAGGAAAAAGAAGTGGAAAGTGTGTGTGATAGTAAGGGTCTGGTTTGGTTCACAGGAGTGGAAGCCACCCTCACTGAGCATCACTGGTACGGCAGCTTTAAAGGCTGCTCACCAAAGCTCCCAGCACTCTGTGCCTGATGTAATCCTCACGTTGCTCTATAATACAACCTTGATATCGGTCTGTTATCTCTAAAAACACGTGGAAGGAAGCTCTGAAGAGAAAAGCAGGGGTGTGGGGGGGAGCGATAGTGACTGACCACAGCTGCTGCAAGAGCAGCCAAACCCATCTTGGTACTGAAGGAAACCGGAGGATGCCTTGTTGCTGGCAAACCAAATGTTCCAGACTCCAGGAGCGAGAGCTTCCTCGTCGTGGAGGATTTTTTGTGCTTTTCTTTGGCTACAAGAGCTGTGAATTTGGCTCTGCGTAGCATCAGAGTAATACAAAGGTTTTATGGTGTGGCAATTGCCGGCAACAGCAGGGACGGAGCCTTGGTGCGACAGCAGCACCCCGAGGAAATACAGGGCAAAAGACGGCAGCACTGGACCTGCTGCCGCTGTCCCATCCCTGACCGGTGCCAGCCCACTGACTCCATCCCGGACACTGGGTGTGCCCGGCATCGTGACGGCAGGCACATCGCTGAGAGCGGCGATGAAATTCACCTTTGTGTTGTGAGTCAGATGTAATTGCTACACTCCGGTACGCCTAATTGGTACTCACGCGGTGGATCAAGTGATTTGTTGCTGGCACTCTGCTCGAGAGAAATTCCGTGCCATTTCAAAGTGCTAAAAATTGGTACATTCTGCACTAAATCCCCTCAAAGCCTGAAAGGAGGTGGTCGGAGTGCATCAGACGCCCGCTCGCCGCCCTTCTCGGGTGCCTGGGCACCCTCGGGCCATCGGCAGGTGTGAGAAACTAAGTTGTTTTTGCAGTAGAGAACTAATTTTCTGTATTCCGAGGTAGTTGTGTAGTCATAACAAGGAGAAATGCCAAGTAGATAAGCGGAGAGTAGAAGGCCTCACTGTTCCAAAATAAGAGAGAAGCTTGAGAATAAACAGGATGAGCAGTGTGGGAACAGTAGAACAAAGATCACAAGTTCTCAAAACATAAGAAAGGGGAACAAAAAGGGAAAAGGGAGAAATTAAAGGGTTGAAGAAAAAGATATTGAACATATATGGTACAGAGGAGCGTCGAGCAGCTTGTGAACCTGTAGTACTCAGCTAATGAGGAAATGGGGAGGGGGTGTGTGATCAAGTGTCGGGTAATAGGGAGTAAAAGGTTATGATGTGTTTATTAAAATGCGCTCCTAATTGGCAGGACGCCCGCCATTGCGATCATGAATAAAATAGCTTCACAGAAGCTCCTGTCTGGAGAAAACTATTTGAGATTTTTCTCACAGGCACAGTACGGCTCCCACCTCAGGCACCCCCCTCGGGCCTAGAGGCGAGTGCCCCCCCAGCTCAGCCGCCCTGCACCGGGCACAGGCCCCAGGGGAGCCCCGGGGGAGCCGGGCTGGGGCTGCCCGAGCTGCGGGGGGGACCTGGGGGACAACACGGGCGGGGCCCCGCGGCGCTGCCCAGGGGAGGAGCGGCCCCGGGCGGGCCGGGCCTAGCGGCGCCCGGTGCAGGCCGCAGCCCGGAGTAGGCCTCAACCGAGTCCCAGGCCCGTTGCCACGGCAACCGCGTCGCCATAACAACACCCCCCCCGCCAGCGAGCCGTCGCCACGGCAACCCCGCCCCGAAGCGGGGTGGGCGGGGCGCGTCGCCATGGGAACGGCGAAGGAAAAGGAGGGGCGGGACTTCCGGGCGGGACCGGAAGCGGCTCGGTGGCGGCGGCCTCGGTTTCCCGTGAGGCTCCGCGCGGGGCCGGCGGCGGCGGCGGCTGTGGGGGGGGGGGCGGCGGGGCCCGGCGGGCGCCATGGAGGCCGTGCCCCGCATGCCCATGATCTGGCTGGACCTGAAGGAGGCCGGCGAGTTCGCCTTCAACGCCGCCGTCAAGAAGGTGAGGGCCCGGGGGGGGGGACGGGAGAGGTTTGGGGGGGGTACCGGGGGGGTATGGGGGGGGTACCGGGGCTGGGCCGCGGCCTGTGAGGGGAGCCCGGGGGCCGGGGGGGGGGCTGAGGGGGGCTGAGGGGAGCCCGCCCCGGTGACGGGGTGAGTCGGCAGGTTTGCGGCCTCCCTCCGGTCCCAGCCTGCCCCGGTGCCGGCCTCCGGGCCCGGTTCCTCCTTGCGCGGGAGCCCTCGGAGGGAGCCCTGAGGACCCTTGGGGAAGCTCTGCCCGGGGCCCGGCGGGAGGCCTCGCCTCGGGAAGGGGAAGGGGAAGGGGAAGGGGGGGGGACGCGTCCCTGTGCGCCGACGGGGCTGGCGGGGGGCTCCTCGGTTTCTCTGGGCGAGGGGCCGCGGAGGCAGGAGCCGGGCCGAGCCCCGCACGGGCCGGGCGCGGTGCCGGAGGCCTGTCCCTGGGCTGGAGACCCGGGGACCGGGGCAAAGCAACGCGATGAGGGCCTCGGCCCGGGCCCCTCCCGTCCACCCCCTGCCCGCGGGATGCGGGTGTCCCCCCCCCCCGCCAGGGCTCACCGTGTTCCTCGGGCTCTCCGTCCCTGCCTGGCCGTTTCCGAGGCCCCGGCGACGTTTGGTCCCGCAAAACGGAGCCCTCAGCCCTCTGCGAGGCTCCCGGCTGGCAGCGGAGGCGGCTCCCCTCTGCCCTTGGGTTTGGTTTTTTTTGGGGGAGGTCAGGACTTGGTTAGGCACCTCCGAACGAGGGGCTCGGCCCCCGGCACCCCGCAGTGCCACCGAGGGAGGAAAATCACCGCTCACAAACCCGATTATTTACCTCCCAGGCTGGGGAAGGGGCTGGGGGGGGGTGGTGGATTTCTCCGGTGCCGGTTTTGGGGCTGCAGAGGAGCTGTGCGGTGACACCGGGCGGGGCACCGCGGCTGAGTCCGGCCCTGCAGCAGGCTCAGCACCATCCTGCCAGCCCCGGGTGCCTCCCACAGGGATTTGTTCCGCGCCCGTACGTGGCGGGAGGTTTTCGACCCGCTCCGGAAAGCTGCCTTCCCCCCGGGTGTTTGTGACGCTCCCTCACACCCCCTGCCCGAGGGTCCCTCCCCAACCCCCCTGCACTCCCCGAAGGCCGCCGGGAGCTCTCCCCGCAGCCTCCTCTGGCTCTCTGTCCGTCGCGCGGGGCCGGGCCCTCACCTGTGCTTTCCCCCCCCCAAGTTTGTCCTGAAGAACTACGGGGAGAACCCGGAGAACTACAACGAGGAGCTGCGCAAGCTGGAGGTGCTGCGGCAGGTGAGCCCCCTGCGCACAGGGGGGGGCTCAGCCCCAAACAGCCTGCGGGGTGGCTGAGACCCCGCAGCTGGCCACGGGAGCTGCTTCGCAGCCGGCTCCCTGCGGAGCCGCGACGTTTTCCGGCTCCTGCTCCCCTCTCCCTCTCTCTCTTTCCCCCCCCAGAACGCCGTGAACGTCCCCAGGGACTTCGAGGGCTGCAGCACGCTGCGGAAATACTTCGGGCAGCTCCACTACCTGCAGAGCCGGATCCCGATGGGTGCCGAGCAGGAGGCCGCGGTCCCCATCGCGTGGTGAGGGGGGCAGCAGGGGCACGGGGGGGGCCTCTTTGTGCCCCCGTGGCGCGCGCTTTTCCCCGCCGCGCGGAGCTCGGGCGTTCCAACGACCGCTCCTCGTTCGTGGTGCTTTCCGCACGGCTTCCCCTGCTGCTGGGGTGTCCCGGGGAGCTCTAGAAATGACGTCCCGCCCTGGGGGGGTGGCGCTGAGGAGGCCGAGGCAGGGCCAGGAAGCTCACCTGGAGCCAGTGACACCCCCCCTGCCCCCCTTTATCCTCGCAGGACCGAGATCTTCTCGGGCAAGACGGTGACTCACGAGGACATCAAGTACGAGCAGGCGTGCGTCCTCTACAACCTGGGTGAGGCTCCAGGAGCGCCGCTGCTGCGGCCGGGCACGAGGGACGCCCCTCCTCGCTGCCCTGCTGCGCGGGAGCCCTCCCCGGGGGCAGAAACAAGGGAGGCCGGCTCTGGTTTGTGCCGGAACCTTCTTCCCCCCTTTTCCTCCTGGTCTGGGAGCGTCCAGGTCGGGGCGAGGCTGCGGGTTTAGAGGCTGCGCCCCCGGGGGCCGGCTTTGGGTTGAAGCCGCGGGGTCGCAAACGCCCTCCGTGGCGCAGCGACGGCCTCGCTCGGGCTCCGCCCGTCCCCTCAGAGCTGGCGTAAAAGCAGCAGACGTCACTTTCGGTGCCCCCTCGCCCCCCAGCCTTGGGCCGCTGCGGCTCAGCGGGTGCTTCTGTGGACCCAAAGGGGAGGTCGCGCTCAGCCGGTGCGCTGAAAACTGCCCCCCCCCAGGGCTGCAGCTCGCTTTGCTGGCCGGCGGCGCGCCGAGCGGAGCGGTGAGCCGCGAGAAGCAGCCCGCAGCCGAAACGCGCCTCTAAACCCGGCTCCCTGGAGCGGGCACCAACACGTCTGCGCGCCCGGGGGTGTCGGATGCTCGACGCTTGGCGGGGGGGGGTTGCTGCCAGCCTGGGGGCTTCCCTCTGTCGAGCGGCTTCCGCGCGTGCAGTCCTTCGGCGGAGCTGCGTGCCCGGCACGCAGCCCCTGCTGGCAGTGCGCAGGCTCCGCCTGGAGCCGGCCGCCCGCGGGTTTGGGGCAAGACTCCCGCTTTTTGGGGCTTCGGCACGGGCGCTGTGCTGAGGCCGCGCTCCTCTCCCCCCGCAGGTGCGCTGCACTCCATGCTGGGCGCCATGGACAAGAGGGTGTCGGAGGAGGTAAGGGGCCCCGAGCAGCCCCTGGGGATCCCCGAGGGGGCTTTGTTTCCCCCCCCCCCCGGGGCCAGCAGCCGCACGCCGACAGCGCTCAGGGCCCGGCTGTAGCCCGGCCGTCACGTCGACGCACGCCCCCGAGAGCTTTCTGGGTTCAGAGCTCGGCTTCGGGCCTCCGCGAGCTGCTCCTTGGGGTCCGGGGGGGGGTCCACGAATGGCGTTTGAGCCCCGCCGAGCTGGGTTTTGTCACCCTGAGCCCCCGGCGCCTCGCCGCTCCGAGGCCGAGTCCGCCCTCAGGCTCCTCGCAGCCGGGCGGCACGTTCCTGACGCGCCTTCTCCCGTCTGCTCAGGGCATGAAGGTGTCGTGCACCCACTTCCAGTGCGCTGCCGGGGCCTTCACCTACCTGCGGGACCACTTCCCCCACTCGTACAGCGTGGACATGAGCCACCAGATCCTCAACCTCAACATCAACCTCATGCTGGTAGGAAGCCGGCGGGTGCCGGGCAGCTCCCGCGCGTCCCCGGGGCAGCTCCGTGCTCGGCTCGGGAGGCGGGAGGGCTCCGCGCCGCGCCGCCGGGGGCATCCCGGTGGGGAAAAAAAGGGGCTGGAACCGCTGGGCCCTGGCGCTGGCTCGGGTTTCTGAGGAAAGGGGACACCCGGTAGCGCCTCCCTCTCCTTCGCAGGGCCAAGCGCAGGAGTGTCTGCTGGAGAAATCCATGCTGGACAACAGGAAGAGCTTCCTCGTGGCCCGGATCAGCGCCCAGGTGAGCTGCTGGAGGTGGGGGGGGGTCCCCTCCGTGCCCAGCTCCTGCCGGGTGACGCCTGGGGACGAGGCCCCCCCCGCGAGGAGCCGCGAGCGGCCCGCGGCTCCCCCGAGCGAGGCGTGAGGGCGGCGTGTTTCCTCGGAGGGCGCCCGGTTTTAACCCGCCTCCGGGTTAAAAAGGCGTCCCAAAAGGCGTCGGTGGGGCAACCCGAGCCCGGTGTCAGCAAATCTGCCCGTTTCGGGGGCCGCTCTCGCTTCGAAGCGGGTGTCCCCCCCCCTCCCCATCTCCGGGGGCTCTCCAAACACCCGCCCCGCTCCCCGCAGGTGGTGGATTACTACAAGGAGGCCTGCCGGGCGCTGGAGAACTCGGAGACGGCCTCGCTGCTGGGCAAGATCCAGAAGGACTGGAAGAAGCTGGTTCAGATGAAGATCTACTATTTCGCCGCCGTGGCCCACGTAAGGGCTGGGGTGGGGCTGCGAGGGGGGGAGCACCCCTCGCTCTCGGCCCTGCTCACGGCCAGCGAGCGGGGCTGGGGGGGGCTGAATTTCGTGTCTGAGAGCTCCCCCTCCCGCGGGGAGCTCTGACGCTTGTTCCGTTGCAGCTGCACATGGGGAAACAGGCCGAGGAGCAGCAGAAGTTCGGGGAAAGGGTGAGCGGAGCTGTGCCAACCCCGGGTCGCGGCCCTGCCCTGGGGTGTCACACCGCTGTGACCTTGGGGGGGGGTTGCCACAGCCCCGGGGACGTGGTTGAGAGCGCCCCCAACCTCCCGCAGGCGCTGGGGGGGTGACGCGCAGGGCGGTGCGTGCAGAGCTCCCGGTGGGGCTCCTCTCTCCTGAACCCCCAGCAGTTCCTGGGGTTCTGGGGCGGGGGGGAGCGGGAAGTGGGCGCCTGGGAAGCCGCTGAACAAAGCCGCGGCCCTCGGGGGCTGGTGGTGCTCCGTGCAAGGAAAGAGAGGCACTTATTTCTGCGCCAGCTCTGGCACCTCTGACAAATCTGGGACTGATTCCTCTTCTCTCCGCAGGTCATCTACTTCCAGAGCGCCCTGGATAAGCTCAACGAGGCTATCAAGCTGGCGAAGGTGCGCTCCTTCTCCCTCTAGCAGCAGGAGTTGTTGTGTTTGGTGTTTTTTTTTTTTAAGTCTTTGGTCTGTTACTGCTTCTGGGGATCCCCCTTGGGCGCAGTCCTTCCGCCTCCCTGCTCCAGGAGCGGTGCTGAGGGAAACCTCTGTCCCCGCTGTCCCTGCTGAGGAAGGGGACGGTGACAGAAGTGACCTGAGCCCGGAGGGCAGTGCCCCTTCCTGAAGCGGGGACCGAGCCGTTTGGGGTGCCCGTGTGGGGGCCAAAGTCCCTCTGGGACTTCCAAGGGCCCAGCCCCAAGGCTCTGGCAGCTCCCCGCTGGGCCAAGGCATGTTGAAAGGCACCTGGAGGCGGGCGCAGCCTCTCCCTTAGCGGGGGGGGCATTTATTTGGGTTTTAATCCTTCGGGAGCACGGCAGCAGCTCCCGAGGGGCCGTGGGTCCGCAGCGCTCGGCCCTGCCTCGGCGCTGGGCTCCTGCAGTGCCCCGCTGCTCCGGCAGCTGAGCGCAGCCCCCGCGACGGGGGTCTGCGTGTGAAAACGTGGGACGCGGGATCTGGGAGTGCCCGAGAAGGCAGATTCTGCCTGGGTTTCTCGCCCAGTAGCTCCGGGGTGCGGAGCCTGAGAGTCTCGGTCCTGGTTCGGGGCCCGAGGAGAGGGCTGGCGAGGCTGCCGCCGGCGTCCGGGCAATCCCCCCCCCCTCCCTCGCCTCCGCTAACTCGCTGCCACCCTCGTTTCTGCAGGGCCAGCCCGAAACCGTCCAGGAAGCCCTGAGGTTCACCATGGACGTGATCGGTGGCAAGTGAGCGTGCAAGGATCACCCCCCGACCCAGACACAGCCGTCCTGCTTCTCTGGGGGGGACAGAAACGCCCAGGGAAGGGCTCGTGGGGCGTGCGGTGCCCTGGAAGTCGCTGCTGGCTCTTCCCGGGGCGATCCCAAGAGGGGGGGGGCAGGCTCAAGGGAGCCAGGGCTGGCGCCCGCTTCCCGTCGGCCTGACGTCGCCTCTTGTTTCCAGGTACAATTCAGCCAAAAAGGACAACGACTTCATCTACCACGAAGCCGTGCCGGCCTTGGACACCCTGCAGGCCGTGAAAGGTGAGGCTGCGAGCCGCTGACGAGGGGGTGCACGCGCGGGGACCCCCCCACCGCAGCCCGGTGGGGCTTTGCGATGCCCCGCACCCCCTGGGACCTGCCTGGGGTGAGGGCGCTGAGCGGGAGGCCGTGTTTTGGGAACTGAGGAGCGTCCCCGAGGAGGTTTGGGACCAACGGGGCGCTTGCGTTCGGACCACAGGTGCCCCGCTGGTGAAAGCCCTCCCCGTCAACCCCACGGACCCGGCTGTCACCGGCCCCGACATCTTCGCCAAGCTGGTGCCCATGGCTGCCCACGAGGCCTCCTCGCTCTACAGGTGGGTCCCTGGGAACGGCCCCAGGGAGCGGGGCAGAGCTGCCTGCGCAGCCCCGGCACCGAGCTCGGTGAGGAGCCCGTGCCCAAGCTCAGCCTCCCTGCGTCTGACGGGGGTCTGGAGGGGGCCAGCCCAGCCGCGGGGGTTTCCTCGGGGCGCCACCGCCCTCCCGAAACGTCCTCGGGCCGATTCCTGCGGGGCGCGGAGCACCGGCGGTGTAGGGGTGGAGCTTTCCCGAGTCCCGTCCCGGCCCTAAAGGATTTTCTCCGCTCTGTCGTAGCGAGGAGAAGGCCAAGCTGCTGAGAGACGTGATGGCCAAGATCGAAGCCAAGAACGAAGTGCTGGAGTACGTGTGAGGCGCACCCCAAACGGGGGCCCCGGCCTCTTCCCCTCCCCGCTCGAGACCCCGGCGGGAGGTCCCGGTTTGCCCAGCTCCGGGCAGACCTCGGTGACCGGTCCCCAAATTCAGCCTGCGGCTGTCTCCGAGGCCGTGGTGTCCCTCGGGGGGCGGGGGGGCGATGCCTTGGCACTCTGCCCCTGGTTTTGGGGTGGGGAGGCGGGGAGCCCGCCCCCGTTTGGCTGGCGGGGGAGCCTCAGCCGCCGCTCAGGGCCTCGTTCCTGCCCGCAGCCAGTTCATGGACTCCATGCAGCTGGACCCCGAGACCGTGGACAACCTGGACATGTACAGCCACATCCCCCCCGTCCTGATGGAGAAGTGCGCCGCGCTCAGCGTGCGCCCCGACACCGTCAAGAACCTCGTCCAGTCCATGCAGGGTAAGGTCACGGGGGGATGTGGGACACCCGTCCGTCTCCTGGCTGGGGCTCGGTGTCGGGAGCGGCCTCTCCAGTCCCAAATTCTCTGCCCTTGTGAAGTTTTTAACCCCAAATCATCCTTGCTGTTGGACAGTCGCGGCGTGCGATGCTTCCCCGCGGGGCTGGACCGGCCGTTGGCCGCTGGCGCTTCAGGGCTGGAGCGGATGGGGGCCGGGGGGCTTGTGGCGGGGACCGGTTCAGCTCTTTCGGCCTCTGTCCCTCCCTCCCAGTGCTCTCCGGGGTCTTCACCGACGTGGAGGCCTCCCTGAAGGAGATCCGAGACCTCCTGGAGGAGGACGAGGCTCAGGAGCGGAAGCTGCGGGAGCTGCTGGGGAAGGGCCCGGCGCCGCAGGGCTCCCCCCCGCCGCCCTCGGCGGGGCTGGCCGAGGTCAGCAAGGAGTGCTCCAAGTACCTGGAGGTGCACGAGAAGGCCAGCTTCACCAACACCGAGCTGCACAAGGCCATGAACCTGCACATCGGCAACCTCCGCCTCCTCAGCGGGCCGCTGGAGCAGGTCCGGGCCGCGCTGCCCTCGCCCGCCTTGACCGAAGGTGAGCCCTGCGGGGGCTGGCTGTCCTCGCAGCCCCCCCCCGTGTCGTGCTCGTGCCCCCGGGCTGGTGGGGGCCGCGGGTTCTGCTCCCCCCGTGGTGCCCCTTCAGGGCTCCCTTCAACGTCGGCCGCGCTGTGCCGCCACATGGGCAGCGCTGTCACGGCGTCGGCCTGCGGCGTGGTCCGATGCTAGCCAGGGTGGGGGCTTGTCTCCCCCCAAAAAGATGTCCGAACGGCAATCCTGGCGCCTCGGGAGCCTGGCGCGGGGACGGAATGTGTCCGGCAGAGGCCCAGACATCCCCGCTGGGCTGCTGGGTGTGCTAGGAGGGGCTGCGGGCTGGCCCCCTGCCCTCGGCTCGCGCCCCGCCAGCAGGCTGGGGTTGGGGACGCCGCGCCGGCTCCGTTGCAGCCGCTGAGCGCCCCCCCGCCCCCCCCCCAGACGACAAGCAGGTGCTGCAGAACCTGAAGCGGATCCTGGTCAAGGTGCAGGAGATGCGGGACCAGCGCGTGTCCCTGGAGCAGCAGCTGCGCGAGATGATCCAGAAGGACGACATCACCACCTCGCTGGTCACCGCCGACCGCTCCGAGATGAAGGTGGGTGCTCGGGGCTGGGGGGGCCCCTCCGCGTGCCCCCTGTCACAGCCGGCGCCGCGGGGGGTGGCGGTGGCTGCCTGCAGCCCCCCCCCACCCCCCTCAGCTCCTCCCTTCTCCTGGCAGAAACTCTTCGAGGAGCAGCTGAAGAAGTACGACCAGATCAAGGTGTACCTGGAGCAGAACCTGGCCGCCCAGGAGAACATCCTGAAGGCGCTGACGGACGCCAACGTCAAATACGCAGCCGTGCGCAAGGCCCTGGCCGAGGTGGAGCACAAGTGAGTGGAGGGGGAGCCGTTCTCACCCGGCGTCCTGCTGCCCGTCCTGCGCGGGTGCCGCGTGCTGGGGGCTCCCGCGGGGCCGGGGGGAACGCGATGACGGCAAGGGCAATGACGGCGCGGGCAGGATGCGACCTCCACGCCGGCTCTCCCTCCCCCGGCTCCCCAGGTGGAACACCACCGTCCAGACCTTGGTGGCCTCCTACGAAGCCTACGAGGACCTGATGAAGAAGTCGCAGGAGGGGAAGGATTTCTACACCGACCTGGAGGGGAAAGCCGCCAAGCTGCTGGAGAAGGCGCGGGCGGCCTGCCAGGCTGCCGAAGCCAACCGGCAGCAGATCCTGGAGAAGTAGGTGGCGGCGCTGGGCCCCTGGCGCTGCGGGACCTGGGGGGGGGGTGGCACGGCACAGGGCTTCGAACCCCCAGCGAGGCGGGAAGCACCTTTGGGTGCTGGCTGGGAGGGGGGCGGGTCAGGGCTGCGGGGTTTTGGCTTCGGTGCCGTGGCTCCGCGAGCCCTCCTGTCCCTGAGGGGGTGGAGGAGAGGTGGGGGGGGTTGGTTCTCAGGGCTGGCAGCCCCCCCCTAACGCCTGCTGCCCCCCCCCACCGGCAGGGAGATGAAGAAGCAGCCGCCCCCCCCGCCCCACGGCCCCCAAGCCGGCCCTGCAGAAGAAGCCTCCGGAGCTGGACGCGGGCGGGCCGGAGGCGGCCGAGGTGCCGCAGCTCGGCTCCCTGGGCCTGGCCCAGCTGCCCGAGGAGCTGCGCAGCCTGCCCCCCGACGTGCTGGCCGGGCACCTGGCCCGCCTGCCCCCCTCCACGCTGGCCGCTCTCGCCCTCGACCCGGCCCTGGCAGCCGGGCTGCGCCCCCCCGGACCCCCCCCCGAGTTTTTTTTGCCCCCTGCCAGGCTGGCGAGCGCCCCGCTGCAGCCCGCGCAGCCCTTCGCCCCCGCCCGCTTCCCTGCCCTGCCCGGGCACTACGCCGCCGTGCCCGCCTCTGCCCCGGGAGCCTTTCCCCACGGCGGCGGGGCTCCGGTGCTGCCGCCGCAGCTCCTGCAGCCCTCAGCCCCCCAGGCGGCTGTCCCCCCCCCTCCCCCCCCCAGCTCAGCCCCTTCCTCTGCCCCCCAGCTCTTCCCCGCTGCCCCCCTGGCCCGGGGCGCGGTGCAGCCCGGCTACGCGGGGCCCCACGCGCTGCCCCCGCGCTCGTCCCCGCAGCACGGCCCCGCCGCCTCCTACGGCCTGGGCCAAGCCGGGCTGCCCGCGCCCTGCCCCCTCAGGCCCCCAGCCATGGGGCCGGCCCCCGTGGGTGCCCAGCCGCCACCCATGGGTGGCCCCGAGCAGCAGGGCCCGGCCGCCCGGCCGGCCACCACCACCGTGGACAGCATCCAGGCCCCCATCTCCAGCTGCGCGGCCCCCCCACGGCTCCCCAACCAGGGCCCCGCCGTGCCCCCCGGTGGTTTTCTGCCCCCCCAGCGCCCGGGCGCCCCCCCCGCCTCCTTCCCCTACGCCCCGGGGGGGCTGCAGCAGCCTTTCGGGCAGCCAGCTCCGCGCCCCTTCCCTCCCGGGCAGCCCCCCCACGCCGCCTTCGTCCCCGCGGCGCAGCTGCAGCCCGGCGTGGAGCTGCCAGCTCGCCCCCAGGGCCTGGGTGGCCCCCAGCAGCAGTTCCCCCCTCCCCAAGCCCCCTTCCTGCCCCCCCCCGGGCGCCCCCAGCTCCCGCTGCCCTTCCAGCCCCCGGCCCGGCCCCCGTTGCCCCCCCAGTTTGCCCAGCAGCCCTTCTCCGGCCCCGTGGGGCAGCTGCCCCCCCCAGCCCCTGGCCAGCCCCCGCTGTGCCCCCAGCTCTACGCGCTGCCCGGCCAGGACAAGCTGCCCCCCCACGGGCTCCCCCCGCACACGGGGGCCCTGCCCTTCGCCGGGCCGGTGCCCAGAGCCCCTGGGCAGAGCGTGCCCCCAGCACAGCCCCTGCACCCCACCCTGGGGGGGCTGCAGCCCGTGCCCGCCAGCTCCCCCGCCCTCCCCTTCTGCCCCAGCCCTGCCCCATGCCCCCCCGCGCCCTCCGGCACCGTGGCCATGGGGCCCCCCCCGCCGCCTTCCCCCGCCAGCCAGTCGGGCCCCCACCACGCCACCCCTTCTCCCAGCCCGGTCCTGAGCCAGATGCAGGGCCCAGCGGTGGTGCAGGGCCCTCTGGTCCCCTCCCCGGCACCGTCCCCGCAGCCGGCCGTGCCCCTGCAGCCCCCGGCTCTGGTGCCCGGCTCCGGCGCCCCCCCGCAGAGACCTCCGCCCTCGCTGACCCCCGGTGCAGCCCCGGGCCCCAGCGAGGCCCCCTTCCAGCGGCAGAGCTCCTCCACCGACGACCTCCTGTCCTCCAGCCCCGAGAGCCAGCACGGCGGCTCCAAGGCGGCCGTGGGCCAGCCGCTGCTGCAGCCCACCAAGGCCGACGCCAAGGAGGGCCAGAAGCCCAAGGCCCTGCAGCTCATCGAGAACGACCCCTACGAGAAGCCCGAGCGCGTCCTGCGCCTGCTGGCTGAGCTCGACCGCTTCCGCGGGCTGGTGGAGCGCCTGGAGCGCCCGGCGCCCGGCGGCGGCGGCACTGTCACCGAGCTGGACGCGGTGTGGAAGGAGCTGCAGGACGCCCAGGAGCGCGACGCCCGGCAGCTCTCCATCGCCATCGCCCGCTGCTACTCCATGAAGAACCGGCACCAGGACATCATGCCCTACGACCGGAACCGCGTCGTCCTGCGCTCGGGCAAGGACGACTACATCAACGCCAGCAGGGTGGAGGACCTCTCGCCCTACTGCCCCACCGTCATCGCCACCCAGGCGCCGCTGCTGGGCACCGCCGCCGACTTCTGGCTCATGATCTACGAGCAGAAGGTCTCCGTCGTCGTCATGCTGGTGTCGGAGCAGGAGCTGGACAAGGTAGACCCCCCCCCGAGCAGGAGCGGAGTGCGGCTGCGGGGCACGCGTGCGCTGGGCTTCCTCACCTCTCGTGGCGCCCATCGCACGCTGAGGTGGGAGACGTGGCCATGCCACGAGGCGCTGCGTGCCCTGAGGGGCCAGGGAGAGCCTGGTGCTGGGCCTTGAGGGGGTGCTGAGCCTTTAAGGGGTGCTGCGGGGCTGCCCCGTGTCTGCTCTGACCCCGTTCCCTCTCCCTCTTCCCCCCCCCCAGCAAAAGGTGCTGCGCTACTTCCCGGCGGAGCGGGGCCAGCCCGTGGTGCAGGGCCCCGTCACGCTCGTCCTCACGGGCCTGCGGGCCGCCCCCACGCACGTGGAGCGGATGATCACGCTGCAGTACCGCGACCAGAGCCTCAAGCGCACCGTCGTCCACCTCCAGTTCACCTCCTGGCCCGAGCTGTATGACAGAGGGGTTGGGGGGGGGATTGGGGTGGGGGGGGGGCCTGCTCTGTGCGTTGGGGGGGCAGGGGGAGGTTTTGGCGGAGCGCTGGGGGCTGCGGGGCTCCAGCCCTGGCAGGGGGAGGGCGCCGTCCCTTCTGGGGGCGTGAGAGGGGGGCCCCCTCCTCAGTAAGGGTCCCTTCACCCCCCCAGGGGCCTGCCCGACAGCAAGGGGAGCCTCCTGCGCTTCATCCAGGAGGTGCACGGCCACTACCTGCACCAGCGCCCGCTGCACACCCCCGTCGTCGTGCACTGCAGGTGAGGGGGGTTCTTAACCCAGCGCTGGGACAAGGGGGGGGATCCTGGGGGCTGTGGGGTGCCCCCCAGGGCCTGTCACAGCCTCTTGGCGCGCCTGACGTGGCCGCGTCTCCCTCGCAGCTCCGGCGTGGGCCGCACCGGGGCCTTCTGCCTGCTGTACGCGGCCATGCAGGAGGTGGAGGCGGGCAACGGCATCCCCGACCTGGCCCAGCTGGTGAAGCGCCTGCGGCAGCAGCGCAAGCACATGCTCCAGGAGAAGGTAGCAGGGTGGGGGGGGGGGGGGGGGGGGAGGTGTTCGGGTGGCCCCCGCCGGGTGCTGGGGGTGCTCACCCTGCTCTCGCCCCTCCAGCTCCACCTCAAGTTCTGCTACGAGGCCGTCCTGCAGCACGCGGAGCAGGTCCTGCACCGCCACGGCGTGGGCACGCCGCCCGTCCCCAAGCCCCCCAACAGCACCTCCCCCAAGGTGGGAGCAGGGGGGGAGGCTGCAGGCCTGGGTGGGGGGCGGTGGGGGAGGGCCAGCACCCCCCCGGCGCTCACAGGGCTCTCTCCTTGCAGCTCTACTTCCACCAGGACCCCCAGGACCTGGTGCTGGGGGGGGACCTGTCCATCAGCTCCATCCAGGCCACCATCGCCAAGCTCAGCATCAAGCCCGCGGGAGTCGGGGGGGAGATTGGGGGGGTCTGGGGGCCTGATCCTGCCCCTGGGCCTCATCCTGTCCCCGGGCCTGATCCTGCCCCGCTGGCGCCATTTCCCGACGGCGTGCTGGACGGCAGCGCCGCGCCGCTCCCTGAGCCAACCCCCCCAGCGCCGCCCGCGCCCGAGCCCCCTGCCGAGGCCGAGAGCAGCAACCACGTGGAGGAGAGCCCCAAGCCCCCCGCGGCCGAGCCCCCGGCCCCCCCGGCCTCCGCTCCCTCCTCCTCCTCGCTGGAGCTGCTGGCCTCCCTCACGCCCGAGGCCTTCACCCTGGACGCGTCGCTGAAGGGCAAGCAGCGGATGAACAAGCAGAACTTCCTCCAGGCGCAGACGGGCGAGGGGCTGCGGGGGCCCCGGCCCACCGACGACCCCCTCAGCATGCTCGACCCGCTCTGGACGCTCAACAAGAGCTGAGGGGGGGTGGCACAGCCCTCCTCCTCCAGACCCTGCACTACAGCCACGGCCCCCTGCCCCCCGCTGCTGCCTCCCAGGGTGCTGGGGTGGCCCCTGGGGGGGTTGGGGGTGGGCGCAGGGGGGGCCCTGCCTTCCCCCCCCCCCCCCCCCCCAGCTTTGTACAGGTGTAGCGGCGCCGATCACCTTCTCTCACTCCCTCAGAACTGACTTTTTCAGCTCTTTGCTACTAAAATAAAGGGGTTGCTCTGGCGCTGGGCCCCTGCGGTGCTGGGGTGTGTGTGTGGGGGGGGGCTGGGCCGTGTCCCCTCCCCGACTTTGTCCCCACAGCCCTGGGGGGGGCGTTTCACCATCAGCACAGCCATGGGGGGGGGGGGGGGGGTTAGTTCCGTTTAATGGTGGTGTCTCTGCGCATCTTATAAAACACGATCCGGTACAAAAAATGCTGCCGCTGTACAGAGCGAAGCGTACAGCGGGGCTAAGGCCACCCGAGGCACGGCGGGGGCGCGGGGTTTTGGGGGGGGGGGGGGAGCCGGGCGGCAGCGAGGGCACCCCCCCGAGCCTCCCTCCCTGCTGCCGCCGCGCTCTGGGCCCCCGCGCGCCGCCTCCACAATCAGCAGGATTCGATTAACGGACATGGGCGTCGTTTACTGGAGCAATGAGAGCGATTGAGCGGCTGGGGCCCGGCTCTGCTCGCAGGCACGGACAGGAACGGCCCTGTTCCCCCCCCCAACAAGCAAAACTCACGCTCCCCTGCTCGAGCGTGGGGTGGCCGCCGGGCCTCAGCCCCCCTCGCTGGGACCTCACAGCGAGGAATTTCTGGGAGAGCCGCGGGGCCGGGGCCTCCCCGCAGCCCTGGAGCTCCGCCAGGGCGCTTTGGTCCCCCCCCCCGCCGCAGGCCGTGCCCCGCTCCCCTGCCCCACGGGTGTTTTCTGTCCCCCTCTGCAGGGAGGCCGGGGCGAGGGCTGGGTGCCCAGGGCCCAACCTGAGAAACGCCTCCCCTGCCCCGGGGACGAGGACGAGGAGGAGGACGAGGAGGAGGAGGAAGGTGCCAACGCTGCAGGTTGGGCGAAGGACAGCGCGAGGAGGGCGGCCCGGGGTGGGGGGGAGGCAGCTCCACCACGGCGGCTTCGTGGCGAGCGCCCCGGTGCCAGCGCTACGGCCTGCAGCTCCCCCGCCCTCCTGCCAGAATAAATAAATATATACAGCACATAAATAAATAGGGCGGGAGCTGCTGCAGCACGGGGCCCGCAGGAGGCAGGGCCAGCCCGCTGAGGCGGGTGAGGGCCCTGCCCACGCTCGAAGGCACGTGGGGCTCGCCCGCAGCCGCTCCTGGGCACCATGCGCCGGGGTGGCCGTGGCGGGGGGCAGGCTCGGAGCAGGCTGGGCCGTGCCGCACGCGACGGCCTCCTCCTGCCCCGCTGCGGGCTGCGAGCAGAGCTGGGACCCGTCCGGGACACGGCTTAACGCAGCAGGCAACGCGCAGACACCCAGCTCCGTGTCACGCTGCAGCACCCGCTGCCATCATTCCTTCTCCCCGCTCAGCTCCGGGGAACCACCCCAACAGCACCGCGTCCCCATTTCCCGCTCCGGCCCCGTGCCCTACAGCTCCTGTCCCAAGCAGGGTGCTGGGAGCAGAGCCTCTGCACCAGCGCGCACAGCCCGGGGCCACACGCACGCCCCTGCCTCAGAGAGCGCTGAAGACGCAGGGGACGGGGGGAGACGAAGCCGGGCTCGGGCCCTGCGCACTGCTGGGGGACCGGAGTCCAGCTCCTGAGGAGCAAAGGCGACGGAGCTGCTGTCCCCAGCCTGGCACCCCCGGGGAGCAGCGCGGCGCTGCCCACGCACCACATCCACCTGCGCTGCCTTCGCCTACGGAAGGGGGCCGGGCGCCGAGCCCACCCGCCTCGCTGCCCCAGGCTCCAGCACCTGCCCCTCCTCCTCCTCCGCCTCCCTCCTCAGTCCAATTTCTCCAGCACCGAGGGCACGTAGACCAGGCTGAGCTCGCTCCCGAAGTTGCAGACGATGGCGGCGTTCTCCAGCACGAGGATCTGCCGGGCGGGCTGCGACTCGTTGCTCTTCCCCAGGTAGACGGTCTGGAGCAGGTCTCCGTAGCCAATGTCCCAGAAGGAGACGCAGCCCTGGCCGCCCGTCACCAGCAGGTTGTCGGAGATCACGCCCAGGCTGGCGCCGCAGCCCATCTCCTGCGAGGAACGAGAGCGCCCTGAGCACGCCCGGCCACCTTGCCGTGCCCGAAGAGGCTCAGCCCTGGCCCCTCTGCCGGCCCTGCCCATGCACACGGGTGAAAATGGGGCCGGAGCCTCGCAGCCTCAGCAGCGAGGCCCGGCTTCGCCTTGGATCTGGTCTTTGCCGAGCGTTTGCACGTCACGTTTGAGCACCCTCGAGCCTTCCCTGCTACCGACCTGCTGGATGGAATAGAGCTTGATGCCCGAGCTCCGGTCCCAGATGCTGATCACATCGTCCAAGCCGCTGCTGATGACGCAGGACGTGGTGCAGGTGAGCGAGGTGACGTCCCCTCGGTGGGCGTACATGTGGCTGACCTTGCTGCCGGTCAGCACGTCCCACAGGCAGATGGCACCATCCTGGCCTCCGCTCGCCAGCACCATCGTCTGCAAGCACAGGGGCAGAAGCAGGTCAGGCATCTCGCAGCAGAGCAGGCAGCCCTCCTCCCAGACCGCCCGGCCCCGGGAGGGCGCTGCACACGCAGGCTGATCCCATATGCGTGCGCTGCCGGCGCTCTGGGCACGATCCTGGGCTGCCAAAGCAAAGCGGGGGAGGGAAATCTGAACTGCTGGCTCAGCGTTTTCACTGCTTCCGTACGTGCGTTAGAGCAGGATGCGCTGGGGGTAACGCCAGAGCAGCAAAAACCTACGAGCCGCCTCCAGGAGAAGGTTGGTCCCCAGGCAGGCAGATAGTCACAGGGCGGAGAGTATTTCCTGGGCCAGTTTCAGCCTCATGCTCCTGGCTCTGCCTTCTGAGGCTCACAGGAATGGGGCATTCCCGCTGCAGACAGGACGGGGACAAACCGTGTCCGGGGACTGCTCTGCTTGCAGCGAGCGGGGCAGGAGGGCGATGCCCCAGCTTGCACAGCAGCTGGTGAGCGCGCCGCTGCAGGAGCCAGCGAGCCCTCTGCCCCCTCGGGAAGCGCACCCCAACTTCTCCAAGCACAGACCAGAAGCGGGTCGCAGCTGGGTCCCTCTGGCTAAAATAAATCTCAAATAAAGGCTGTTCTTCCAGCCGGGCCTTACCTGGTCCATGTACACGGCTGTGATGGCTCCTGAGTGGCCCTGCAGCGTGAACAGACAGCACGAGTCTTCGAGCCGGAACACCTGCAGGGCAGAAGGGCAGAGGTGAACGTCCCTCGCGCTCTTGCTAAAGAAGCAGCAGCTTCTCAGGTCGCCCTCCTCACTGCCATCCCCCCTCACGGCAGCAGGGCAGCGAGCTCACTGCGTGCCGCTGCAGGGGAAGAGGGCGATGCCCGTCGGGCAGCGTCGGGGCAGGGGGACAACGTGCATGGCAGAAGGGACAGCTACTGCTGGAAAGGACGAGGGGAAGACAGAGATACCCAGAACCCAGACCTTGCTACTTATGAGGTCGCTCAGCCCTCAGGCAGGAAGATCTCTGCTCTGTTTCGGCAGACACCTTGCGCAGGGCTTTGACCTTACTCCACTGAGGAGCCAGGTCCAGGCAGACAAGTACAGCTGGGAGCTGCAGGAGGGCACTGGACTGGCCTCCACCAACCATCCCCAACACTCCTCTACCTCCCTGCGCGTGGAGGCGTCCCCGCTGCGCCCCCGCAACGTGCAGCGGCCGCGCAGGAAGCCTTACCCTCAGCGTGTGGTCCTGGCTGCCCGTGACCAGGCGTCCGGCTGCGGCCTTCAGCGCCGTGATCGGCTTCTGGTGGGCGCAGGACACGGTGTGGGTGAGCTGACACACGATGATGTCGCTGCTGCTGAACACGGGGGAGGACGGGATGCTGCTTCTGCTCGGGGCTCCTGCGGCAAAACGCAGAGCTGAGCGCTCACGGCAGCAGGACGCAGCCCTGAGCCCCGGGGTAAGTGCCCAGCATCACCCAGAGAGGCCGAATCAGGGATGCCTCGGTGCTGAACTCGGGGAGAACTTGAGCCTGGGTCCCCCAAAGAGCCCCTGCACCGCTCAGCACCCTGGCTGACGCCCGCAGTAGCTACAGCTGCTCAAGCAAAGCACCTTTGAGCAAGCTGGTCTGGTGGGAGGGGACCCTGCCCACGGCAGGGGTTGGAACTGGGTGGGCTTTGAGGTCCTGCCAACCCAAACCGTCCTGGGATACACGGAAAAAACAGAGCGAGTGTCTCAAACACCCAGCTCGGCAGCAGCGCTCCCCTTTGTGAATCAGCGCCCTACACCTTTGGCAAGACAGATCCCTGAAGATCTCAAATGAGATCAGATGAAGAACTCAAACGAGCCCCAGCACTGCAAACCAGTTGCCACCGCTGGTATTTTAATTTGTGTGTGTCGTGGCTGTGCCGAAGCCCCGCGCTACCTCCTGGCTGCGTGGGGCTACGTGCTGTGCAAACAAAACCAGACCTTGCTGCGTGAGCAAGTAAGTGAGAGGTGGGAGAGGAAAGAGGTGCAGGGAAGAGCTGACACCAGAACGCGTCCCCCACCCTCCAGACTTAGGCACTGGAGAAAACCGGCACTCCAAATGCTTTAGCTCCACAGGGAATTCCCAAATTATTCTTCACTCCTGCACAACATCTGGCTTGGCATCCTGCAACGCAGGGATTTTTGGAGCGGAGCACGATCACAAAAGCTCACGAAGAGGGTGTGAGATGCCTGCTTACCTCGGAACAGCAGGTGCTTGAAGGACATGTGTGTTTCTAGTGAAAAGAAATCTAGAGAGCCATTCAGCCGGGCAGCAACAATCCTGGGGGAGAAATGCACACAGGTGAAGAGCTGCCCTCACAGCGCGAGGATCACCAGGACCAAACTATGTCACCCCCCCGTGAGGAGCCACTGCTGATGGCAAGGAAGGGGGCTTGGACATTGTGTCGAGCTCAGGCCACAGAATAAACCAGCAGATGGAAAAGCCTCCTGAGTAACAGCAAACAGGTCTGAGCAGAAACCGGTGACCCAAAGGCATCAGCTCTCACAGTTATTCCGGACACTCAGCCACCAGAAAGACCGAGTACACACGTATAAAAAAAAGTGGCTGCTGGAACAGCCCCGGAGCGCGGGGCCCAGGACACCTCGCCCCACCACGCTCTGCACGAGGTGGACACGTGGCAGGAAGCTTCCCCGACTTCCCAGCAGAGTCAGGCCACGGCAGCAGAGTGCCAGGGCAGGGATCCCAGCTTACACCGCCACGTTCTCCTCCCCGTGGGGACCACCAGGCACCGACACAACTACCTGTTGTTCAGGAACACAAGCGCCGTGATGCCGGACTGACTTTCCTCGTTACTGCTGCGGAGGGTGCCCTCGATGGCGTCCCACACCTGAGAGGGGGAAGAGTTCCTGCGTGAGCCCCAGCAGGAGGCCCCCGCGCCCTCGCAGCAGTGAAGCCGCGCGGCCGCAGGCCTGCACCGCGCCGCACGCATCCCCTGGCCGCAGGGCAGGCTGCTGTCACCCAGAAGGAAAAATTCTGATTTAGTTTCCTAAAACCAAACTCAAATCGAACTATTTCTGAAAGTTTCTCATTGGAGATGGACATTTCCAATCAAAGCTTGCTTCAAAACCTGTGCCATTCCTGTCGAGTTCCCACTCATCTTACTTTGCTTCGTGGCTGACGAGTAACGCTACCTAACGACGTGGCAGTCTTCAAGCTCCTTCAGCCTTAAAGAGCGCTGCTACTATTTAACACTGAGGCTTTTTTTTTCCTTATACTAAGAACCTCCTTTGAAATGAAGTACGTCAACACTGAAGAACAAGAAAAGAAGATGAGCAAAGTACTGATAAAGGAGAATTTCAGTACTGATAGAGGAGAATTTCTTTCAAGTACTTCAGAAAACCTGTTTTAGGTGGCACTAGGCACTATACCACAATTCCTGTTTTGTTCTAAAAAAGAACTAAGCTGAAGCACCGAGGTGCTCGGTGCAGAAGAGGAATGGGGCCTGTCCTGACCCGTGCCCCTGGCAGCAGCCCCGCAGGGCCACCGCGCACCGCAGGCCCCCAGTGCCGGGCTGGCAGCGGGCCCTGCCCCTTACCTCCAGCTTCCCGTTACTGCGGCCGGCCACGATGAGGTTCCCCTGCAGGTCCAGGCTCCAGACAGAGCTCTCCAAGTCTCCTCCCCAGGAAGGAAGTGGCGATGACTTGTCAAAGCCCGTAAAAGACTCGTCCCCCAGGCTCCTCCTGCGGCTGCTGCAGCCTCCCTCCTCGCCGCCGCAGCCCAGGGACCGGGGGCTGCCGGTGCCGCTGCAGAACCCGGCCTGGCCATGCGGGGCGGGCAGGCCGGCGAAGTTCACGCAGTTCGAGGTGCTGTGCTCTTCGTACACTTTGCCAACCAGGCTGCTGAAGTCGTAACCGGCCTCCTTCTGGCGACCGCCCACAGCCCGGAGCCGCGTCTCCGACTCGGGCACCTTCACCTGCTCGGAGAAGTTGGTGTCGATGAGGGACGTGAGGTCCGGCTGGTCACAGAAGAGGGGAGGCTGGGGCGGGCCGAGCATCCTCTTGAGCTGGTGGCTGTTCTCAAAGGAGTCGTCCAGACTGTTCTTGCCATCCGGGCTGTGATCCCAGCTTTCCTGGTAATCAAAAATGCCGCTGCTGTCCCTTCGCAACCTGGAAGACAGGAACAGGAGGTCAGCGCTCCCGTCTTCACCGAGTCAGAGGGCTTGGGATGGGGACAGGGGTGCCGAGGCAGCAAAGTGCTGGCACGCCACGAAGACAGCAAGAATTAGTGTGCACAAGAGCGGTGGTGGCAGGGATTAAGACTGCCCCAAGGACTGTGGCTGCTGATTTCTTCCAGAGGGGGTTGCGCCGGCTGGCGAGCGACCGCACAGCCAGCACGTACCTCGGTTTGGGAATAACGGTGAGGCAGTCTCCGGTCTGAGCATCCCACACACGGATCTGGCCCACCAGGCAGCAGCTGACGAGCAGCATCCCGTCGCTAGCCAGACATTCGATGTCCTGGGAAGGAAGCAGGAGCACAGCTGAGCACGGAGCACCAGCAGGGCCTCTGGCCTCTCGCAATCACCGTGCGCGTGGCTGAGAAGCTACACAGACGATAAATTTCACGTCCAAACTACACGGCTGGCTTAGCAACCTCTGGATCCTCTGAGAAAAAAGACACGTTGCCTGAAGCCCTGGCTGTGCACTAGACTGCCGCAAGCACACCGGACTCCATCTGCCTTCCCCTTCCCTGACAAAGCACAGCCCAAGGAGGCGGAGGATCAGCTGTCTCTGTAGCCCCGGACGATCCAGTGGGAACATACACTGACAGGAGCTGCAGGGACACCCAAAACAAAGGCGAACGCTGCAGTCTGTGAAACAAAAAGGCACTCAGCAGACAAAGGCTCCACAGGGACAGAGGTGCAGCTCATCGGGAAGACGCTGCGCAGCGTGTCCGTTCACGCTCCGTCTGACTGGGGGCTGAGCGCTTTGTTTCACTTCACAAGAGGGAGAAGAATCCTTTGCCTCAAGAAAAAACGAGTGAGCTGAGCCGCAGTGCACTTCTGCGGACACCCAGGGATGTTTTTAGCACTGGAAACAATATCTGACAGCTCAAACCTATCCACTAGCTTTTGGGAAAGCAGAAAAAAAAAGAGATGCAGTAGGCATTAAGTATCAGGAACGTAGAGCTACCCCAGCAAGGAAAGCTGGATCTGCCCAGCCTGTAAAGTCAGCAGTTGGCTACACAGTGGAAGGAATAACAGGGGCTGCAAACAACTCAGAGCAAGTTCCAGGAAGAGATGGGAAAGTCCTACACGTGGCTTCGTGCTACTAGACCCCACAATGTACCCGTACAGCTTTGCCTCTGCCTTTTACCTCCAAGGCTGCGTTACACCCAGGCTACACAACTAGCCTGTCTTTCACGAGGAATGTTAAGTAAACTACAGAAAATTAAAGATGTGTGGCACGAGTCACTAAACTGCCGTTCTCACAACGACTGCACCTGTCCAACCTACCATGAGGTGGCCCCTGAGAACCAAGGGGACGATCTCGGTCTCGGGCGGGGAGTAACCGTAGTCATCGCAGGGCAGGTCGCCCCTCTTCCTCCTGCTGTGGGACAGCCCGTTCTGCCCGTAGTTCTTGGGGCAGAACACCTTGTACAGGCAGAAGAGCAGGAGGACCAGGATAATGCCCGAGGCCAGACCCAGCGCGGCCACCCTGTGGGGAGAGAGGCACAAAGAGACCAGAAGGTGAGGTCAAGATCCCATCGCCAGTTCGCGGGCAGCGTTTGAAACACTGCAAACACATGCCAGAAGTCCAAAGTTTTCAGCTGAGAAAAACTTCCAACAAGCTGTAGTGATTTCTGGAGTAGTAAAGGATTTCTTTTTACAGGAAAATGTTTATTTTAACGAGATTTTCAGACTTGTCCATAAGAAGAACACACAGTTAAGACAGGAAAAAAAATGCTACGTGGGGATCAGGGTAATATGAAGTGTGTTCAGCACAGCCCGAGGAGAATGCAGATTCAGGTGGCAAGCTGGGAGCTTGTCGCCTCAGTAGGAAAGGAAGTTCTCTGCTTGCACGGGAGATTGATCTAACAGCCAATAAAGCATGGTCGAATCATGGCATTTATTCCCACAGATGAATTTCTATCTGTTTCCCACGGATCCACCCCATGACGTGTGGTGCTAGCAGTAACAGTTTTAGCATCACCATTAAAATCATCCATCTAACAATACATCAAAGCTAAATCCTCAATATGCACGACCAGCCGTGCACCGGTCGGTGTATGACAGTGAGCACTTGCACGTGTATCACATTTCTGCGATACACTTTTTTGTTTTTTTTTTCCTTTTTCCCCACAAGGAGAAGAGCCAAGCAGCCAAAGAGCAACCTGTGCCTCCAGAGAGCTGGGGCATGGCCGGAAGGCTGTGTCAAGGACTCTTACTTGTACAGGGTGACATCCCGGTGGCCCTGCAGCTTGGATGAGGCTTGGTCAGGCTGAGCGGCAGCACCCAGCTTCTCACTGCTCGAAGCGAGGAAAGGGTGGTAGCGGTTGGCCTCCTGGGGGTGCCGCACTTCTAAGGCCTCTTGTGGGTTCAGGTACAGCGTGACCGGGATGGCTGGAAGGATGCTGATGTATCTGAAGGGACGGAGATAAGAACAGCTTAGGAACAGCAAACACAGAAAGACAAAAACCCCAAACTCAGCTCGCCTTCTCACCAGCAGCCAGGACAGGCTGCCAGCAGTGGAGCTACCGATGAGCTCGGATGGGTCACACTGATTTAAGTAAAGATAAAACGATCCGGTCTGGCTTCCTGTACACTGTAGGTCGGAAGGTATCACCAAGAAGTTTGTTCAGCTCACGTGTCTCTATTCCTCACACGTACCATCCCCATCACGTACTGACAATCATACATGTCATCGGAGCTTGTCACCTCCAAAAAATACAACCTAGGATGAGGGTAACAAGCGAGGAATACACCGGAGAACACAAAAAAGAAACACAGCCCTTCTTCTCAGAGGAGCAGTCCAGCACAGTTTGGTGGCTCTGCACCCCAGGAGAGCCTGCTTTAATGGGTTGCTCCTCAAGACCCTTCTGGAGTAAGCCGCGTGGAGCACAAATTATCGGACTCGGGAGGATGAAGGGCAGAAAAAAAGACAAACGCTTGGACTCAATCCCACGGGGAATTCAAAGTGCCTGGGGCCCTCGGTGCCGGCCCACTTACCTTTTGGCCAGGGTGATATTGTAATAGCTGAAGAGGGATGGCCAGTGTCTGAAGGAAAGCTTCCTCCAGATCTCTTCATCCTCCGCTCCCCAGGTAACCTCTGCCTCAGTCCCAAGCTCCGTCTGTCCGTTCCCTTTGCCCTCCGGTCCTTGGGCCCAACTGTGCTGGTTCGTCTGCAGCCTGCTCAGGGAATCCAACCCTGACTTCTGCTCCCGCTGCTGCGTCTGGTTTTCCGACAGCTGCATAGGGTCCGCCGGGAAGACCGAGAGATCGATCTTGGGGTCGCCAGCAGGCAGGACCCCTCCAGGAACAGGCATGGGAGGCAGACCCGCTTCACCCAAGGGGCTCTGTTCGGTGACCTGCGAGGTGAGGTAGGTGCGGAGACCAGCAGGGTCCGTATAGACCAGGATTCCGATCCAGATCACCGTCCCGGCCTACACGAGGAGACAAACCCATTTAGTGCTCGGCCTTCCGCTCGCTGCCCCCACCCCCTCGCCGGCTGGCTGAGCTGATCAGCAGCACCCCAGCGAGGGGAGCACCCTGCCCTCGGTTAGGGTCCTGCTCCAGGCAGACCCTTATCCTTCACGGTGACCGGGAGAGGCTGCACGGTGTGCCCAATACCTGAGCACCACTTTGTGAGCTCCCCGACCCAGCCTGATGGTGGTGACTGCACTACCATCTACGGGGGACAAGCAGGGGCAGGAACTGGTGTCACTGTTACAGCTACACTTGCAAAAGGGAAAGAATTAGTCTCTCATGCAGAGAAATATCTCCGTGCCTTCCTTCCATGTTGCCTGCAGGGACAAATATGACTTCTGCTCTGTAAATACCTTCTCTTTCCACTCGTACAGTCCTTGAAAATCTGCTTATACAGAGGTATCTGAGAGCAAATAGCAGAAAATTGCCTGCTACCTCCTAAACATCAAGCAGACAGCAAAGCCCTGCAGCTAATGTATGCAGAGGGATGTTCTGAGGGAAGTACTTCTTGTATTATTTACCGTGGGGGGGTGTAAGCCTCGCAGGGGAACAAGGATGTGTGAAAATGTCGAGCTTTTTTTTGATTTTTTTTTTCCCCTGGAAGCCTGTTTGGGTTGGGCCAGCGGGACCCGAGAGAGCAAACACCACGGCGCCTACCATGATGAGCCTCTGGGCCAGCCGCGTCCTGGCGAAGAAGTAGATGACCCGCAGCCTCTTGGGGAGGCGCAGGTTCCTGAAGGACGAGGGCTGCAGGGTGATGGTGTGGGGGGTGGCGGGCCGCAGGGCTGGCTGCCGCTCGTAGCGCTGGGAGCGGCTGACGGCCTTGGCGGGGGGCAGGCAGGCTTCTGCCGGCAGCCGCTTGTTCAGGTCCGCAAGCTGCCGGGAGAGAAGCAGGCGTCAGAGAATCAGAGGAAGACGAGGTTGGAAAGGCCCTACAGGATCATCTGGTCCTCCGTTATCTGCTCTCATCTGCTCTTTTACGCGTGCTAAGTCTCAGCTCCCACCTTCACACCTGAGTCAGAAGGGCCCAGCTTCCCTCTGGTGTCCCCTTCTGCACCCAGCTGTGTTTGTGACCCCGTCTCCTTCCAACCACGTCTGTGACCACGTCCCCTTCCAGCCCATTGACCCACAACCTCCGCGTTTCTGTACCTGAGGGTCCCCCATCCCTGCATGTGTGTAACCAACAAGTCCCATCCCAGAGCATTTTTACAGCTCGCTCCTTTTTTTTTCAGAGGGTGGAAATCCCAGGGCGTGCTTCCCTCGGTCCCTCCACGCTCGCAGAGCAGGGCGAGCCAAGGCACGAGGCCGCGTCCCCAGCCCGTCCTTACCTCCATGCGGCGAATGTCAATGGAGAGCACGGTTGTGAAGAAGAACATCTGCAGGAAGAAGTCTGACACCAGGCCGACCACAGCGAAGAGGCAGAACTCCTGCAGGCAGCACACACACACACACAGATTAGCTACGGCAGCTCAGGGACAGGGGTGAATATCTCCAGTCCAGGAAAAGGGCAGCTCAGCACCCTCCTGCCCGGAGTGAGCGTATTTCACTGACCGGTCCTGTTATCAGGGCTTTGGAATAGTTGAAAGCTTGGTGTTAAAACAGTCCGCGTGAGAACTCAAGAGCACGTTTATTCATATTCACACTTTTTGTTCTTCTTAGCCACAAAACATCAAAGCACCCCAGGAAAAAACAGCAGAGGGTGCTGTCCCTGTTCCCAAAGCCGTGGCGGGGCTGCCACCAGAGCTCTCAGCCCCCTGCCTGCGTGTGCAAATCGCACGCCCAAAGAGCCCCCAGCAGTGCCGGTTTCCTTCCCTTCACCAATAAACCTCCCCCGATAGGAAACTCCTCCAGGAGCAGGGGGAGCCCAGGGACTGGGCACAGCCAGTCCTCCTCCCACCAAAGACCACCGAAGCCTCTGTACCCCCCCTGTGCTCACGACTAGTAGCTGCAGCCGTCCCCCAGGGCTCCAGCTAAACCACGGCTGTTTAAATCACACCCTTGGCTAGTGCTTATTTAGTGTTTATTTTTATATATATAGGAAATTTTCAGGCCCCTGGAAGAAAAGCTCCGTGCCCAGCCTCTGAACACCAAGCACACGAGGAGCAGCGTTGGTAAGATGGATCCCGAGCTCCCTGCCATGCTCCGCTTCCCCAGCAGGTGCCACTGCAGAAATGAGGATGACAAGAGGAGTACAACAAGTGAGCCCAGCACCAGGGACGCCCCTCGGAGGTACACATTGCTGCCAGGACCCGTCAGGGCCCAAAAAAGATGCAGTAACACGGGGAGATCGAGCAAACTGAAAGCAGGCACCGGCAGCAACCTCGGGCTAAAGGCGAGATCAAAGAGTCCGGCCCTCGCTTGCAGAACAGCCCTGGCAAATCCCCGCTGGGCCCAGCTGTGGCAACCACACTACATGCGCCCACATCCACCTCAGAGGAAGGAGAGGGGCCCTCAAGATTCATTTCTGTCCCCCTGCAGCCTATGCCTACCCGAGCTTCTCGCCTGTGACAGCAGGAGAGGCTATCCGAAACCTCGGAACGAACCTTGAAGCCTCCCCAGCCTGCCCAAACTGTTTTTTAAACACAAGCAGTCAGCTGCCTGCTGTCTGAAAATCAGCACGCTATGAGATGAGATAAACCACTAGGTCAGCTGCCCGCCCTTCCCCAAACCTCCCGGCAAAACCAGCACAAGGCTCTGATTTCGGCTCAATCCCTTCCTCGGCATTTGACGGGAGGTTTGGGGAGCAAACACGACATCCCGAAACATTCCGGGGATGAAAACACAGCACGGGTTCCTCTCTAAAAGCAGAAAAACAGAGGGAAAGCAACGCCCAGCTGCATTTCACCCAGATCTCAGCAAAAGCCTCCACAAATGGCAAGCTCTGCCATAATTAATTCCGCCGATACCTCCACTTATTCCACTTAGGATGAGAGCTATCTGAAACTACTAGCCCTGGAAATCTGACATCTTCTTATACTTGGGTTCTGCACACCCTACAGCACAACCCGAACCAATTTCGGTGATTGCCTCTCGGCAGGTGAGCTCCAGAACAAGGTGGGGGCCAGGAGGTGGGGAATGCAGGACGGGCACCCAGGACACATCCCTGCAGCGTCCTGGGACCACCAGGGCCACAAGTGCAAGGAGAAGGGGGGTCTCTGCCCCCCTGCAATGAAAGGTTCCACGGTAGCTCACAATTAGAAGGCATTTACGGTGTACGCCCAATTCTCACCTGAAGCTGAACTCTATTTAAGAAGGAGAACCTCAGAAAACAGAGAATTCCCTTCTGCTAAATGAGCTGCACTGCTGTGGGGTGGCTGAGGAAGGTGCCAGGACCTCACAGCCCTTGGGCAAGTGACATCCTTCGACAACGAAACGCCTCCCTCTCCTGCTGCTCCCCGTACGGGCAGGACGGGTGCCTCTGCTCCCTCTGACAGGCTGGAGCAAGGTCCCTGCCGGATTTACTCTGCCCGTCCCTCTCTTCACGACGCCTCCGAGGCTGCAACACGAGCACAGCGTTATCTGCGCAGCGCCCTTCGCCCCCAGGGACACGCAGATAAGGGGCACGCTCCCGGCTCCAGCAGACAGCATCCCCGTGAGATTCCTGCTCTGGAGAAAGCAAGCATCCTAGGAGGGACAGGATCACACGCAGAGCAAAGAAGGGATGTCATCACAAGCCTTACAACGCTGTAAGACCCAGGAATACATTCATAAAGGCAACACGCGGGTGTGGGGAAGTGCTGCTCTTCCCACGGCTCCTCTTCCAGGAAGAGGAGCTAAAAGACCCTATGCATGAGCCCAATTTAGACCCAAAGGATGGATCATGCTGGTTTTTGACCCGAGCAATCTCTGCAATCAGCTTCAAATAAAAAAATTAGGACACGACACGTGGCCGGGTGTAGCCTGGGGAATTCTGCTCTAGCTCCTCTCTTGCTGTCCTTCTCTTGGCCACTGAGAGCCAGGCTCAGGAGCCGCTAAATTCAGCCCGCAATGCTCCAGTTCAACCTGAACGGTTAATCTTCTTAGATTATAATTCACTTTAATCTGCAGTCTGTCTCCTGGTGGCTCCCCAGTGTCAAAGTGAGGACACGCACAGCCCGTGTGCGGACGGCAGCGGCCTTCAACTGTGCAGATGCTCCAGTGCTCCTGCCTTGCTGACTGCACCTGCTAAAATCTTTGCTAGGGATTTCCAGAGATAACAGGCTGACTCCTCCCTGAGCTCCGGCTGCAGCCTTACAGCAGTGGTGCTGAGGATTTGCCCAGGCACGAGCTCTGCCTGGCCCAGGGTCACAGAAGAGCAGATCCTGAGGCAACTCAGCAAGCACAGTCCTGCAAAGAGGTGGCACGATAAGTGGCAGCAAAGTGACACACCAAGGCAGAAGACCTTGACGCTATTTTCAGCGTTAGACCGACCCAACAGCACGACCATTCCACTAGATCATTCGCTGAGGTTTCAGTTTGTTCACCCCTGGAACAGAGACTGTGGTGCCTGCGGCTGGAAAAACCCAAAGGCTCGTACACCTGGTGAGACAGCCCCAAACACACCACCCACCCCTTCCTCAGAGGAGACATTCTGCACTAGTTACGGGTTTCCCTCCACTGCTGAAGGGGATTAGCTAGCTCACAACTCCGTGATAGGAAGCTCCCCTGCACAAGCAGAAAGGAGCACGGCGGGACTGTCAGGGAGGAACCAGCCCCTGCTCGGCTCGTCCCGGGGCTGTCACAGCACAGGGACCAGCCCCATGGTCTGGGGGTGACAGCCACCAGGACGAGTCAACGAGAGGCCTCCAAATGACCGGGCAGACTGACGTGGGTCACTGCCCAGGGGGTCTGGGACACATTTCGGGATGCAGGGAAGAGCGTTTGGGATTGCATGAAACCAGCCAGAGAAACCGGAGTGGAAATAAAGGCATTTCCTTGAGTCACCTCTTCTACTACTCAGCCACAGTAAAGCCAGCTAAGCCACAGAAAACGAGGTTTGGTGGGTTAGACAGTATCTTTTGTGGGACCAATAAACAAATAAATAATGGACAAGGCTCCTGATTCCAGTTATATCAACTGGCATCGAAAAATCACATTCCTCTTCCTACGTAACCTGCTTTTGCACATATTCTTAGAGGATAACGCCATTACTACAGACACTTCTGCGACACTTTGCTGCAGGGACTGTGAGCAGTAAGGCTCCGGGACGATGTGCCAGATCTTCTCAGAGCTCCACGTGGCCCAGGTGGCAGCCGGCAGTTCCGATGTCCCCCCAGGACAAATCTATTTGCACGCAAGCAGCCGCCACAGGGAAATGTCAGCAGGTGCCTGGCACCGACTGAACGAAGCCAGTCAGCTCCTGCACCACTGCCTGCTCTGTGACAGCTCCCAGGAGACACGTTCCTGCCGTGGCACACGGTTCCTCCCTTCTTCCCAAGAAGCCCTGAGAGGCAGCTGGGTGCTCTTTAACAGGAGGGCTGAGAGAGCAGAGCACTGCATACTGCGTTCGTGCAGTGACTACAAGCCTCTGTGTGCTCAAACTGCCCAAGCACACTCACCTGGATGGCTGGGACGAGGGTGAAATACCCGATCAGGATGATCCCAAGCTCTGTGGCCATGTTCTTCATAATTGACCAGCTCTCGTTGCTCAAGCCTGGGGAGAAAACATGCAGAGACAGGTAAAAGGAGACTGTTCACTAGTGAACGGGCGCGAGCAGAGCTTAAATGACTCCTCCCTGGATTACCCTTCTTTAAAATTAGGCACCTATAGTCAACAGATAAAAATGGCACTTTTAGGCTAAAATTCATCCGACCTATCTTGGATATCTACTTCTAAGCCAAGTAATTGGCCAGTAGATTTCAATGTGCTTATCAGCTGGGTTATCATCCAGCCCCAGAGCAGTAGTTGGATTATCATCCAACTACACGGGGAGCTGAAGAAGACTCAGCTCACAGAACTGCCTTGATTTAAGCAGTCTGAGGGTACTGAGCAGGACAATGCAGGGATTCAGAAGTTTAAGGAACCATTGAGTTTTCGAGTCCCGTTTTTGATCTAGGACACAAACCACGCTTATTTTCAAAAGTCAGTAGATTTTTCTGGGGATCACTCCAGAATCTCTCTTCCCTCATGTTTATAAATGTCTTTTAAGTTTGCAAACTACATTTATCTGTGGTTTGAGCATACCCAAATCCTTACGCAGCTGCAGAGCATATCTATTACTAGCACTTTTTAAAACTTGTTTTGCCAATGCTTCAGTCAAGAATCTTAGAAAGCAGCGCCCACAGTTAGAGGCTTACGTTAGTCTTGGAAATAACAAAAATAGTACAAAAGACCCTAAGAATACAACTGCCGATTCACATTCAACACACCCAGTCCTCGTTTCCTCTACAGACCACAATTAGGATAATTCCCCATCTCCCAGTCTTGGGATTACCCCAATTTTTTCCCTCTCAGCATTTTCCCAGAGCAGGTGCATACCTTGGGCAATGCGTAGCTTCACTTCCAGGTCGACAGGCGTAGAGACAACCGACTTGGTGAGAACCAGCACGTTCTCTAGGCCAATCACGACAACCAAGTAGGGAAATATCTCTCTGGGGGAAACAGAGGAAAAAATGAGAATGAGATCTTTGGTTAAAGAAAGTTAACTGTTTAGCCACTGCTCTTAGCCAAATTGTTATATTATTATAATATTAATATAATACAAATAAATATATTAAAATACATAATAAAATATTTATATTAATGTATAATTATATTATATATTATATTATTCTGCGGTGAGGTAAGAGGTGTGTATTTCATCTGCTTCGGACAGATATTAACATTTTTCTGAAACGGCATGATTTTCTGAAAAACAGCCACTGCAGACCACCACTAAATTAGTCTTAATGCTTCTTAGGGTCAGGAATCATAGAATCACAGAATATCTGAGTTGGAAGGGACCCACAAGGATCATCAAGTCCAACTCCTGGGTCCCCAAAGGACCAGCCAAAGGAGCACCCCAAAGGACAGCTCCCCTCAAAGAGTCTCTACAACAAAGTCTCCACAAAGAGGTGAAAATCAAAAAG
This sequence comes from Anser brachyrhynchus, assembly GCF_964034855.1. Taxonomy (NCBI): domain Eukaryota; kingdom Metazoa; phylum Chordata; class Aves; order Anseriformes; family Anatidae; genus Anser; species Anser brachyrhynchus. The sequence continues at coordinate 1,363,380 of NC_137695.1, read as the reverse complement.
ATGGATTTGAGCACCACTGCAACAGACTCAGGAACAAACAGTCATCAAGAGGGCATTATAACACGAGGGTAGGGACCACGTCCCACCACCAGCAATGAAAATCTTGCTAAATCACAGCTTATTACATGAAACAAAACTTTCGAAAACCAACAAAAACCCTTCCCAGTGAAGAGCGCAGGCAAGGCCTGCTTCAGATACCCAAGGGGGAAGAGCTTCGGCACCTTGCAGCTGCAGTGAACAGCCAGGTCTCAGGCAGTGCAGGAGACACACGAAGGAAGAGGCTTCTCAGTCGAGGGGAAATAAAGTGCATGCAGCTCTGTTCTCCAGCACACCAGTGAGCTCAGAAGCCACGACACAGACCGCTATGCAATGTACACATGCTTTGGACGTGAACAAACTAAACCCTCCCAAGGATAACGTCTGCCCAAGACTGAATAATACACACTGCAATGGATTTGCCCTTCAGAATATATTCAAGCAGAAGAGAAAGACTACCCAAGGCCACCGCTGTGACTTTACCCAACTTGCCTTCTCACTTTTTTCTCTCTTTTAACTACTTACAGCCCAGCTCAGCAGGAGAAGAAGCTGATCCATGCACGGGAGGTGGTAAATCTCATTTCCCTCCAGCTAAACTTAGGCAAGAATAGGGATGTGTCCTTGCAGAGGGTAATCAATTTGTGCTGTGCTGGTCTGTGCAGGTCCAACAGGAGAACGTGTGTGCGTGCAGGTACACGCACCCCTTGGCAGATCACTAAGAGCCAAGACAGCTAAACAATAGGGTTTCAGGAGAACACCTCCTGCTTTCTGCCAGTACCTGCCACAACCCCCACGGACCACCTTCCCAAACGCCGCTTTGGATTGCCTACAGCCATCTGACATTGGCTTCAACAAAACTTGCACACGTGGAGCTGTCATCAGCCTGTACCTATCAAGTCCTGCTGGGGGAAAACACCTGTCTGGAATCACTGCGAGCTCAGCTATTTCGTTCCAGTTCCTTGAACAAATGGCAAGCTGAAACAGCAAGAGCTCCGTTCAAAGCAAAATTAAAAAAAAAATCAAAATAATAATAATAATAGAAAACCAAACCACCTCCACACACCCTTCTCCAGGTATCCAAATTGAATTTTCGCTCTAACAATGTGCAACGCATCAGTCCCTTCATCTCCTGTCCGACGCCTGCACTGCGAGTGAATTTCCAGGTTGAGTGAAAAACCACACACACACACAGGGCACTCGGGGGCTACTGCCTGCTCATGTCACAGAACCTAAAATCCAGCCAGTTCAGCTCAGTTCAGGCTTTATCTAAAGGCATTTTCAGTTCATAACTGGCACCACTCCTCCAAACAGCAGCTTGCAACAGAAGACAGACATGAGAAAACCTCTCTGGAATCCTTAGGGATGGAAATTGCTGGATGATGAGAATGAAACAAGCACAAGGGAGAGGTCTGCCGCATGGTGCAGCACAGTCCTGCAGAGTTTACGGTCCCCAAGAGCACGCTCCTGCAGAATCCTGTCCTTACACGCAGTCCTGCAAGAAGCGCTCGCTGTCCAGCACCGTTTGCAGACGAGCTGCAGTAAGCCTTCGGACGGCAGTACAAGTGTGCAAAAGGAAACCCGTAATTCTCTCAGCTATGTCCTACTTAACCAGTTGCTTCAACTGCAGAAGATAATTAATTAGTAGTCACAGGTTATCAATTTAAATAGTCCTTGAAGAGTCAGCAGGTTTCATTTTAAATGGCTAGCAGGCTCAGAGCAACCCGACATTGGCTTTTCTTGAAGAGAGCTACGAGCTGGTGCGGGTCAAACACAAGCTGTTGGCGCCCTGCAAACTCCAAACCCAAGTTCACTGCTCCCCACTCGGTGAGGCAGGCAGCAAGAGATCCTCGCTGTACTTTCTGCCATCCAGTGCCGAATGCTGAGAAAGAGCTTCCAGTAGGAGGAGGAAGGAAGAGCATGGACGCCACGCCACGTCCATCTAATGAAACACCTACAGATCATTTCTCACTTGGACGCCAGAAGGTGCTGCGTCACAGCAAGATCCAGCACCCATCAGTCAACAGAAACACCACCATGAACTCACGAAGAAAACAGATCTCCTCCGACTCCCTGACTCCAAGCATGCATGTGAACAGAGCGACTCACAGGTTTACCCAAAGATAAACTTGGAAGATATCACTCGGAAGCTTTATGGATTCATCACATCAGCCTCTCATATCTAAAACGTAAATGTTCGCATCTGAGCTAGTCAGCTTAGGCCAAAAAATCATATATAAAAAAATTATAATCAATACAGAGAGGTAGGTCGTCATTTAAGACGATGACTCCTCTAACCCAGCTGAGCTAGCAGCTCGTGGTGGCTGTGCTCTGGAGTCGTTCAGAGGCCTTCAGAGTCCCCCAGCTCACTTGTACCCCACTTCAGCAAACTCTGGGCATTCTGCACAACCTACTGTTCAGTCGTAAATCCTGGGCAGAGCATGCCACCAATCTCCACCTAGTCTTCTTTTCTGTAAAATAAGACTCATGTCTACCTCACCTATTCTACCTTGCCTTCATTAATATTTGAAATATGCTTTAAGGCAAGGGAAAACTATCAAAGCAAGATAAAAGATGAATGATAATGATTAAGGTCTAGTTTATAATATCATACGGTAGCAGTAAGCAGATACTGACCTCTAAGCACCAAGCTCTATTTTAGTACCTTACAAAAATCGGTGAGGGACAGAGGCTTATCGTAAATACGGGTACCATTAAAAACAAACACACCCATATCTAGAAGGCTCTGCTGTAAACAAAACAGATAAAAAAGGTTAAAATTCAGCTCAGAGTTTAACCAAACAAATCTGACTCTGCACCCTGAAGCCGGCCAACCCCTAGCACGTTACCATTGCGTCTAGGACATACCAAGAACACTCTGTCCCCACTCGGGAATCAGATAACAAGAGGGAAAGTGCTCTGGCAGACACTGGGGAATCAGGAAAAGGTCGGAGGATCCCTTGGGTACCTGCAGTCCCAACCCATTCTCTGTACGGCTTGCTCACATATTAATGCCACTTTCATCTCATCCAGATCTTTCTTGCTTTCAGCGTGATCCCACCTGTGACAGCTGTCGAGAACTGAAAATTATGAGCATTTAGGAAACGAAAAGGCAGGCCTCAGCCAAAGTGCCTCACTCTCCTTCAGTGTCCGAACGCTTACAGCACTTAGGAGAGGAGCCAGATCAAGCCCTGAGGGATCCTTCCCTATGACTTGCATCAAAAAGTACAACCACCGTTACTAGCACGTGGCATTTATCTGAAAGAGCAGAATCAACCTGCTAAAAAAACAACTCAATGTCATCAGAAAATAAAAACCTCAGTGTCATCGGAACCCATCACCACAGAACCCAAGTGTCTTTCATCCAATTAAATATCATTTATAAGGTATTGCAAGGGTTAAGTTTCAACCCCAAAGGAAATCATCTGTGCAATCATTTTAAGGGAAAGATTTTTTGCAGGAAAACCACTTTAAGAAACAAGAACTGATTAACTGTCTAGCCTGCGGGAGGAATAACTGAATTAGTTTAGCCCTTATGTGTGACAACAGTAATGCTGACAGTAGACAAAGGCCTTGGACTGCACTAACTAAAACCAGATTGAACCAACACTGGATGCCCCCATGTATCTGCATCCAAATACTGTTTTTACTTGAATTACAATTGTAAACTTCCAGTAGATCCTATCTTGATCTGGTCTTGATCCATAATTAAGGCTCTTAGTTACCACAGAAGTAAGAACAGGAACAAATAATTAAATAATTTAGTTTCTGAAGTCAATTATTTGTAGCTCTTCTAGGCTTCTCAGATTTCCTCCATGTAGGTCTGGCTCCTGGTAAACTATCACCAGCACTGAGAAAACCTCCCTCATGGTCAAACTTCGTATTGTTCCGGTGGTATATGGCTGGAAGGAGGAGTCGAGAAGACAATCGATGGGTACGTCCTTAATTACTTAGGAATGGGATCAGAAAAATCAAAGGAAAGATTCCAAATTGAACTTTAATTAATGGTGTTCTCAGGTGTTTTCAACTTGACACAAATATGAGTGGTAGTAACCACATCAAAAGGCCAAACACCAACGTGTGCAGGAGCCCCAGCCAAAAGAAGAGCTGACAAATGTCAGAGATGGGTGCAAAGTTACCAGCTGGCCTCCAGGCACAAACAGTGCAGCTCTGCCATTCTGAAAGATTCTTCTGAGCTAGCCCAAGATCAAGCAACGAGCACTTCTGGATGCTAGGACAAGTCACTGCAGGAGGAAGATATGTGGGAGCCTGCTCAGCTGCCAGGAAATCGTATTTATAATTAAGACATTGTCCCAATAATACCTTTTGCTTTAGGCTGGAAGAGCCAAATGCTAAGCAATAAGGCATCTCCAGGAAGACTGGGACTCAGTCAAATCTTTTTGCCAGACAGACAAAAACCACAAGGTCCTTCAGCTCAAGAAGTCTGTTTATAATTTTACACAGCAGTGTGTAAACACTATCATGTAAGCTTATATGAAAAATGCTAGATCTTAAAGGCTAAGCATTGAGCAGCTGTTTTCAAATGATTTCTCCTCCGTCTGCCCTTGTCTGGGAAGAGGTTTGGTGCTGGGAACATACCCTCCATTAAGAGTAGGGGTCAAACCAAACAGCGTGCACAGCCCAACTGACATGAGCAGAGAGCTGAGCACCGTGACGACCGCCGCCAGTGCCAGGCCCCATTTCGATTTCACCATGTCAATCTTCCCTGAAAAACAGAAATGCAAAGTCTCTGTTACGAAGCGAAAGAAAACGACATATTAATAAAAAATCAAGAAGGGATCCTCATCCCGACTTATTTCTGCAGGTACTTTACTAGCTGCAGCCCAGAAATTCTGGCAGTTCAATGTCTGAAATGCAGATCCCACCTCCTCCCAGTACCCAAGAACTGTTACAAGGACGGGACAGAAGACGTGGCTTGCGGCTTATACTGGCTCCAGTACAGCACTGCAGGGGCATGAAAAAAGGAACTTAAATACGGCTGGCAAGGTCTAAATCCACAAGCTCAGAACATGTATTTGATCTAAACGACCACAAATTAGTCTGTCCAAATTGGAAAAAGCATCACTGCTACAGCATTTAAAGCTGTGTAAGACAGGGAACACCTCAGAAGATACCACAAGGAGTAGCACCACTTTGGCTAAGAGGAACAAATCGGCAGAAATCAGATCAACAAGACTACTAATTCTCTACCTGACGGTTCACGGTAAAACTTCAACATCACCTTTGCTGCTGAAACAGGAGGAACTGCAGTGCTATGGATGGAACTCGTTTTTCCCATAGGTAGCCCTGGAAAGGTCCCCCACCACCCATCCCTTACATATGTACAGCTGTCAGGTGTGTATATATATATGGTTGGCTTATTAGCTTGCTCTACTCTCTAGGCTCTCCACCCCACAAACCTACGTGTGGAGAAGTAGATGTAAGCAAAGAGGATAATATAGGTGGTGACGAGGGGTATCAGCTCAGCGATGCCGATCTCCTCCTTGAAGTGGACGTGCACGATGTTCTCCTCTCGCAGCGTGCAGTTGGGGCTGGGATGCAGCAGCTTGAGGCGAGAACGGAGGCTGCTGAGGAACCTGGCGTGAAAAGCAGGCAGGTTGTCACTCACACTGTACCCAACAACCAGCAAACAGTTCCAAGGAGGAGCTCAATGAGGGCAGAGTACATCTGCGCTGTGGCTATCTCCCAGACCTTGGTATCTATGAAGATTCAAAAGGTAACTGTGAAGACTCAGCAAAATTATTTAAAGCAAGGGCTCATCGTCAACAAAATTTGGCCCTGGGGAACAGAACATCCTGTAGACTCAAACATCTCCTAAATTTTATGTAAGTGCTGCTGATGACAGGCCCTACAGGACAGTCCTTGAGGCTGAAGGGTTCTTGTACGGGCAGCAGCAGGGCACGTTTCGACTCCTGTGCTGCCAATTTCGTCCCAGGCATTCCTCGGGGAAATCTGTGCAGCACTGAGCAGATCATTTAGTCCTCAGATCTGCTCAAACCAAGGCAGCTTTGCCAACACTGCCAGAGGGGTTTCACAGTTGGTACCAGTTGAATTACTGCTTTCTGGGAAGCAAAACACTCAAACTCCATGCACCGGGAACTGGGTCAAAACAGACCTACTGGGCCTTGGCTGCAACAGTTGACAGCTCGGTGTGCAGATGAAGCCATCATCAGAGGAACTCTCACCAGCAGCTTTGGGTTTTATATTTACTATTTTTTATAAAGAAAGAAACAGCACTGACAGTGCTTTATTTCCCTAAAGCACAGCAAGTTTTCTCCCAAAAGCAGCACTCTGTTTTTCTACAGCACCTTCAGAGGATCCCAAAATACTCTAAAGCACAAGAAAATGGTGATTAAACAAAAACATAGCAATAATCAGAGCAGAGAAAACAGTGAACTTGACAAGAAAAGACTAAGGGATCCCTAATGTAAAAATAGCACAGCTAAAGCTCCCTACCTGGAATCGTATCGCTGGAGGCCCAGTGTGACCATATACGATACCACTCGCTTCCTATTGTACAGGTTCACCCCGCTGTATTTTCCAGGGAGTCCAAACAACAGATCTGCAAAAACACAGTATGAACAGAACATTACGATAACAGAAAAGGAGACAAAAAATGATTCATTGTGAAGAATGTTGAATAAGGACTGTTATTCTTAGGAAGCACCTTCTCAGTGCTCTGTGCAGATATTATCAATGTGTATAAACACCTGATGCAGGGAAATAAAGATGGAGCATCTCTTCTCAGTGGAGCCCAGTGACAAGACAAGAGGCAATGGGAACAAATTAAAATGTGGGATGTTTTCTTAAACATAGCGAAAAACTTACTTCCTGTGGTGGTTGGCTATCCTCATCTTCTTCCTGATCTGGCAGTCCATAGCAGATGATGGTTTGTCCTCTAATCCTAATCCATAAACTCTCAGATTGCTCATCATCCGTCCTGAAGCAAAGCTCCAGGCACTCCAGCTGTGTAAAGGGCAACTCTCCCTCCTCATCCTCCCAGCCTGTCCTTGATGAGGAGCCTGTGTCCACCCCCAGCAGCACTCCAGGACTGCGAGCTGCCCCACCTCACCTCTGTGATCCCAATGGGATCGTGGCCCTCCAGCTGCACACACCCCTAATTCCTCCTATTTGTTCCCCATGCTGTGTGTCCAGGCACTTCAAGTGGACACCCAATTTGTACTTCAAAGACAGGCATTATCTTTAAGGAAAAAAAACCCTGGAACATTTGTTTTTGTGCATGTCTGTGTGGGACTTAGACAGAGGTTCCAGGAAGTATTGCATCGCGAAGGACTATTAAATGTCTCTCCTGTTAATCTGGTGGGCTGAACGAAGGCTTAAAGAAAATTATGCATAATGAGGAACACCATCTCCACTTCCAGGAATTCCCAGGATATTGTGGACCTCTACCTTGGTTGTGAATGAGCTGTCAAAGAAAGGTTCCGTGTGCTCCAAACCACAGCGTGCATACATTATGGATGCTCAAAAAATAACCATTAAAACAAACCTGCTTTATGGATAAAAAGCCCCTTTTCAGACAGAGCTGTCATATTACAAGCTTCCTGTACCTATCTACGAAATTTGTTTAAATCTACAAAATTCCTTTAAAAATCTATGAAATTCCTTTCAAAATGGAGGAACAGCATTTCCTCTGGCCTTGTTGAACTACGAAACAGTATGACCCCAGTACACGATCAGACTTATTTTTTTAATTAAGAAAGCAAAAATACTTTCATGAGAGCCAGTGTCATCTCGGGGTATAGGCAGGCAAACGACAGCAAAAGCACAAGAGGGAGCAGGATGAATGTTTGTTTGTCTGTGACAATGAGACAGTCTTTGAATACAATAGACAATGGCACGAGGGAAAAAGGCTAGAGCACACGTAGAGATAAGAGGAATGAAAAGACTTGGACGATTTACCTGTTATTTTTACACCTACAGAAAGGGGGCTTCTTTGGCACTTCAGCCTCTTACCTTTGAGAGTAGCTGATGTCTGCAGAGTCTTTGGTTCATGCTGGTGGATGGTTTTGATAATATCTGGGTCAGCGTTAAATCGCTCTCGGTCATTCTGCCAGAAGTTCCCTGGAGACAGTAACAGACAGCCATGCTCGGGGAGCAGATTCCGCAGCTTCTTGAGGCCAGGAAGGAGGTCCGTAACCTGAAGGCAAACTTCCTCCAAGCTCTTGACACCAGAACTGAAATGCAAACAAAGATTAGACACCACTGTGCATGTTACAACTTCCACAGATAGGCAGAGCTGCTGAGATGAATACCCCAAGGACCTTCATCGCCACTCTTGTGCCACCGCTCTTGTCCTAAAAACAAAGGATCAAGAGCCTTGGGCCACAGACCGGGACCTCACCGAAACAGTGTGCAAACTCCAGAACCCTGTTATCATTTCTCTGCATGCTTTCTGGCCACATAGCTTTCCCTGTTCACCCATCCTAGATGCCACAAATTTCAGTTCCACATTTCAGATACCTCCAGTCTGCAGAGAAACTGGCTCCCTTGAACTCTTCTTAAAAGACCTTCAACTCTTCTGCATATTTCTTTCCACATATGTTGAGTGCCTGAGGTGGATTATTTAAGGTGTAGATTTGTTCCAGAACTTCCTGTTAGCACAATTACATAATCCTTATCAACTATTAACTCAGGGAAGACTCAGCTTGGGCTTACAATAGCATCTGACTGTGACTGCTCAGTTACAAAACCCATCAGCGCACCATTTGGCCAGACAAGCCAGAGCAGCTGATCCAAAAGAGAACACTTCCCTCAGCACGGCATGGGCAACCAGAGGGGTTTGCGCAAGAAGAGTATATTTAACAAAGGCTAATTTAAGACATCGGAGGCCAGTTTTCCCTGGCTTCGGCCCCACGGATTACAGAGAAGGTGTTGGAGAACTATTTTAAAATGCCTTCTCTAGAGGATTTTTTTCTATCATGACTGCAGAGAGAAAATATGGAACCCAACCGACGATGACTGAGTTACGACTTCGTCAGCACTCCCTCCAGAATCTGTATCTTGTTTTGTATCTGTATTATAGGGCAAGCTACCTAGAAAAGTCACATCTGTCAAGACAAAATACTAGATAATATGCTAGAAAATACTGTGTTTATAGAAACAGAAGTTTTCTAAAAGAGAACCCGAAAGAACTGATGCTGTGATGCCTCCGATAATAGCTCCAGGCAGAGTAAGAAGACTGTTGTTTTGTATTTAGGCTTTAACTAACTTTGAAACATAACAGCAATAGCAGTTTATACTGCACAAAAGCCTGTAAAAGCTCTTATTTGCGAAGCAAGTGCGTGCAGCCAATGTGCCCAGCAGTATGTTGCAGATTCAGAGACAAATACCAAAAATAATGAATGGAGCCAATGCCTGCTGCACTACAACAAATTTCAGGTCGCTTCGGACGTCACAAATGACTGCTCACAGTTTCAACAATCTTATAGCTAACGAAAATATAATCACCTTGTGTTTCCTGTCCAGTTGTCAGCAATCGTCAGCTGCTTCTGTCCCACCTTAGTATAAAAGTATGCTTTTTTCTTCATATGAAGAAAATCAGCTGCACTTAACTTTGATACTGACGAAAGCAACTGATGGGAAGGAACTCCATAATGACTTCTGGGGTGATTTCAGAATTTATCTGAAAGCTAGATGTTTCTTGAAATATGCAAGTCTGACACCAAATGGAAGACCTTATCCCAGGTCTGAGTGCCTAAATCACTACCTAGCCTTTTTCTTCTGGTGGCCGTGTAAGTTTAATTTTGCTTCCACACTGCCTCATTGCTCATCAGGGCTAACACAGCAAGGGGAGACAATGAGCAGATGACACACATACCAGGAGCAAGTTGTTTCTCACCTGTAATTGGCAACTACATCCAGATACTATCTAAAGATACACATTTGATATAGGAAGACATGAAAACAGAAAGAATGTCAGTGCCAAGACTTTGAGAGCTGCTAGCAAAAGCTCTATATTTAACAGCATGAGTGGCATTTCTAAATGTTATCAGAGAGAGCAGACAGCTATCTCACAAGGATTGGTTTTAAAAAAAGGACAAATCATCAGGTGGAGTGGCTAAGTGAACACTCAAAAATGAAGCAATGAAGGATGCTGCCAGGGAAGTAGGAAACGAACAAAGAGCAGATGTTCCCTAGCTATGTGAATTAGAGGACAAAGAATGAAGAAAGCTCCTGGCTAAAAAGCTAGGGGATGATCAAAGACTCTAATCTCACCATTTTTCACCACACTTGGCCTGTTCTCAGTATCATTATTCTCACTGAACAAAGAGAGAAAAAGGAGGGAAAGCCTTTCTGTCCTCAGAAAGTAAACCAGCCAAGAGCTTGTCAACAAATAAAAACTTAGAGCTCAAAGGGAAACATATTATAAAAAACAGAAGCAAATTAATATGTGTAAACTGTATTCTTGGTTTTCAAAGTGCGAATATGCCAAACTAACCGGAGTGGTCCTTTTTTTTTTTTAATACTTGACTTCTTAGATGAGGAAAGCACAGCAGATCTCATCTACTCGGGCCCAATAAAGGCTTTTGATGCAGCACCATGCAGAAAATGCTTTAGTTCACAGGAAAGACAGAAGTTAGCACAAAAAATGTAATTCAGTAAAGAAATGGGTTAACAGGAAAATGGCCATGGGGCTGCTGAAAGGGCAACCGCTGGTCTTGAAGAAAACAAAGTGGAATTTTTCACGGACAGCTCAGAGAACCAGTATTTATTTTATGTTTTTATTAAAAACCTTGGAATAAGATATAGAGACATCTGTCAAGGACACAAAATAAAGCAACACTGCTAACACAGCAAGGGAACAGAGTATCTGAAATGGATGTTGTAAGGGCTGGGCTAAATTTAATACCATTTCTACTAACTGTACAAAGTGCAAGGCCGTGTACTTGGGAACTAAAAAAAAGATTTTCTGCTATCAGGTAGGAGCTCATCAGCTGGAAATGATAAAAAGAGAGATGGACATGGAGGCATCAATCAACCACTTGACAAATGCTGATGTGATTGGCCATGAAAAAGGGATTCGCAATCTCACTGTATTTCAGAAAAGTCATTTCCATGGAAAATAAGGCACAAAAGAGACTTCAGTGAGAATCCTATGTAGAGTTCTCATCTCCCCTGTTCAGGGAAGACACTAAGAACAGTGCAGGGAAGAGCAACCAGGCTGACAAAGTGAACACAGAACCATCTTAGCTGTGTAAGTTGAGAGTTTCCTACATTTAGTTTAACAAACAAGGATTCGGGGTGGGGAGAATGAGCTTTCCCAGTAAATATCTGGAAGCAGAGGAGAGCTATTTTTGCACGAAGGCTGTGTCAGGACAAAACCAAGCAGGTACAAACTAGTCCTAAACACAGCCAAAAGTGGAAAGTCAGGAGAAGGTTCCTGACCATGCAAAAATTGTAGAAAAGCCTCACAATAGGCATGGTGGGGTCGAATGAACTTGCTTAAATATAAGCCTCACATGCTTATGAAAAGGATTATGTGAAACTGCTGTCAGCTATAAAAGGTATAACCTCAGAGGACCGTTCCAGACCTCTCTGCCTAAGACTCTGACCGGAGGGTTCCTGACAATTATCAGTAATTAAAGAACAGGCAAGTTCTCTAGCAGGAAAGCTAAAGTGCTGTACCTGCAGGAGGGATATGCCATCGCTGCTCAGCAGTGACCTCTCATTTTATTTTGAGAATCTGACACGTTCAAAGCCAATAATCAGATTTAGTAGGAATAATTTAGAAGACGGGTGTGCACAACAGTGGGTGGGTCTGCCTCCTCCACAACCCTTAACAAACAGTAACTACCTGTCTCTCAGGGCATGGTTTCTGATCTCCTCCACTAGCTGGAAGACGCGGGACAGCGGTGAACGAAACACGTCAACGGCGAGGAAGTTCTTCTGCCATGGGGAGACGGTAGCTTTCACAAAGATCTGCTGAATGTAGGCCACAGGAGCACCAACATACTGTGGGGAAAACCAGAGGGAGAACGAAAACACATGGTGAGTGGGAAGCTGCTTAGCAGAATTAGATCACAGCTTGGCAAGCTTTCAGGAAGGGGTTTGCCAGACTATATTTTTCTTTCCCAAGTTAGAGGTGAAGCATGGCAGTAGTAACCTAAGGAGAACAAAAAGAGTCTGTTTCTCACAGAGGCAAAATGCCACTGACCATTTTGTCATCGGTATATTGTGCTTCTGTGTGAGGCAGAGGCTCCCAGACCCTGCCGAATTTGGTACTGGAAGGCAAGCCGCAGCGGGGACTCGCTGCCTCTCACAGATGCCTCTCCCACACGGTGGTTCCCCCAACCTGTGCTGATCCTGCTGTGTGCCGTTTAATTCTTCTTGGTCTGTGTGCCCAGGCTGCTGTCCCCTGCTCTGGGGGCTGCAGTGCTGGCAGAACTTTGGGCTCAATTAGCAGAACTAGGCAACGAAGCAGGAGATTTAATCAGCCAGCATCAACCTGAGATAACAGCACAAAGCAAAAAGCTTCTCGGTTGAAATGATATCAATCACAACGAGAAGAGCACACGTGGAGAGAGTGGAGAGCTGGAGGCATCAAAAACATTAAGCCAACAGCCAATTTCTGCTTCACAGAGACCTTGGAATGAAAAGGAACAGTGCGGGTTACAAAGCATCATTTTACAATTGGTTCCTGATGTCCTGGACCTGTTATCAGCCTTCCTGGAAAGCATCAGGGCTCCATCCTGTTCACGCAAAAGAAATATTAATTCCTTACCCCTGAACATAAGTCTAGTTTACCTGTATGACATGTACCAGTCAACTGGTTGCTGCTCGAGGGAGACTGCATGCCTTCATATGGCATTAGGAAACCGGGGCATTATCCCAGAACCCTTCATTAAATGTACGTAAAACCTAGTAACGCTTTATAAAATGTACTGCTTGCCTTAGGACAAAGTTATCCATGTTAATCCTTGAAAAACGGGCCCTTAAACAGCATTTCACAACTTTCATAGAATCATGGAATGGTTTGGGTTGGAAGGGACCTTAGGGATCATGTAATTCCAACCCCCTGCCATGCCCAGGGCCCCCTGCCCCCAGCCCAGGCTGCCCCCAGCCCCATCCAGCCTGGCCTTGGGCACTGCCAGGGATGGGGCACCCACAGCTCCTGGGGGCAGCCTGCGCCAGGCCTCACCGCCCTCATAGTAAAGAATTTCTTCCTCGTATCTAACCCAAACCCGCCCTCATTTACCTTAAAACCATCACCCCCTGCCCGAGAGTCCCTCCCCAGCCCTCCTGCAGCCCCTGCAGGCACTGACGGCCGCTGTGAGGTCTCCCCGCAGCCTTCTCTTCTCCGGGCTGAACAACCCCAACTCCCTCGGCCTCTCCTCACGGCAGAGCTGCCCCAGCTCCTGGATCATTTTCACGCCCACACCGAAGCCGTACCCAGTCAGGGCGCTCGCCGAGGTCTCCTTGCTGCAAGACCGGGTCTGGAGAGGGTGGAAAGTAATCCTTCACGGGGGTGCTGTACTCCACGGGTCCCGTTCCAGGTAACGGCAGCTTAAGCAGCGGGTAGCTATGGTGAAGACAGAAGTGAGAAATGTGCTTTTTTTTTTTTTTTTAACTAGGCTTTTAAACGGTCTTCCAGAAGAGCCCAAAGAATGGATGGGTAAAATGAGCCCACCCCACCTTAAACTTATCTCTGCACAACAGGAAACACAGTCACAATAAAACAGGGCTTCAGCTCTCATAATAACAGATTTATGTATTTCTCCAACGCACAAGAGAGTTGGTCTTTTTCTCTTGGAAAGGGATGAGTAGGAATCCTGGGAGAAGTAGGAGGCAAGTTCTCCTTGCAGGAACGCACCTAAATTACTCATTATCACCTAAAAGTCCGTAGAGCTACAGCACAGCCATGTCTCAACTACCCCACAGCCTGCACAGAAATAATTACTGTACTTAGGTGGCCACTTTCCTATCCAAACCCCATCCTAATCACCTGGTTTTCCTCATTAAAATCTGAGCCGTTTCCAGTATTTGTCGCTAACTTCATTTCACCAGCAGCAGCCAGACACCAAAGCAGCTATGTGATGTTTATCTTCCTGCTCCTTGGCTCCTATGACCTTCGGGTCACCGCAGCAGCTATTGCACAACGAATACACGAAACCAGCTCAAAACTGAGATACCGTGGTTTCGGAGAGTTTAGGATGGCAGTTTTAGCTTCAGGGGGTCTCTAAAGTCACTAAAACCACGTCAGGAAAAAGCAAGATCGCTGTTACAGGGACAATGCCCGGCGAGTTGGAAGGGGAAGGGCCGAAACAGAGCGGAGATCCCAGCTCCAGGCCAGCTCCAGGTGCCCAACGCACCATGAGCTATCAGGGCTCCCCTGTCTGGCGTAGCTGTCAGCGCGGCCGAGCTTTCCTGGCAATAAACACGAAGGCCTTGGCACCGTTTTCCTGCAGGACTCTGTCCGCTGTGTCAGGGATCAGCCTGAATCATCCCCGGCCACGGAGGCGGCAAGCGGCAGCTAAAGGCGAGGTTTGGGGCTGAACAACAAAAGCTGGAAAAGAACAATGGAACGGGGAGCAAGGCTTGTCGGGTCTGCTCTTTTGTTAGCCTGACAAAAACGCATCTGATGATTGTCATTCCACTGCGCACTGGGAAGGGAGAAAAAAATAAAGCCAGGTCATAGCACATCATAATACAAAATACCCCACAAAACCCGACCCGGAGACACGGCACAGCCTTTTTCCTCTGACAGGCAGCAATCGCTTTGAGCCCTTTGAAAAGGCGCGTGGCACCGCCTGCCACAGGGTCTGCCGGCAGCAAAGCCTGGGGAGAGGCACGCAGCGAGCGTCCTGCGTCTGACTGAGACCAAGATGTTAAAATAAAAAAAAAAAATCTAGGTGTGATAAACAAAGCTGAACGAAGAGGTGACCTGCAGAATGATTTGTTCACTAAACGATTTTGACGCTGATGCCTGAAAAACAGGCACAAGATCTCAAAAAGGGCCAAGTGGAAAACACTTCGAATTCAGAGTACCTAGAGGTGCGTTTCTCTGCGTGACCCCTGTAAATTTTAGGGACTCATAAGGACAATTCCCTATATTCCTTATTCCTGCAGGAGGTGCTGGATGGATGCAGCAGGAGTTGGATGGATGCAGGAGGCGCTGGATGGATGCAGGAGGCATTGGATAAATGCAGGAGCTGCTGGATGGATGCAGCGGGTGCTGGATGGATGCAGGAGGTGCTGGATGGATGCAGGAGGCGCTGGATAAATGCAGGAGGCATTGGATAAATGCAGGAGCTGCTGGATGGATGCAGCAGGTGCTGGATGGATGCAGCGGGTGCTGGATTCCTGCCTTTCAAAGCAGAAGCCCCCAGTCCTGGCAGAGAATTAACCTGGATGTGGGTTTTCTTCACTTCCGAAAGGAAGGCAAGGATTTTCTCTCTTAGTACTTGCTAGGTAGGGAAAGCTATGTGGTACGAGCAAAGATGGAAGGAGCTGAAGGGGGTACGATGCAACAGAAGCAGATTGCTGCCTCGGAGGAAGACGCACGTAGCCTTCCCCTTGTCCCCCTCACCTGTGTGTGGCCTGGGAACAGCAGCCCCCCCTCCTCATCCCCCTCACTCTCAGCGTGGGCCCCGCTCCCCCTCAAAACACACAGCCCCCAAAATCCAGTACGAGCGGAGGTCAGACAAAACGGCCCCAGTAACCCTGCCGGCTACAGCCCTGCTGGTACGGCCCAGGGGGCAGAGGCCCTCCTGCTGCACGGACACGCTGCCTCGCTCTTACCCGACCCATCCTTGCCGCAGAGCCGCCTTCCAGCCCGCCCAGCTCCGGGTCCCACTCTGTCCTGGGTGCAGGGCTTTGCCTTTTTGCCTTTATTGAGCTTGACCCTGTCCCTGACCTGTCAGCGTGCCTCTGAGCGGCCACCATGCTCCCCACCACGCCGACCGCGCTCCCCAGCCCGGCGCGGAGCGAGCTGTGTCCGCAGAGCCACAGCGCGGCTGGGATGGGGGCACCCCCGGGTCCCTCCGGTCCCAGCCCTGCTCCAGCAGCACCCAGAGCTGGTGCCCAGGTCAGTGCAGGTCTGTAGGGTGGTGAAATGCTTTTGGAAGTGTGCGTGTGCACGTGTAGGTGTGTGTCTGTGCGTACACCGGGTGGCTTCAGAAGATCTCCAGGGAGGGAGGCTGCACAACCTCTCCGGGCAGCCTGTGCCCGCGTCCCGACACCCGCACAGCACAGGCGAGCTTCCTGAAGCACTTGGTGAAGTTCCCTCACCCGGGTCATGAGCAGTAACATCACCCTGCTGGGATCAGGGAGCACTTGCAAGAGCTGCTGGCAGGGCTGTGGAAGCAGCAAGAACAGCCGGGAAAGGTTAGCAGCCTCCCTACCCACGGCTGGCTGCAGAACACCAACCTGGCCACCATCACTGATGTTTTGGCAGTGCTGGGCACGGCACGTCAGGCAGTCCTGGATTCTGATGCGCCCCTTCTGTGCTTGAGGCCACGAAGGAAGGCTTTCACGTGCTAGCTTACGTACCAGGGAAACAGAAAAAAGAGCACTGCTGTGTTTTAAAAAGTAGCCTCTGGAGATGGCTGGCAGTTGCTCCACGTTGGTTGTCTGCTGGTGGTGTATTTACATCTCAATAAAACCAGTTTTAGCAACAGAAATGGCTGTTTGGAGGAAGCGTGGAGTAGAGGTGGGTGTCGTCGACTTCTCTGTTGAAGTTTCCTCCTGCTGTGTACCTGCTGTTCACGAAGTTCGGCTTTTGTTGTGTGAGAAGCTGGGAAGGAAGCGAGTCCATCCAACCGAGGGCAGTTCGTACACGGCTTCCAGAAGCATCAGAAAATCACAGAACCATAAGACGCGACCGATGAGAGACTGCCTGCCTGCTGCTAATATGAAGGTTTGTTGACAATCCAGCGTCTTTTTCCTGTTGTAAAAGTTATTTAACAAAAAAAAATAAATCCGTTCATGGGAAGAAGCCAACCACTCCCATCCTGATGTGCAAGTCACCTCCCAAAACACTGGGCACAGCGACTCCTAACTCCTTAGCGGCTATTTCTGAACGGCCAAGGGACGGATTCTTTTTGGTCGGTTGTTTTTTTCACCTTAGGGTTTTCACGTTTGCCCGAAAAAACCAAAAGCACACGCAAACGCAACAGAGGAAAGATTAAGCGGCATTTCTTGGAAGAACCAAGGCCCACAAAATGAGGGGAAGAACAGAAGGGAAATTTCTGATGGAAAAAAAAGCCCCCGAGACATCTGTGCACTGCTATGGATCCCATCCTGCTGCAGCTCTCGGGGGAACCAAGGCAACCAGGACTCCCTTACTCCACCACCCTCGTAGGCCTGCGCTGTGTCGGCCTGTCAGTGTCCAAACCAAATTCAGCATTTCCCCAAATTCTGAATATGGAACAGGACTGACGCTGTAAGAAGAGATCCGTATGCTCCCCCCAGCGCATATTTTTAATCCATCCATAGGACAGGGAAGGAAGAAGGCAGCAACCAACCCTGCAGGTTATTCAGACTGCCTCCCCCAGGCGATGCAGGACAGCACCAGGTTTTCTCTCTCCGGCCTAGTTTCTGCAGGCACGTTGATGGGCTCCTTCCTCTTCCTCGACACGTCCAGTGCGTGGCTCTGCCCTCACGGCACTCCCCTTGCTGGGAGCTTTGCAGTGGGTGCCTGTGCTCCTGGTGTGTGGACATACCCGCGTGTCCCTCCTATAGCTTGCACCCAACGTGGGATGGACAGGACAGATCGTCTCGGCACTGCTTTGCAGCAGGGCTCAGGAACAAGACTTACTGTGGGGACTCGTACCAAAAGCTGCCTCCTCCTGAGCCAGCTACAACAGAAATTAATGTCCCCAGTAAGCGAAGGGGGCATGTGTTTACTTATATCCCAGTGATGTTTGAGGATTTGGGTTTCTGTAGGGTTTTGATAATGCCTGGTGAAATTAAAAACAAGGCACACCTTCTGGTATACGCTTACTGCAGACTGTTTGGGTGAGATGTCAAAACATCAGTTCTTGAATTTATTTAGCCTTACGTGGCCACGGGATAGCAGCTGATCTAGTCAGCGATACCTGAGACAGCAAACAAAAATGAAGTGAAAAAAAATAGCAAGAAACTCACTAGACCTACTATTTCGGACATCGAATGTTAGAGCATCTTTAAAAGACGATACTTTAAAAAATATCTAAACTTTACTTAAAAAAAAGTATCTCATAAAGAGATACTTGAAAAAAAAACGTCAAATAAAAATACCAAGAACTAATACTAGGTTGTCAGAAGCATCCTGGCTCCCCACAGGCACTAAACGTTGCAGGGACAGCGAGCTGTGACAAGCCTGGGTCATTTCCATGGGCACTGCCTACCACGTGAGAGCTGCTCCAGGTAAATTACAGGATGGCGATTTCTAGCGTCCAGGTTTGATTCTCCTCACATTTCTCTCTGTTAGAGATTTTTTTTTCCACCATCAGGGGAAGAGGCGAACACTAGAATGGAAAGTTTAGAGACAGGAGAGGAAAGAAGTAAGATCTAAAACAGGCCAGAGGAAAGTTCAAAGAGAAGGGCTGGTTTTGAGGAAGGCTCTTTTTAGCTGCTCATGTAACAGCGTGCTCTGACATCCCTCTGCGAATCCAAAAGGGAAGGAAAATAGATTGTCTGCAAGTCAGCAGTGCTGAATTGAAGCAAGAGCAGCTCTCAGTTACCAAGCACGAGGTGGGTTCAAGCAAAAATGTTCATCCAACTACTTTACATATTTTCAAGACAGCTTCGAGGGCCAAGATGGAGACCTGCCAGGTCAGCCCGAGGCAGCTGGCAATGCAACAGGGCTGCAAGCCCTACGATTGCATATTCCTCCTTCACTGAATCAAAGTGGAGATCACCACCCCCAAATAGGCTTCTGCTGGTGAACACAAAGGAGAGTGGAGCTGCCAGGTCTTAGATAACAGCGAGGGCGGAGATGCACGGCCTTAAAATAGCTACCGCCTCCACCTCGCACGCTGCAGAACGAGCTTTTACTGTTTCGGGCCCAAACCAACCAGCACCAGGACAGAACAACCTGAAATCCCGTTGCTAATGAGATCTGACGCTTGACAAAAAGGGTCCTGCCAGTGGGTAGAGGGGACCAGATACCTGGCAGCAACAGGTCCCCCTTCGGCCTTACCAAGTGCCTAAACAATACCTGCTGCTGAATGAACTGTGTTTGGTTAGCACTGCCTCCCTCTGACAGGGCCCTCAAAGGTCTGAGCAGCAGCAGTACAGCTTCCCCCTGCTCTGTGCTGCCAGCTTCCTTTCTCTGAGAGCAGAGAGAGGTCTGGCCACACGCAACTTGCTTCTCGTTTCATCATGCGCTCCCACAGGCAGCTGTATTCTCCGTGGATGTGGAACACGAAGAAGCTGTCGGCAACCCAGCTCCTCGGGTTGCCGCGCGGGATGGCGCAAGCCTGTAAGATAGTAAAATGCTTGGAGAAGGGTGCGCACACGTGTGTGTGTGTGTGTGCACACTGCGTCCAGCAGCGCCTGGCCGTGGGGCTGGGCACCAACTCTGGGTGCTGCTGGAGCACGGCTGGGACCGCGGCGACCCGGGGGGGCCTCCAGCCTCAGCCACTCCATGGCTCTGTGCTTCGGTAATCGCGGGCCAGGTGGTTTATCCCAGCTTTTAAGAGTTAGCTGAACATCTGAACACGAAGACGGGCTTGGTTTACTGATGTGTTGTGGAAGAAAATGAGAACAGCTGAGTTAATTTCTTCTGCAGTACGATTTTACCAGCTCTCCTTGATTCCGGGTGCACACAGGTACAGAAGGAGAGAAGAGTGTTCCACCTCCCTCCCTTTCAAGACTTCGGGATGCAGGATCCACCCTTGCCTTAGCAATATGCTGTAGTTTAGATGTGGTTACATGGCTAAATAAATATGTTTAAGTAGGAAGAATACAGAACGTTTCCTTTTTACTCTACCACTGTCTCTTTTTTCCACACGCTTTGGGGACAGGGAGCAACGCTCTTAACAAGTTGTTACAGCTCCTTCCTTGTTGGTAAACGTCGGGATAAAACCCACTGGAACACTTCACTTATGTATCACCTTTCCTCATTAGAAAGACTTCTAGAGAAAGAACACTTCTGAAGAACACCAAACCCCAGCAGCAGGTTGCTGCCAAGGACCATTACTCAGAGCCCTCCCAACAAGACTACAGAAAAAAAAAGAAAAACCACAGCCGTGTCACTTCGTGGCCACCACCGAGTTCCTCGTCCCACCATCAGAAAGCTTCTGTGGGAAGCAGCCAGCCAGCAGCTCCTGTCTGCAATGGCTCTACAGCCAGCAGGCAGCGTGCCCGACTGCTGCTGCCGCTCTGGCACCCTGGAAGGCCGTCGGGATGGACGCTGCTTGAACCCACTGGACATCCAGCGAGCTATCATGGGCTGGGACAAAGCCCAAAACCCTGCAGCCTTCGTCCTGCAGTGGCCAGTAGCAGGCACCAGGGAAGAGCAGAAGGACGTGGTAAGCACGCAATGAAGGAAACACGCACCGTATGACAAGCGTGAGACAACTTCAGCCTAAAGTGAGTTCGTCTATTAGCTAAAAATGCACCCCCCTGACCAGTTATTACAATACTTTTGAAGTTTCCTGCCCTTCCCCGTACAGAGCTAGTGAGCGAGGTGACTGTTGGCCAAC
This sequence comes from Anser brachyrhynchus, assembly GCF_964034855.1. Lineage (NCBI taxonomy): Eukaryota > Metazoa > Chordata > Aves > Anseriformes > Anatidae > Anser > Anser brachyrhynchus. Next base: position 1,342,678 of record NC_137695.1, on the reverse strand, counting down.
TCCATTTTTCTGTCATTGTGAACCATTTCAGACAATCTGCTGTCCTGATTAAGAAGTTGCTGTCCTGCCTTCGGCCTTGGCACCCTGCCCCTCCAAAATAGCAAAATTTCACCGAATCTCATGAAAATACTTACTTAGAAGGATTCTAGTGCAGGGCTATCTGAAAAGCTACTGAATATATTGCTCTGGGTTTCTACCATCGTAGTCCCTACCCTTTTGTTAGGGAGTGAGCTTTCAACAGCTCTAGCTGTGCTAGCCACAGAGCTAACAACTGCACGCAGCCACACGCCACAAATATCAGATTATTCCAGGCAGAGCAAGCAAGGAGGAGACCTCTCGTACTTGTGCTTATGAACCACTCACTGAACTGAAGCTCTGGCAAGAACACGTATTCTAGTACAAGTCAAGGAGCCCAAAATACAATAAAGCTGATAACATGGCTTTGTTGTATTGTAACTGGATATAAGTTGTATTTCTTGTTTTAAATGCACAAACAATATGTGGACTGCAACTGCAAGGCCACCTAGCCCCAGAAAACAGGAGCCGCTCTCAGATCGCTCGATAGCGAGGATGTGCGGTCCTTTCAGCACCGCTTCCTCTTTCCGTTTGAAAACACAGAAGATGACTTATCAGGAAGGAAGCGTGGCTGGGGGGGAGCACTTCAAACACCTTGATAAATCAACACAGCTCTGGCTCTGGAGAAAACTAAAAGGGAGTTGAAACCAGCTCCTGTTAATCATTTGCATTCCGCAGCTACTTAATAATCTTTGACTTTTACAGACGGAGAAGCAGGCAGATGTGATCCCAGAGAGCTGAGGCCAGCCCTGGAGCTCAGCTAGGCCACAACTGCTTGCATAGGGTCGGCCACAGCAGGTACATCAGGGCCGTGTCCAGGCGGCCTTTGAAGATCTCCAAGGAGGGAGCCTCCACAAGCTCCCTGGGACGTCTGCTCCCGTGGTTAATCACCCTCACAGTAAAAAGAACCAAGCTCAAAGAAAATTGCTCGGGCTCCAGGCTGGGCCCGGGGCCGCTGGGCCCGGCCCTGGGCACCGCCAGGCAGAGCCCGGCTCCGGCCTCTCGGCGCCTCCCTGCAGGTGCTGCCGGCCACGGCCGGGATCCCCCGGAGCCTCCTCTGCTCCAGGCTGAGCAGCCCCAGCTCTCCCGGCCTCTCCTCACAGCAGAGGGGCTCCGGGCCCTGCGGCATCTTCCTGGCCCCGCACCGGGCTCTCCCCAGCGCGTCCAGCTCCCTCCTGGACCGGGGGCCCAACACCGGACCCCGCACCCCAGGGGCGTCTCACCAGCACGCCACCTTTGCCACGAGGACACCTCACCGGTCTTGGTCACCTCGGTGCCCACCGGGACCCCCAGGGCCCTCTCTGCCAAGCTGTCCCCAGGGGCTGGCCCCCAGGTGCCGAGGGCTGTCCTACCCCGGGTGCAGGACTTGGCAGTTCCTTTTGTTGATCTTCACGAGGCTCCTGTCGGCTTGTCCAGCAGCACAGCCACTCTCCTTTCTTCATTCAGTTTTCCCGTTCGTGATACGGGAAGTTTATCACATCTGCAAACTTGCTGAGGGTGCAACCCGCCCCCCCCCCCCGTTCAGGTCAATAACAAAGAGGTCAGGCCTCGGCCTCAGACTAAGAAGAAGACCTGAAAACCTCAACCCAAAACTAAACTTCCAGAAAGTACCTCAGAGGAGCCTGTTCACAGATACTCTGTAAGATATCCTGTACGAGCTCAGCCTCACCACGCTGAAATGCTCAGGTGTAGAAGGGCTGCACCCCGGAATAGTCTGGGCCTAGTTAGTGCTGCTGCTTCCAGTATTTCCAAGCCAGAATGAGCACCTAGTTAACTCCAGTCAACACAGGGCAGCACAGAACAGGAACTGAAACATCCCCAAAAATTGTTTCTAGAGAAGGATAACTTTAAGCTGCACTTCCAGTTTTTGTCAGGGCACTCTTGCTCTCAAAGGGTGTCGTATTTTTTAAACCCTGTCCCTCCTAGGGCCATTTTTTGCCCCCTTTTTCTATTTAATTGAGTTACTGAAACTCATTAACGAAAACACACACTACTGACTATGCTCGATGTCCTCAACAAGCTTCTGCAGTCTAAAGGTAGCCAGTAATTAGAAAATCCTCAAATACCAGCGCTGAGCAAAGCAGACACTTCCACAATTACGAGCTGCTAATCTGCCAAAGAGGCCCTGGTTTGAAGCTTCAGGGACTTTGTGCGGGACACCTTGATTCGAATTGCTCTGAACACAATACCAGAAAGACAGGATGCATCCAAGCTCTGACCAGGACAGACGCTAGCAATCCTACACCAGATTTCCTCCTGTCGGGGAAATCTGAAATTTAGGAAGGGCATTAAGAAGCAGTTTTTATTTTGATCCCTCCCAACACGCAACACGTGTATGGATAAACATTTTATACTGAAGCAGCCATCTTAAATTCCTACCAGTAACAGCACCTGAAAGGTAACTGAAAATAGGAGCCTAATGCCACTGGGAGCTCTGAAGAGGCAATAAGCGAGCAAGAGAGCTGTGGCATGGCGATTTGGGACTCGCGGTGGACCTCCGTGTTGGCTAACGCAGCCCTGAATCTGAAATCTGCATCCAGCAGAGCTGAAGCCAACAGATAATTACTTGCAACCATATCAGCAAAAGATAAACAGAACAAAGAATTTTCTCGCTTCGACCTTGTAAAAGTTTCATATTTCTGCCCAACAGAAGAACTGAAAATAAAACTTCATCATTGAGGCTTAAATCATACAAAGCAGTGCAAAAGCAGAAAAGCACTGGCTCTGTGCTGTGCCCCTACTGCCGCTCACAACCTTCATGAGCCATAGGCACGAGAAGTGATCCCACGGGTTCTCAGTGCACGAAAACAATCACTGCAATAGCCTTTTTACGTTTGATGTGTTGAAGAAGTCTGTCCTACCCTCAGCAACGCTCAGAGAAAAACTGTCCTGTACCAACACAGGTGGAGCCCTTCTAAAAGCAGAAGGCCTCACCACATATGGCTTATTTTGACCACAGGAGACGAGATCCTTCGACTTAAAACCACAAAGACAGAACCTGTATGCGTGCGTGTGTCTCTGCACAGATCTGAGCACCAAAGTTTTCACGGCTCCAGTAGGTATTTCCATCGCCTCACTGGAAATGATTACAAGAAACGTAACATTTCTGATTGTGAAAATACATTCAGCTACAACTCACATTCAAACCTCAGTCCCCAAGGAAAGCAGAAAATTGAGAACAAACGAGACATTTATACCAAGGCAAGGGCTGAAGAGTACAAGTTTCAGGGAGACCAGAATATGTAAGCATGGAGAGAAAAACCAACTTCCTTTCTCCCCATTTTCAATTTATGACTTTGATGTCTTCCACCAGGTGTTTGGGGATCACTTTTACTTATTGATTTACTAATTAGTTTTTACTATTTACTTATTAAACCGCATGAAGATACTTCATTCCCTGTCTTTTCTTTTGTCCCACACAAAAAGATGACAAAAATCTACATTTAAGAAAAAATAAACAAAAGAAAAAGGACTTCTGGGATAGCCCACAAAACAGGGGAACCCGAGCGTGGCTGTGAGAGCCCCCAGAGCAGCCCCCGGAGCCCAACTGCCCAGGACAAGCAGAACTTGGTGACTTACCAGCAGGCCAAAATACAGAGCCCCGTGAAGAGGATGATGGGGATGGGGTAGGAGGCACAGAGCAGCCCGTGGCTGTAGAAGGCCCGCGATATCCTCTCGCGCAGCTTTTCAGTCAGGGTCATCCTCAGCGGCCGTCACCTCGCTGCCATCCCGGGGTACAGCAGGGCGGCGGGCAGCTCCAGCATGTGCAGCGCTTCAGGGGCGCCGTATCCACCTAGGAAGCAGAAAGCAAGCCCATGAGGAAAAATAAATCAATGACGGCAAACGCCACCAACTTGCTGCAGAAAGGCTTTCCCAGGACGGGGGCTGCTCAGCGCCGCGCGCCCACCAGAGCTGCTCCTGGACGCTGCCAGCCCGAGGGCTGTGACCGCCAGCAGCACCCAAGGGGATCCCGACAGGAGGGAGGAGAGCATGAAGCGAATTTTTAGAAACAACGGAGCAGAAGAAACCTTTTCCTGTCTTTTTTTAATTGGGCTATGCAAAGCATAGGGTTCGCAGCAGCGTACTCAGAAGCGAAAGACCCGAGTGCAAGACAGGTTTTTCTGTAGTTCAAAGCCACGATTATCCAAAGTTTTATGTTTTCATCCGAGAGGAAATAATGACAGTTTTCCTGGCTTCTTCAGAATAAGACCGGGCCGGTGAGAGACTCGAAGGACACGACTAAAGTCGCTTTGTCCGCAGGAAGATGCCATTCATGACTGCTCCAGATAATTCATACAAGACCTAAATTTAGGCTGCCCCACTACAAGCCCCTCGGCGTTTTGAGCTCCTCACCGTCACCATCCTGAAGGGACAGCACACGGGATGAGGAGGCTGGCAGGCAGGGAACCATTAAGGGTTATTTATACACACCCAGCTTAGAAATTCCCCGAGCTTCACACGTTCTGAAGCTGGAGCAGGCACCACAGGTGCTCTTTTTTGTATTTTCCTAAGCGCTCACTTTCAGCTACACCAGAGCACGTACCGGGGAAGGCAAACCCTGAGTACAACCATCATGCTTTTAATTTCAGGTGAAGTTCTATTTAATGCCCATTTTAATATAATCTACTTTTTTTTTTCCCAGAAACACAACTAAAATAATCAGATTTTTAGCAACAGAAGCACCGGTACATCGGCCTAATGACCAAATGAAAAACCTGGACAAATACTTTCGTTAATACCTTTTTCAGCAAGGCACCAGGCCTTGCCGGATGGATCGACATCGCTGTCCTAGACGTAGGGAACTGCCTACCCACCCCTTCCAATTCTTGAGCTCAAGAGAGAATAAACAAAACAAACTTTACTTTCAACTTCCAATAACAAAACCATCTCCCAGAGCTGTTCACGGAGTGGAACCACGCAGGAAACCCCTGCACACACGAGCCTCCTGCTCCGAACTGACCGCTGAAAGCAACATCAAACCCCTGGTGGACGTACAGCAGGAACTGATAACTCGGCCTGTGTTACTAGAAGGGGAAAGGAAATGCAGAAAAGTAAGTTGGAACATCTGACCTTCATCTCACTGGTGATATTTTCAACAGGAGTCTTGCTAGAGCTAGACAACTACGTTGGGGCTCGCATATAAGGCTTATCCCCCCTAACCTCAAGGCAGAAGACGAAAACCAAACATTAAAAAGTCCTTAAAAGCAGAATTCCGCCGCTTTTCAGCGCCCGCACTCCACGGCTGTCCTGTCACAGCAGCAGGACACAGCTTAACCTGACGGCCGGGCTGCAGCAAGCAGGAAGGGGGAAGAAACCAAAAGGAACGTGCCTCACATCAGCCCCACTGACGCTCGTAACGCAGTTTCTGCATACTGCAAACGCAAGGATTGGAAGAAAAACACGTTTCAAGCACTCACCAGTCACAGAAGGGGGAAGGCAGCCAAAATAAAAGCAAGTTCAAAGTGCAAAAGCAGCGCCACCAGCCTCGTCCTCTACGAGGGATCCCGGCGACAGCATCCCACCGGGAACAGCTTCGGCTGAACGCAAAGAGAGTTCCGCATTTACTTGCTTCGCCTGATGTGAAACATCAGCGTTAAAAGGAAAACCTGAGTGTTCCAAAGCTAACATGTGCTTACTGGTTTTTGGGGGGTTGCATATCCAATTCTGAAACCTCTGTTAGCTTTATGCTCATAAAAGTGGAAGGCGGGAACAGTTCCTATTCAAAGCCAGTTTCCCAAACAGAGGTTAGGTAACTCAAAATAAAGCCTCTGAGTTCAGGACAAATATTAAAATAGAATCTACTCAAAGTGGTTTTTTTTCCTGTTTTGCATGACTGCAAATCCAAGCCAAAGTTTGAATGGAGACGAGCAGACCTCGGGATGTTTCCTTCTACCCTTGCAACACTGTACGTGGCGTGCCTCGTGCCCTTCGCTTGCAAAAGGCGGGCACAGCACTGAGGGGCAGAGATGTAGAGTAGGAAACAAAAGCAAACAGCAGGCTGAAAAGAGCGAGGTTTAGCCCAAACCTCCTGGCTACCACAGTCCAAGTGGCAACTTGCCCCAAAGCAGAGCAGGCTCCGTACAAGGGAGCACGGGGAGTGAGACTGAGGAGCAAAACTTCCCGACACGCCGCGTTGCGTGCCAGGTCGCCACCCTTTTTCCTGGGGTACAGCACCCTGACACATGGCAAATGAGTTTCTCCAGCAGCCAAAACCTCTTCTCGTCCCCGACACTGCAACTCCAGACGGCTTCTACCACCTCGGCAAGAAAAAGCACAGCGTCACTCACCTGCTGTTCAACCACAGCGCGAGGCAGGCAGAGAGAACGTTAAACAAACGCCCGCGCTCTTGGAGCCCCACGCAGCCTGCCTGCCCGTGGCGCTCCTGGCAGCTCCCCGGGCCATCCTGCGTGCTTCACCAAGGTCACCCACTGAGGTTTCAGGCGAAGAAGTGCAGCAAAAGATCCCCACGCTCAGACAAAGGCTGTCGTCCCCACCTGTACCAGCCTTGAGGCTGGGACACACGGAACCCCAACGGCCTCTTGCACTTCTTGACTAAATGGGCGTACCAGCTAGAGAGACCGAACTACGGTAATATTAAACTACACCCTAAACGTGAGCAGAAAGGGCTTATTCCGTAGCAGTGTGGATGCTGGAACCGTTATACTTGCTTGGGAGCCTCCTCCTGCTGCTCTAGTTCGCTGCCTCTGCTGCAAGTTCCTACAAAAAGCAAGACTTCTGTAAGGAAGTCCTTCCGGCAAAGGAAGAGACGTGGAATTTCTTGCAGGGAGAATAAATTCAGGCTAGCAGACGCTGGGTGATGCTGCTTCTCCCAAGAGAAAGGCTTCTGTCTCACCCAGCAGTAGCTGCGCATCTCAAACTCCACGTTTCTGCCGGACAGCGTTTTGCAGGCTGCAAGGAAAACCTCCCTTTGCTACTGACAGGCAGCTACTGTGCATGTAAACGGCAGCAGCTCAGACAGCATTAACCCACAGCATGGTTAGAGGCAAAACTACGAAGTGTGGGAAAGCTTTCTCCTTCATTATGGACAGTATTTTATTTTTTTAAAAAAGATAAATATATTTAAACATTCGAGTCTTCCAAAAAAGCCTCTCTGGAGCACGCCTCAGCATTAGGTAGTCATAAAACCATAGCTGGTTAAGTGGGGCGGGGGGTAAAGAAAGGAACCGTTCTGTAGGAATTCTTCTGGCACTTCAATACATAAAATATTTTGCTCCGTCTTGCTGCCCATAGCGAAGTCCTACACCTAAATTTCAACATGAACTTTCGCCCAGCGATTTCCACTTCGATCACAGCTTGGGAACGCAGGACGCCAGCAGAGCAGATCTCTGTGACTGCTGATCGCTCAGCACCTGCGGGGCTGTCAGCAACAAGTCACCCTCCCGGGGCTGCAATCATCCCTCTTGCATCCACCAGGCCAGCACGGGCTTCCCAAGCATCTTCCGTCCCCAGAGGGATCGGCATTAAGCTTCCACCTTCAGTCATCACAAAATAAGAGGAGACAGCAGGACCGATGCTGCTCGAGACAAAGCTAGCCAGACTGCTTCAAAACTACTGCAAAATGAGGGAAAAATGGATTTGGGGTCCAGTTAAGATCTGAAACCCCAGGCAGAGCACCCACTGAGGACAACACCTCGTTCACATCCTTGTGCCACCTCCTTCACCCTCCTTCGACATCCTGCAGGCACATATTTGTACACACGTACAGCTACAGGAATCTCACGCACTCCTGGGCTTTTCCAGGACACCCAGGGAAACGCAGGAGCCATCACAGACAGAGCTCACCGCCTGATTCGTAGCCTGCCCTCAACCCACAAAGGTCTCCGATCCCTCTTCAGTCCTCTCTACGGATCTGGGTTCACTACGTGCCCGAAACTCAGCACAACATCCCCCCGAAAATAACCAAAAAAACCCAAAAGCCCCCCAGCATCCTGCTGCTGCCAGCCGAGAGGCACAAAACACCCAGAGGTCAGATCATCCACGAACCAAAGCAAAACCAGATTTCTTGCCCTGTCGGACTGCAGAGGCAGCTCGTAGCCCTGAGATGCCAGCAGCCGCCACCGCTTTGATCCCTCCAGCAGCGACTGGTGCCAGCAGCCGCCGCGGCTCTGCTCCCAGCCCGAAACGTCCCGGCAGCAGCAGCAGAAGGGGAAGGAAGAGGGGAACACGCCACGGGAACCCGCTTCTCAGCGCATCTCACTTGCCAAGCGCGAATTCTCCTCCAACCAGGGCCGGGGACGAAGCACTTCTGAAGACTTGAGAGATGGGAAAGCAAGAAATAGGCTCGAGAGACGGCCCTCCTTCAGAGAAACGCCACACAATCAGCTCTAACACCCGGTCCCCATTCTCCGCTCGCGTTCCCATGAGAAGAATAAGGTGCTTTGTGCTGCGAGAGGACGCGGGTCACGGGGAGCAGAACGCTTCCTATGGGAAAACCCCGACCAAGGCACTAACCTCCCGAAGGCCGCAGGCTCCAGCGGGCCAACCCTGACACAGCCCCTGGGGAAACGAGGCTCCAGAGCTGCCCCCGTTCTCTCTGCCGGGCACTGCTCCTGGAAGGCTACTTCTTGTATCTAGAAAGCAGAAACTCTTCAGTAAGCGTGATTTCAGACTACGCCCTCTCCGTCCCACAGAAGGCCAAAACAGCATTTAAAAAGGTGAACTGAGTTTTTAAAACCAGCTTTCAAAAAGAAACCGCTTTGAGAAGTCATCATAATATCGCAGACAATGTAGGCAGCTACCAAAGAGGGACCAACGCTCAAAATAAGCTTCCAAACCCACTTTCAGTGCATCTTTTGGACCTTCATGCCACAAGAGAAGAACCTCAGCTGAACTCCTGCTGAAGAGCAGCAACTCATTGAATCCATTTCCTATTAAAGGTCTTTTTTTGCTTCCTAAAATAACGAGTATTGCAGTAGGCATTAGACACCACCTAATTGGCATGGGTGAGGCGGTGGGATGTTCCATGAGAAGCGCCCTAAAACAACAGATATCTACAAAAATAACAAGCATCCAGATTTAGAAGGCAGACCACACAGCTTCAAAGTTTACTCCTCTTTTTGCATCCAGCCAAACGAAGCGAAGAACACTGACGTCTTACCAAACACACGAAAACATTTCCCAATCTTTTCTTCCTGACATTTCCCAATCTTTTCTTCTCTTGCCCAACCTGACTCTTGTTAGCAATGATCTAGGCTCCACTATTTACTACACAGAAAGAAACAAGATCCTTTAAGACAGCTTCTCTTAAAAAACGGTTTTAACATCATTTAATACAACTTCAGAAGCATTACTAGTGTACCCCTCACACAGGGCAGCGCATGGAGACACATGACAGAAAACCTGCAAAATTAAGTAGGAGGAGGTTTACTCTAGAGAAGAAAAGGTGCAGGGCACACCCAGAATCCCTGAAATTTTAATTTCCAATGTTGGCGCTAAGCTGCCGAGCTGTTTCAGACAGGTTTGTCCTCTCTGGACTCATTTCTCCATCTGTAAGAGGAAAGTAAGTTATACCGATGCCATTTTAAAACCCACTGTGAAACATAAAAGCTAAGAATCACAAATCAGAAGCTACCACTGTAAATACCAGGAAGACTTCCCTTCCAAATCACATTCTGGTGAAGCTGGGATGAGCACGTCAAGGAGCGCATCAATTCTTGGCCAGGTCAACGTCTGCACAGCCTCCAGAGAGCCCTGCTTTGCCGCTCAGCGGAATATTCAGAGGATTTCTAGGCAAGGCGGATTCTTCCACGACTCCAATGCACCAGCTGCAAATGAATTTTAAGAGTGCAACCACAACACGATATTTTTCCAGGCCTTTGGCAACTGACAGTAGCAAACTCCTACTCTAATGAGATAAGTAGAAAGAAGGCAAAAGAGACAATCGGATTGTAGCATCTGGCTTTTAATTCATTTCCTGCAGTCAAGAACTCAGCATTTACTTAGATAAACACAAGTCACGGTGATTGTAACACTATCGTTAAAGACTGCCAGGAGTTTCGGAAGAGACAAACTCGCAAGCACCAAGGAACACACAAGATTTCAACAAAAGGTAGCAAGCCTCTCCCAAAAGACGTCTTCAAATGCCTCAAACCTACTTGAGGATATTTTATCCAAGCCTACTGAACTGTAAAGCTGTGATTCAATTCCTTTGCTTTAATTGAGGAGTCATTGAGCTCAGAACTTGCCATCCAACGTATTTTTCACTGAACCTCCCTGTCAATAAGATCAGCACCAATTCTGTTACTATTCAGTTCACCAAGGGTTCAGGCAGCAGGGTTGGACAGTGGCTCTGCTTTCACATGAAAACCTCACTGGACAACCAAAGCATTTCCAGGAGTAAGAGTCCAAAATCAAAACCCACTGCTTTGCAGAACAGCAAAGGAAAAAATGCAGACTACATTAAAAAAAGAAGAGATTGTGTTTAAAAAGCCTTAAGGGGAATTAGAAGAGCAAAATGTTTGGTGATAACAGAAGCTATCTAAAGATATCGTATGGGAACCATGGGAAGCTCAGAAGAAATGCCTACCGCATCAGAAAATTTGGTCAGGAGTTGAAGATGTGTCTAAATGAGGCAAATAAGGAGAAAAATTCTTGCACACTGTGTACGAGAACATTATACAGCAGGCCAAAAAGGAGTGGAGGAACAGCTGGAAGAAGGTATAAGAACTAATAATAAATCCCAATTCAGATACCAGGAACGAGCCTGCCAGGGAGCCCGCAGGGCCAACAGATGATCGGGATACGGAAGAACAGAGAATACAAAAAGCCACAGAAGAAAAGCTAAAGCAAGCGTGAATCCGTCTCCATGGATGAAGAGCTCGGGGCAAGGAACTCCGGCAGGAGCAGGCAGCCTCTGCCCCACGGGGAGAGGTGGGGAGTGCTCGGCCAGCGCTATGGGGAGCAGGCGGCAAGCTGCAGATCACCACGGCACGGGCTCTGCAGTCAGTAGAAACTAGCTAACAGAATTTTGGGACGGGAGGACAATAATTACAACACGCTGTAGAAGAGTCAGCCTCACAGATCTGTTAACACTGACTTCTCTAAAGCTATAACCAAGTACAGAGACTGGAGATTCACTTCAGAAAGTCTAGCTAGGCTTCTCAAAGTGGATTCGGGCGAACTCCTTACCGGGGAGTGCTGAAAAGCTAAGCAGCCGTGTGCTACAGTCACCATCCCCGGAGGTCTTTAGAAGACGTTTAGATGTTGAGCTTAGTGATATGGTTTAGTGGAGGACTTGGTAGTGTTAGGTCAGAGGTTGGACCTGGTGATCTTGGAGGTCTCTTCCAACCTAGACGGTCCTGTGATTCTCTGACCTTCATAAGGCCAGAAATTGATTGCAAGAGGTTAAAAAAGGATCATAACAAACGTCCGATCCTTTTAATAGAAGGAGGTAACCAGCCCCACAGGGAACCGGGCCGCTCAGCAGCCTCACGAGTTACCTGGAGAAAAGGCACGACGCTGACAACGCCAGCAACGCCTCCAGCTGCTAGTCGTGGCACCAAAACCAGGCCGAGTGAAGAGCTGGCAGAAATAACTCCCTGCCGAGCAGCGGGGCAACAGGGCTGCAGATTAAGTTCAATGCCAATGAATGTTCTGTGGTGCATATGGGGAAAACAACGTTACAAGCACAGGACTGCGTTCCAGACTGGCTTTGTCACTTATGAACCAGGTCCTGCGGTCCTTCTGGTCGTTCCTCCTCCTCCTCACCTCAGAAAGGACATACTGAGGAATTAGAAGAGGTACAGAGAAGCCCAACCAAGGGTGATTAAATACATGGAGCAGTTTCCATAAAACAATAATATGGGAAGACTTTCCAATCTGGAAAAGATTTTATCAGCTAATGGGTACAACAGACCTCTAAAACCCGAGGCCATCTGAGGAAACGAACAAGGAAGGGCTGCCTCCTCCAGCGCGAGCACCACGCAACATCCAGTGAAGCTACAAAGCAGCAGCCCAAAATAAACGCGCAGGGAAGCTGCGGACATCTTTACCCCAGGGCTCTGCCCACACCACACGGGTTAGAAAAGCAACCGGGCACATTTTTTGGAAGGAAGAGGTGCGAAGCACCATTAAGCACCCCGCGAGGCGTTCCCCTGGCTTGGGGGGCCACTGCCACTTTCCCAGACCTCGGCGCTGGCTGCCAGCTCCTCCTCACACCCCTCTTGTTCGGGACTCTTCCCCTGTGCCAAGCAGCGCCCACGCTCAGTGACCAGACACCAACCTAAGCCTCGCAGCCCCTTCCCGTGCGACACGTCTCACACAACTGCTTTTGGAACAGGCGGCTCCTTTTGTCTGTTGACGCGGCTGCCTTACAAGCAGCCAGGGAATCGCTTTCCCCTAAAATATCAGGAGGGTGATGCAACAGGTATGCACGGTTACGTGGGGACGCCTTGCCATTACACACAGCAGCCCCAAAGCCTCCTGCCGCTCCGCACGCTGCTGCTCAGCACCAGGCGCTGGCTCCCCAGCGGCCGGGAGCCAGCTCCTGACTCCGGATGGGAGCAGCAGTTCCAGGGTGCAGACAGTAACCAGCAAGGAGCATCGTTTTTAGGATATATCCCATCTCCAGGAACGGACCGATGGGGCATCTTCAGCCCGTATTTTAAAATCTCGTTAAGAGAACTCATTTCCACAGACATAACAGGGGCTGCAGGCGTTCATTGCCATTTACCTACTTGCTAATCGAGCTCCCCAGCCGCAGCGTGAAGGAGTCGTGCCTACATCTGTGCGTCCTCCTCAGCCCCTTCGGCAGCAGTCACTGCAACCTGCAGTCAGCGCAGCTTCACGCGGGACTCCCACAGGAGCACGCGAACACCCCAACCCGCGCAGGCTGGCAGCAAGTTTGTCTTTGTACTCTGTCCACGATTTCTACCGGTGCCATTTTCTGAACCTCTCTGCAAGATCAAGTTCAGCATCTGAGTCCAGCCTTTTGCTTGTGATGTGAAATACAAGAACACTTGGGTGTCACTCCTGTGGGAAGCTTTGTCATGACCCACCCGCAGTGCGATGCATGAAAAGTTTCCCAGTGACACGTGGTAGGGCCTAGCAATACAGAGTGAAGGCCTCCCAAATGCAGCCCTCACGCCCCAATTAAAGCACGGAAATCGCAAAAATGAAGCTAAATACTTGAATATGACAGCTGTAAGCGGACTCCGTAGGGCAGAGACCCACCGCAGTGGGGGACACCACCACCTCCTGGTCCCTGTGCCCCCGTGCCCCGAGAGCAGCGCCCTGCAGGGAGGCCGCCCCCAGCTGCCCCATGGTCAGAGCCACGCAGCGAGCCTCGGTGGCGGTGCCAGCTCACGGGACAGCAGACGGGGCTGGAAGGGACCCTGCAGGCTCACCCGTGCACCTACCTCGGAGCGTTTGGGGTCACGCCCTCATTATTCCCAACAGGGTTTGTCAGAGTTGTCCTCGGGTGTTTCGCTAGAGACTACAGCCACCCCGAGCGATGTCCTCCCGTGCTGAGCTTCACGCAGCTTCCTGTGACACTTCACTGCACGTGTCCAGTGGGTGAAACCCTGCACAGTGTGCCTAAAAACGCTCCTTTCCTTCTGGATCATACCTGCTCATTTATTCCAGTCCCGCAGCTGACTATTCTTGCTTGAACACAAAGCCTTACAACTGCCCGCAGCGGCCTGCGGCCTGTTTTGCAGGCAGGGCTGAAGCCATCAAATCCCTTCGTCGATTTTCAGTCCCGTCACATCGCGTAGCTGCAGTCCTTCCCAGCTCCACGGCACTTAGGGCTTTAATACACGCAGTCCGTCCTACCCCGCAAGTCCTGGAGGAAAACCTGTGGCCCCAGAGTAACCCCTCAATACAGCCTCCTGCTCTAACACCAGCCATCTGTACCACAACGGGCTCGTTTATTTAACCGGTTTTGTACCAGTTACACAGCAGCATCCTCTCAGGATAATTTTTTCTAAGCCTCACCTACCTGATCCTTTTCCTAAACCTCCACCTGATCCTCACTAGGACAAAAATCAGGACTTCCTGAGTTCAGGACGCACGGACCCCTTTCCTTCTGCAGCCAGAGGCAGGCCTGCCACGGGATCACGGAAAGCAGCAGACTCACTTCGTCAGGGCAACACCTGCGGCAAACCAGTGCTGGCTGTTCCGCACTCCCTGGAATCCTTCAGGTGCGTACAAGTCATTTTTCTACTTGCTCCGGCGTTTTAGGATGACCACTACCCTCCTTTCTCCCCTTCCCACTCTCACCCCCACAGGCTGCTCGCTCCTCTCCAGCCTTCCCTCACCACCTATTTCCCGTTCCTCACAAAAGACGCCCACGGAAGCTTTCAACATTTTTTCCAGCCTGTACTTTAAGGACGTAAACGAAAATATCTTACTCAGCTGGCTGCCTGCGAGCCTGTTCCTTCTGCATCCCGGTCTGTCAGCAGCATCAGTCGCTGGCCAGCTGGCTTCAGCCTGCAGTAAGTCAGCTACAAAAGATACTGCAACAACAGACAGCGAGATCTCCTCTTGTTCTGCCCTCCATCATCCTCTACTACCACATTCATAGAATAATTTTATACCTTGGCTACTTGGGTCTGACTTCTATCTTAATCCTCCTCGTATGGTTTTGTTAGCCTTTAAATGAAAAATGCAACCCCCCCGGGGTTTCAGTAAGCCACACACGGCACGAGTGGTAAAAGCAATGTTTGCAGCTAGTCCACGGAGTGTAAGAACGGGATTTTAACCCAGCGCTGCTTTCAAGACGAAGTTCAGGGAACTGAGAAATACCTACAGCAGTCATTTACTCTCACAACCCACCCATCCAACACTCACCCAGTTTCTCTTCACAGTTCTCCAGCTGCAGTTACCCATCTACCTGCCAAACGAACAGCTGGAACTAGCACGGCCTCTTCCCTGTTCCCTCACCTACAGCCGGGACTCCTTTTGCTGCAAAGGATGCACTTCCTGCTTCAAAACCGGCCTTCGGGACAGAAAAAAAAGAATTTAATTTAGGCCTACAGACTACCTGCCTGTTTCGCAAGCAGGTGGCCTTGTCTGCATACCCGAGTACCTCCTTCTACTGCAGCTACTTTTAAAGACTTTCTGCCCCAATAAATACTTGGCCTTCC
This sequence comes from Anser brachyrhynchus, assembly GCF_964034855.1. Taxonomy (NCBI): domain Eukaryota; kingdom Metazoa; phylum Chordata; class Aves; order Anseriformes; family Anatidae; genus Anser; species Anser brachyrhynchus. Next base: position 1,327,499 of record NC_137695.1, on the reverse strand, counting down.
ATACCTCATAGAACTGTCGAAAGCAAGGTGAAAGTTAAAGATGACAGTAACACTTTCCAAAGGTAACACACAAATACAGCCTTCAGAAGGGGATGCAGCTCAGCTGGCAGCCCGCTGCACTACTGCTCGTGACTCGGTCTCTGCTTTAGCCTTGGGTGTGACAAACAGGAAGGGTTTCAGGAACCTTCCCAGGTAAACCACGTCCACATAAAGGTTTCCAGCAGCTTTCTCCATTTTCCAGACCTTCAGTCCCTTTTCCCTCCTGCACACGCTCTCTGGATGCACCCAGGACTTTCTGCAGGTACAAGCCCGAGCAGAAGACTATTAATTTTTAAGCAGTATCACCACGGTCGTTGTACGGATGAATAAGGTATCTGTTACTACCAGGAACTTCATAAATATTCCCCCAGTAAAGCACTTCTGCTTCGGGGACAGAAGTTCAAAGATGTACGGACAGTAAACTAAAACAGAGGCTGGAAGGGTTCTGAAGCGATTAATTCAGAAAGAAACTTCTCTGGTAAAGGATAAAAAACCATGAAACAGCCAGCACTGGGACCTGACGATGGCTCACGTTATCCGGACATATCCTCACCACCCAGAAACCCGCTCAGGAAGGGCAGAAGAGCTTTTTTCAGGCATCTTCCTCCTGCTGCAGTCTGCACTGCCAGCACCGAGGCTCCAGGCACCTTTTGCATCACCTACATTTTCATCGCCGCCCCTGCGCTGCTCTGAATTGAATTCAGCAGCTAGCTCTGGTGGTCTCTGCTGATACAACACCAGGGTTATTCTGGTCTGGTTTAACCAAGACCACGGCTTACACTGGATCGTTTGCCCCCTGGAAGAAAGTTTCCCAAAAAACCCACTCTGAAGTGGTTCAGAGTAACCGCCCCGGTCTAACGCCTGTCACATCAGAACACCACGCACCAGAAATTTTCTGAGGAGCACTTTGCAGGAGCACGCGAAATCGTCTTCCTGCTCCAGGTGGAGGACTTTGGTTTCTGCCTTCCACATCCAGACGAGAACCTCCTCACAACTACCAGAGGAAGTCACCTTACGCTCTCTGCAAAACCTCCGGGTCAGGCAGAAAACAAGCAGCAGAGCACCCCCGGCTCCCCGGGGTAACAGACGCCCTGTTCCACAGAGCCTCTCCGCAGCTCCCAGACTTCAGAGCTTCAGTGGCATTTTCCCCCTGATGCCTTGAACGCTGGAAGTTCGGCCTGAGCCAAGTTAATCTAATTAACAGGTATCCTCTCACGGGCGGCACGCCAACGGCGACAGAAACAAGAGACCAGAACGCAACTCGGACCAGTTAGCCCATAAAACGGAAAGTAAAAATTAAGAACCAAACCTCAGCATCTATTTTCCTGCGCTGTCCCCCTCCCACCCCAAAATAAAGTCATGCACAACTCTAATCAGAACGGTTTCCATTCTGAACTAATAACTCTGCGCTTCCAGGTGTTCCAGGCACAAGCGCACGCAGGCATCGGTAAGGTGACTCACTCGCACGGGATTGATTTTCAGCAGGTCCTAGATCACAGCAGCAGCCCTCGGCGGGCCCGAATAAGCTACCAGGACCGCCGGCATCCGACACAGGGAGCTTTCTGCCAGCCCCAGCGTCACGCAGAACCAAATATTTTTCTTTCTAATAACCACCGATTAAAAAGCCGGGGCTGGCAGATCACTGAGCTCCTTCTTCCCAACAGCGAAACAACCCCCGGACTACTTCGTTAGATAACGAGTCTGGAAGCCCGGCCCGGGCATTGTCTTCTCAGAACAAACCAACTATTATCCCCCCGGCATCTTTATCACAATGCTCCATACAAGATCCGTTCGGCTTTTACCAAAGAAACGCGACCCTCCTCCTCCTCCTCCTTCTCCTCCTCCTCTCCTCGTCCACCACTGCGCTCTCTTCAGCTGAAACTCGCCGTGCTGCTGGCAGGGGCCTCAGGCTCGGGTTTTCTTCCCGAGGGAATCCAGCTAGGCACAGCAGGCTCCGGCCATTCCGAGGCGTCGGGAGCGTGTCTTCACCTGAGGACACAAAAGAAAAGACTCACTTGAAGGCAACCGTCCTCGGGTCCCCGCTCCTCTTTGCCATTTCAGCCGACAAGTAACACCGCACAGGCTTCGAAACTGAGGGCTGCGCTGCCCCAGATCTTCCTCACGCCCCTCAACACCCTTTTCTCTCACACGAGCAGGGGAAGAGGTGCTCGGTTGTGCTGCGGGGCTAAACTAAGAGGGAGGGGAACGGGTTGGCACGGGCACAAGGTCTTGGCTGGAAATAGCGGCCTGGATGTACCAGCAGGTAGGAGGAACGCAGAGCGAGCAGGATACATCCGGGACACGCACAAGGCCAGTTTGTTGTTTAAAGTAAAGGTGACACAGGGCAGCCACAGACCTCAGCAATAAATGTCCCTCCAGCTTCATGCTTAGCCCGAATTTGGCCATTTTACTTCCTGCAGTGCGAAGGAGCCGTAACCCAGCCTTACAGCTTCCAGTGCTCGCTGTGCCTCTGCCCCTGGTTCATGCTCAGGGATGGGCTCGGGGGGCAAAGCGAGCCGCGGCAGCACCTTGAGCCCTTCGGGGATGGAGCTGGAGCCCGGCTGCCGGCACCCCCGCGGGGATGGAGAGCTGCCAACACTCCCGGCGAGGGGGAGAGGGACCCCCAGCTGCTGCTGCTGCTCCCCTTCTGCTCGCTACCTGCGGAGCTGCACTGCAGACAGATTAATATTTGTATTCATCAGGCTCTACCTATTGTATTTTTAAACTCTTTGCTCACCAGAGAAGAAGAACCTGACTTTTCTACGCACAACCACACGGACTTGGACAAGACAGGCCCAGCAACCGAGTGAAAATAACCCCGAGTAACTGCACGGCTGTCTTCAGAGAAAGCCCAACAAACTTCTTTCATCGCTGAGATCAGGACACTTAGGAACCTATTTTAACGCTCCTCAGGGGGAAAAAAAAATAAAATAGATTCTTCTCCGCTCTTTTGTGGCGTCGGTACATTTAAATCACATTTGGAAAAATAACCAGCATTGTGTCAAGTTCAGCACCGTAGCTGAAAATACCGAGCGGAATTGTTTCGGCGGGAGGATTCGGAGCTAGCAGCACGGCCCTCCGCACGCAGCGCGTTCGGCGAAAATCCCTGGGTGTTCTCCTTCCTTGTGAATTCAAGTCAGCTAATCGCCTTTCTGCATTACACAACCGGTCATGTAATCCTAAATTTATCACGCCGGCGTGCTGTCACAACAGCTACAGGTTTCACCACGAAGGGGACCATGCCTCATCTTTGCCTCTGTCGGAACAGGAAGCGTTTTTTTCTTGTAACAACTCTAACAAATAAGCGGACACCGCGGTCGGGATCGTGTTGGCATCCAGGCAGCAGCTCTGCCCTCGGGATCCCCCCAGGCACGAAACCACGAGCAGAGCACTCGGGACCCAAACAGCTCCTCTGCCCGCGTGTTATCCTCGCTCGCCTAACCCGGGCTCGCCTGCTCGCAACGCCAGGAAATCGATTCCTAAACTTTAACCAAACTTCAAAGGCTGGGGCCGCGAGCCGGGGCGCGAGACCCCCGCGGCACCACGCCGTGCCGCAAAGCAAAGGCCCCGGGGAACCACAGCAGTGGGGCAGCTCCAAGGCAGCCAGCGACTGCCCGACTGACCACCTACCTGCCCGACTGACCACCTCCCTGCCCGGTTGACTACCTACCGACCACTTACCTGCCTGCCTGACCACCCACCTACCCGATTGACTACCTACCTACCTGCCCGACTGACCGACCACCTACCTACCTGATTGACTACTTACCTACCTACCTGACTACCCACCTGCCTGACTGACCACCTACCCGCCCGATTGACTACCTACCTGCGCGACTGACTACCTACCTGCCTGATCGACTACCTGCCCACCTGACTGACCACCTACCCGCCCGATTGACCACCTACCCGCCCGACTGACCACCTACCCGCCTACCTACCTGCCTGATTGCCTATTTACCTACCTCCTTGTCTACCTACCTGCCCGATCGACCACCTACCCGCCCGATTGCCTATTTACCTACCTCCTTGTCTACCTACCTGCCCGATTGACCACCTACCTGCCCGATTGACCACCTACCTGCCCGATCGACCACCCACCCGCCCGACTGACCACCCACCCGCCTACCTACCTGTCCGACTGACCACCCACCTACCTGCCTACCTACCCACCCGACTGACCGCCTCCCTGTCCCCCACCTCCCTGTCCCCAGCCGCCGTCCCGTCCCCCCCTTTGTCCCCTGCCCACCGCAGCCCCCCAGCAGCCCTCCCCGCGACGCCTTCACCCCCTCGCCCCCTCCCTTCCCCGGCCCACCCCCCTCCCCTCGCCCCGCCCGCACCCCCCGGGCCCCCCCCAGCCCCCCGGGCACCCCCGGCCCTCCCCCTCCTCCCCCCCCCGACCCCCGGAAGCGCAGCACAGCGCGGACAGGCCCCGGCCCGGCACCACCGCCCCCCCCCCGCCCCGGTGGCCTCCTCCCGAGCAGGAATTCGGGGAGGGGGCCCCGGGGGGGGACCGGGGGGGATCCCGTCAGCGGCCCGGCCTCGGCGCCCCCCCCACCCGACCCCCGCGCGGCCCCTCCTCACCTCACGGCCCCGCCGCTCCGCCCCCCCCCCCCCCCCCCGACGCGGCTCGGCCGATCCTTCGTTAATTTTTCCCTTAATTTTGCCCGTTTTAGTTCCGTTTTTAAGCGTTTATCCCGCCCCCCCAGCGCGGTGCGGGATTTACCTCACGCCGCTCGCAGCCCGCCGGCCCCGCGCGCGCTCCCGGCCCTCCCCGCCCCCACCCCCACCCCCCCCGCCCGCCGCCGCCGGGCGCGAGCGCGCAGGGCCGGCCCCGCCCCCCGCCCCCCCGCCGGCGTCACCGTCACCACGCCCCCGCCCTTAGACCACGCCCCCTGCCACTAAGCCACGCCCTCATCTGCCAGACCACGCCCCCCCCGTTGCCTGACCGCACGCCCCAGGCGACCAGGCCACGCCCCCTCGCGCTTTAGCCCCGCCCTCGTCCGCGTGGACACGCCCCTTTGTGGGCGGGGCTAGCGGCTCTTACGTCAGGACGCGGAAGTGGCCGAGGGCTGGCGGAGCACGTGGAGGGGCCGGGGCCGGGGCCGGGGCCGGGGCCGGGGCCGGGGCCGGGGCCGGGGCCGGGGCCGGGGCCGGGGCCGCGGCCGCGGCCGCTGTCCCCGTCCCCATCCCCGTCCCCGTCCCCCCAAGGCTCGCCCCGCAGCCCAGCGCCTCTGTGCGCCCATCAGCACCCTCCCAGGGGAGCTCCTGACGAATTACCGGGTACCGGCGGCGGTTACCGGGTGCCCGTATCCTCGTTTTAATTAAGACGAGCGATGAGGAGCCCCCCAGAAGCATTTTAAATACAGGCAGGCGTTAGCAAATTTTCAGTGTATGTTCGATATTTTAATTCTAGGCTGTGTTTCAAATGCAGGCAGGTAGTGGGGTAGGGGTTAAGGGGTAGGGGCTAGGATTAGGGTTAGGGGCTAGAATTAGGGACTAGGGGTTAGGGGCTAGCGGTTAGGGTTAAGGGCTAGGGGCTGGGATCTGGGCACAGCGACAGACACAGGCTCACGTACAAGCACCCGTCACCCAAAGCCAAGGCCGAGCCTGGGAAATCACACACGGAGCGCATCCGGGCACAGTGGTTTTATGTGAAAAGAGGGAAAATTAAAAAAAAAGGCAAGGGAGCGACCGCCCCAGGCAGCCTCTGGGTCTTACACCCTTACACCGGCTGTATAAATAGCGCCCTGGTTGTTAACGCTGCGGGAACGGGGCGTTGAGCAAATCTCCGCCCGCGCTGGGAGAAAGGTGAGGGTTGCGACACGCCCTGCGCCCGCTCTGCGTCACCTCGGTAAGGGCCGGGGTGGGGTGATGGCTCCCCGCCGCACCGCGGCACTGCCTGGCACCGCCACGCCGCAAACGGAAAAGGCGAGGCCCGCCCGGCCCCCGGGGCATCCTCCTGCCTGTATTTACACGCTCTGAGGGACATCCTCGGACGTTTTCGGTCTTCCTCTTGGCCTCGTAGGTTGGGAACAGGGTGGGAGGACAAAGGGATGCAATAAGCTCTTGGCGAGCTGATGCCTACGTCTGCTTGTAGCGCGAGAGCCGTTCAAGCTTCTCTCCGAGGGAGTTTTGCTCCTGGGAGGCAGGGGTGAGGCCAGCAGGGTGGTTCGGTGGCACCTCCGATGTACAGGTGCTGCCCCGGCCCCGCGCCGCGGTGCTCTCGTGGCGTCGCTGCATCACAGCACGGCAGCGGACAGCCCTCTAGCGAAGAAGGTGACGTTCCTCTCCTGGATCTTGTACTGGTAGACCTGGACGAGATCCTGCTCCGTTGACTCCAGCGACAGTCTCTTAATTATTTTAATCTGCAAAGGGAAAGGAAGAGGAGTATCATCCCTTGGGCTGCCCCCCTTACAGCATCCTTGCCCCCCTGCCCTCCAGCGCCACCAAGGGAAGGTGGTCACTGTCACAAAAGCCATCACACGGTGCCTGGCGCCAGTCTGTCACCCCTGGGGGCAGCCCCCAGTGACCCAGCTGCCCTCCCAGCCCGCAGAGACCACTCCAGGCCAGGCCGAGATCTGCGGACACGTCAATTTGAGGAAGCTTCCCAGGAATTAGCTATCATTCCTTTGGATCACCTTGGTGCAGGGCCTGGTGCTGGGTAAACCCTTTCCATCTTCCAGGAATGGGCAGTCTCCGGGTGGCAGGACGTCACTGAGACATCCCCACCGCAGCCGTAAGGGTCTGGGAGCTCCAGCAAGCCCTGGAGACCACAGCCAGGCAGCGTGTAAGCCCTCAGCCGCGCTGCAGACCACGCTAGTCCCGGGCTGTACGAGTGGCAGCGTCCCGTGGGGCAGCTGGAGCACAGCTCACGTCCCCAGGCAGAGCCGTGCGTGACATTCCGGCGTGCGTTACCTCCCCGTGAACGTCTTTGCAGAAGCCGGTCGCCAGCCCCTCCACCCACAGGATCAGGTCGCTGTGATGACCCAAGGAGTTGCCGACCAGGTCGTTCTCCTCGTCTTCCGCATCCTCGCTGCCGTGGACCAGCACCACGATGTTCCCCTGGAACGAGAGCGCCAGGCAGCGCTGAGCCCCTCGCTCATCCGCTGGCGGTAAGGAAGGGGAGGGAGCGAGAGGAGCCGGCAGAAATGCCCTGCTAGCTAAGCTGCGTGGGCACCTGCTGGCACGGCGCCCGCTTCTGAAGTCCACCGGGAAAACAAATACGAGGCACAGGCACCTCTCTGAAACACCTTGCCCTCTGTACACCGCATATACATGGACGTGCGTATAATCTGATCTCATCCGCGGCCCAAAATACATCAGGCCTTTGTTCCCAGGCAGCCGTCTAGTTAAACCCGTCTGTCGGGCCGCGCAAACGGCAGCGGATGAACTCCCAGCAGCTAAATAAAGACGCGGCCGCGCGGACGCAGCCAGAGCCGCGATGCTCGAACCTCCGCAGCTCCCGGAAAAAAGCGGAGGTCCCCCGAGCAACGCCAGCTCCATCAAAAACATGTCCCGAGAGGCCCTGCCTCAGCCCATGCAGATTGCCAAGGGCTTAAAATAACATCAAATCCACAATCAATTAAAATGTTCTTTAAAGCTTCGGAACATCTTGGACAGAAATAGAAGCGCGTTAGTATGATTTATCTTCTTTTTTTTTTTTTTTTTGAGCTGCTTTGGAGGTAAATATTCCCAGCGAGCTGAACATCCCCTGTCAGCACTTGCAGGGCAAACACCCTGGCACGCTTTGAGGTGCAGCATAACAAAACTTGACGCCGTCTACTTTATTTCTCGCTCAAGCAAAGAGAGAAGTGGCCGGGGCGGAGGACGCCGCGGTGTAAACAGCGAAGGACGGATGTGGCCGTAAGGAGTTTTGGCTGCGATGCTGTCAGGAGCGAGCACACCGCCGGGGAGATCTTCGTGGAATTGCCACCTTGTCGCACGCCCTTCGAGCAGCTGGTGCCGCACACAGCAACGCTGAAGGCTGCTGGAAGCAGAGACCCACGTCCCTCCAACTGCAGGAGGAGCTGGACCTTCATCTGTCTCCCCTGCGAGACTCATCAGCCCCTCGTCACCTTCCCAACCTGCTTCCTTCCCACGTGCGCACAAACGTGTGTGAGCAGCAAGCTCTGGGGAGCTCTTAAAAATGGTAATTTCCACCTCAAAGCTCTGTTCACACGTCAGGGGCGAAGAGAGCCCTTCCCACAGCACCTCCAGGGAAACCGGCTGCAAAGAACCTTGCAGAGGTACCCCAGGCTCTGACCAACCCCCCAAGAATTATTCCCCTTGGAATAATGATTTGAACTTTCCGGAAAAACAAAGCCCTACTGTGCAGAGGAAGATAAAGGAGACAAGGCCAGGCTTTGCTCCAGAGGCTCTTGGACGTTGGGAGCACCACGTGCGGAGGGAGCGGTACCTGGAGCTGAGAGCACACCACGACCCTGCAGTAGTGGATGAAGTCGAGCACAGCCACCGGCGCGGCGCCCAGGCTGAGCAGGACGCTGAGGTCGTCCACCAGCAGCACCGGGCCCTTCCACGAGGCGCTGTCGGCGGGAGTCAGGGAGGTCCGGACGAAGTCAAACAAGGCTTTGAGGTTGGAGGTGCTCCCGCTGGAAGAGAAGAGAGACCTCGAAGGGGTTCTGCCCACCCTCGCGTCCCTCTCCTCGCCCCGCGAGCCTCGCTGACCCAAAAAGGGGATCGCCGGCCCGTGCCACCCGTGCTGTCCCCACTGCTGTGACAGTCACCGGGTCCAACGCTTCCCTACCAGCCCGTGCACCCGCACCCAAAGGGCACAGGTAGGTTGGTTGGTTGCGAGGCCTCGCTGCCTGCCCTCATCTCTCCTCCAGCCGTGTCTCAGCTCCCAATTTAACAGCCCTCGGTGGGTCCTGCTGCCACACGCACCGACCCACGGGAGCTCTCCGCATGCCCTGCGGCCCCCAGCAGCCGGTCACTCAGCCTGACGGGGCGCGAAGCTCGGTTCGGTTGCTTCGTGTGCGCCCTGCTGCTCCTCCAGCACAGGCGGGGGTGATTTCTCTCCGCCGCGCGGGGTCTGATAACGCTTTTATCAAACCATCAGGGACGGGGAAAAGTGAGGTGGGAACAAAAATGAAAGCCAACGCGGCTAAAAGCAGCACCACTCTCTAATTGCTTGGATGGAGTTATTTGACAAAAGCCAGTTTGAGAGCTGAAATAAATTTTCTCTAGAGCTATAACACACTTGGCAGCGAAGACGGGAGCAGAAATTGCCCCGAAATGCTGGAGAAGTGGGACAGAATCCCTCTCAGAGTGGCAGGGAAAGCACAGCAGCGTGTGTGGCGCTGGCATTTCCCTCCACGGAGGGTGTCTGAGCATCGGGCACAGCTACTGAGCCCCTGAGCCCTGGAGGGAAGCCCAAGGGGAGCCTGGTCTCAGCCCCGGGGCTTCGCTGCTGCTCTCTGCATCGGCAGGAGACACCACACAGGAGCCGGAGGGGAAACACTCCGCACCAGAACCACCTCTGCCCTGTGCAGCCGGTCGGGCTTACCTTATAAACTGAAGAGGACTGGGCTCTCCCGACGGCTCCTCCTCCCCGAACAAGAGGTCGAGGCAGGACTTGAGGCCTTCCAAGAAGACGAGCTGTCCCCGCTCCCTGGCAGCTGTCAGACTGACTCCCTGGGGAGAGAGGAAAACATCACGTTGTGGAGCACACGGCTCCGGAGGAAGGGTGCAAGCAGAACCAAGCGGATCACCGAGCCTATTTCTATCCAATCTCATCTCAACGAAATAAAGCCGCCGCCTCGGTGACTCCTGCACGGCGGCTGAAACAGGCGGTTCTGCTGCACAACCGGGTGGACGCGGTCACTTGCCTTTATTTTGCCGGGAGGAAAAAAGAAGTTGCTGTGATTTGGGGCGCTCAGACGACCTGGAATCGCTCCTGGGAAGACAGCAGCATCGTTGCTGGCCCAGCATAGGAGAAAATTCTCATCCAGAGCCAGGGAGAAGGAGACAGGCACGGGGTGTTAGCGGGCGGCGATTGCTTCACCTCCTTGGCTGGTGAAGCCGAGGGTTTTCGCTGCTTTCCAATCACCGCCGTAGCAATAACGACGCCCTGGTGCTGGCAGCTCCTCAGCACAACCCACGCACCTGGAGAAGGCCGCGGGCTGGGCACCCCGACGCCTGGGAGACAGCGGGGTGGCCGGGGAAGCAGCCTCAGCCCTTCGGAGGAGGAAGAGGGGCCGCGACACAACCCCCAGCCCAGGTTCCTGCTCTCAGCCTCCTTCACGACGCCAGCCTCGAGACGGGGCCCATCCAGCCCCCACCGCCAGCGGAGAAAGCCCTGGCACAGCTGCGGCGCACACACACTCGGAGGATCCCAACCAGAGGCGTGGTTCATCATCAAGTTCATCCTCCTTTATCATCAGGGGCGACTTCTGGCAATTCTGCAGCCCCACAGCTTGCATCAGCCCACGTTTTGGGAGAAAACTTAGTGCTCGTCACTGGCACGGTCACACAACGTGCCACGCGCACCGTGTACCCCCTTCTCACCCGGTCAAGCCGTGCCTTCCCCAGCAGCAGGAGGTGGCTCTCGGCGCAGGTTGCTCCCCACGTTTCGCAGCGGGACCGTCAGAAATTAAAACGGAGCCGGGGAGCGTTGGCACGGGGACTCGCAGTGCCCCGGCACCCTGAAGCCGGGCCGCCGTGCGGCGCCGCAGGTAGCCGGACGAGGCGGTGGCACGGACGGCTCGTGGGGAGCTCAGGGAGGTTTTGCTCCGCGCGGCGTTGCTCAAGGGGCAGAACCGGTGAGCCAGAGGCCAGGAACCAGAAGCAAGGGTGCTGAGAAAGCGGTTCCCGTGTTTTGCCTGGGGAAAGACATCGCTGCTGGCGGCTGTGAGAGTTTGTGCCCCTGCCCGGAGCGTGGCTGAGCAGCACTGGCCCTCACCTCAAGCCTGGCTTCTGCCTGAACGCTGGGAGAGGCGCACACCAGCAGCCCCGCTGCTTTCCCACTTTTTTAAGCATCACAGAAAATATATATATTTTTTTTTTTGCTTTTTTCCTAAGCAGCCCTGCTGGGAGCTGCGGGACACTTGGGCGCAGTGTTGGCGATGCCGGAGCCGAAGGCTCGGAGCAGCTCTTCCCCCCAGGAGCTCGAGCACTGTGCTTGGCACGGCCCCAGCACCTCCTTCCGAAGAGGCCTTGGAGGTTTTCCAAGCGTTGCCAGTGCTCAGACACCCCGAGAGCTCTCCCTTTGCACGAGGGGGAGACGCGGCTAAGTGATGCGTCCACTTCTGCCTCCGGATTTCCGCCTCCATGGCTCACCTGCTGTCACTCTGACCTCAAAAACAAGTGCCAACATTTCACCTTCCTCCTTCCTTTTTCTTTTTTTTTAATAGATCGGCAAGCAATCCCAAGCATCTGATCGATGAGATATCCCTACACGGGGCTGCTTTGTGAGCAAAGGGACCCCCCGGAGAGAAGGTCTGAGCAGATAAGGACGAGGTCCTTTGCAGGAAGATTAACCCCGAGCTCCCGCGAGGCTTATCAGTTGCCACATGCTCAGCGCTGACGATAGGGAAGACAGATCTACGCCGCCTTCCCTCCCTGATGAAATCCTAGGGGGAGAGATCCCTTCAGCGGGGCCGGTGCCAGGACATGCTGCCTGCGGTAATTAGGGAACGGCGGCTCGCAGGCAACGTCCTCAGTCACGGCCAGGGGCGCCGCAGCACGCAGCCTCGGCTAGCGCAGGCTGCTCGGGGGTGAAGGGCACCGGGCCTGCGCCCGGCAAGTTCCTCACTCGGCCTCAAGTTTGCCCTTCGTTTTTCCGGTCTCCCACGCAGGCTGGTGGGAGGAAAGGAGTCCTGCAGGCCACGCAGACCCTGGCCGTGGATCTGTGGGCAGGGACTGCCTCGGGCGAGGAGCCAGCCAGCACTTTTGGACTTACCCCTTTTGTTTTCCAGCACCCTCTCGATGAACAGCATCGAGCCCTAAGCGTTGCGGCTGGCATCACGCCCCCCCTCACCTCACCCACGTTGCCTTCCCTCGTCTCCCTTTCCCCCAGGCGAGGCAGGAGCGGTAATTCCCAAGAAAGAGACGCTGGGGGAGGCTGCGGGGCCCTTCCATCTCCCCACGACACCTCCCGCCAGCCCGGAGTCCCGCAGAGGCTGACGCGGGCTCCAGACGCCAGAATCCAGCTTCGGCAGGTGATAATTCCTCACTAAAACCCTGCGAGGAGCGGGGCAGGGGCGCAGAGCTAACACGAGCCTCTTAGGCAACTGCAAGCCCACACCACGGAACAATTTCTGGCCAAGGACAGAAGGGCCTTTGTGCGGCAGGAATGCGGAGCAGACGGCAAATACCTGGCGTGCCACGGAGCAGGGCTGAGCTTCAGGGCGGCCTCACGGCCCTGATCCCCTGATCAAATCCTGGAGCCCGCAGGACTCGGGCACTTAAACGCCCTGCGAGAGCGGTGTCCGAGCTCACTCTCGATGTCGATAATTCAGGAATCGAGAGCAGGGAGGCAGCCCGAGGGAAGGGCAGGTTGGGGCAGCATGTGGATGGCTTGAACAGGGGAATTTGAGCCCCTGAGTGCCACGATGTTCCTGGGGGAACCCAGCACGTCCAGGCTCGTTTTCCAGCGGGAGAACCAGGTCCCAGAGACGCAGCGCTGGACGAGGTCTCACGCCCCAGCACCGCAGGCACCCAACAGCCCGCCTGAGCAGCACCTTCCCAGCATGTGAAGCCCCAGGACAGCTCAACATGGGTGAGAAAAGCGCCCAAAACGGCCAACGGCACCTCTCTGACCGCCAGCAGCTCCGCCGCTACAAACGTCCTTGCTGTAGAGCCGCCGCGCCGCAGCGCACCCTAACAGCGTGCGTTGCCGGCCCTGAAAGCTTTCGTTATCTCGCAGCACCGCACTCCATTATCGCACCCAGACGTTATCTCTGGCAATCTGTCCTTTATCGATCGAGCCCGGAGACGCCTCTCAAATAGCAGCCCAGCGTGACGGGGGCCGCGAGCTCCACAAAGGAGCACAACTGCTCTCACCCACAGCGCCACGTCCCGCCGGCCTGCCAGCACCGACGTCCCTAAAAGCCAAAAGCGCCGCTCGCTGCTGGCCGGGTGATGACGGAAAGCCAAATATTTGCAGGCGAGAGCTGATAATGGAGCTCGCGAGGCAGCGGGCATTAACTCAAGCAGCAGCCGCGGTGCAAAGCGCGACGCTCCGCGATCAGGCGATCCTGCGAGGTCTCTCCTGCGGGGCAGCACCTGCAGGGGCGAGCAGAGGCGACCAGGCAGCGTCCTCTGCTCTGGGGGTCTCAGCGCCACGGCACGGGACGGGGGAGCAGGCAAAAGGGAGGCCAAGTGGGGATAAAGACGTTTTTCCTCTAAAAGAAAACAAACGTCGTACAAACGAGGGTGGGACACCGACCTGGCAAGCTGCCCCGGTGCCATGAGTCTTCCTAGAGCCGAGCGTGCTGCCTGGGAGGCCATGACAAACACCTCTAACGTTGTCTGTCCCTCAAAATTAAGCGTGGATCCTCAGGAAGAGTGGGATTTGAAGAAAAGAAAAAGGTGAAGCCGTTCCTGTGGAGGCAGGACAGGCACAAAAAAACAGGGAAGCTTCTTCCTGCAAGTGAAAATAAGTCACTGCACTTGGCCAAGTTATAAGGAGCTGGTTCTGGGCTGGTAGGACCTGGCGACACTGTGGGGAAGTGGGAAACAACATCAGGCGCTACGGGGAGCACAAGATATCACTGCAAAGTCTGTATCCTACCCCCCTGGCTTCAGCAGCCTGCGCCAGGCCTCACCGCTCGCAGGGGGAAGGATTTCTGCCTTGGATCTAACCCAGACCCACCCTCTGATGCCTTAAAACCATCACCCCGTGTCCTGTCCCTACATCCCCTGCCCAAGAGTCCCTCCCCAGCCCTCCTGCAGCCCCCACCCCGTCCCCAGCAGAAAGAGGAGCACCACCGAGTTGCGAAGCTCTTTCCGCTGAGCCTTTCACAAGCACACGATGATTCTGCAGAGGAGATTTAACCTGTGCATGGGGTAACATAACATCAGCAGCCAGGTTCTTCCAGCCAGAGGCCTTTTCCTGCAGAACATCCCGACGGCCTGCAGTTCTCCCGGCCGGCACAGAGAGCCGGGCAGCTCGTCTTCAGCGTGCCCCTGAGGACGAGGAGGTGGGCAGGGAGCTGCTGGCCGCTCACAGAAGCACGCGGCACGTCTCGGCTCAGAGCTGTGCCTGAGCCCAGGGCTCGCTGCAGCAGCGTAAATGACATCTCAGCTGGTCTCCTGCAGGCACCTAGGGCAGCACAGCCACGCTGCCGGCTGTGAACGGAGCGAATTCCAATCATAAACAAGTCTCTGATCATGAACGAGTCTCCGATCATAAACAAGTCTACGTGGAACCACCCTGCCAAAAACCACCTGACATGTTTGTTTAGGCAAAGAAGGATTCGAGCAAAGGCAAGACCTCACGGAAACCCAGATACAAACAACCGACGGAGGTACAGCCTCCGGCTGCTCGGAGCTCAGGAAGAGCTCCCACCAACCAGCCAGGCAGACGTCTGCCAGGTCATAACGTAAAACTGACTCAGGGGCCTGAAACCACCGGCACGGGGCCAGCTCGCTGCTGGAGGCGAATGCAATCGCTCCTCCGAACTCCCCTGAGCAAACCGCACTGTTCTTCTTATCACCTCCCCTCCCGAGAGTGCCTGCCTGTTGGAAGCACCGGACAGCAAATCGTTTTTGTTGCACACGTGCTCCAGCTAATCCTCGCGTGCTCTCACTTCTCGGGCTCCCCCCAGGAGGGAGGTGACGCCGCCACCTGTTAAAAGCCCGCACTCAAACTGCGTACCAGGACACTGCACCACGTGAAGAAACAGACCAACGAAAGTGATTCTTCTTTGAGAGCAGACACGGTAAGGGGGTTCCCATCCCACTTAGCAAGCTCCCCCCAAGAGTTCCTGCTCTCTGCAGCACGAAGGGCAGAACTATTCAGCGCTCGCAGAGCCTGGTTTGCTCAGCAGGGAGATGCTCTGCAGGGGAAACGCACGTTCAGCACCTGGCCGAGGGTTAAAGCTTCACATGGAAATGCTTTGTTTGCTCAGTCCCTTTTAATTAACTCAGGTCTGAGCTCTCAGACCATTTATCTCCTTTTAAAAGGTAAAAACCGAATATTAAATAAAATACAGCTGTTTAGCAAGTACCAACATTCATCCCACATTTACAGCAGGACTACACCGTCATCACACCACCTGGTTCTCCAACACCTGAGAGTCTTTACCAGCAGAAGCACTGCGAGGTTTCCCAGCAGAACCAGAGCAGGGAGGTTCAACACGAGCCCTCATCCTCCAGCTCGGGAAGGTCACCCGGACTTCACAGCCGGAGCGTTTCACGTCCGTGAGAGAGCACTTCACAAAAAGCCGAGAGGCGCAGTTCAAACCCAGAGGGGAGAGTGGTTTGCTGACACCGGGAATGACCTCTCCTGCTTGGTTTTTTTTAGCTTTCTCCTTTCGTGGTACACGTAGTCCCTGCCTGACTCACCGTGGGAAGGGAATTGTTGAGAACGTTCTCACCTGTGGCTCCTCGGATGCCTCTAAGGGATGGCTTGGCCCAGGGGCCAAAAGCAGCACACAGGCATCGTCCCGAATTTACAGGTGTTCCAGCCCAAAATGGTTCAAGACAATGCAGCCACAGGACAGAGGACAAAGCCCTCCTGTGCCGTGTAGCCAGAGGACGCTGCAGGAGCACGGAGAGGCCCCATGGACACTGCACCAGTGAAACTACACCTACCGGTCTGGGCTTGTCTGGGGAACGCCAGAAAACTCTTCTAAGCCTAAAGTAAGCAGGCAGGGAGCGCCCGGTGGGGCTGCTGCAGTGAGCATCCTAATCAGACAAGCCTGATCCTAATCCTAAACCTGGCTTTTGTCCCGTATCACATCCCTCCCCCAGCGAGAACGCTCCCCGTTCCCCGCTGCAGGAGCACCGAGCCTGACCGGCCCCACCAAGACCTGTGAATCTGTGCCCACGTGCGATTTCCATTCTTTATTCTCATTTCTTTCCACCCAACAGAAACTGCCCAGGCCTGTAATTATTCACCTGTGCCAGGAGACTTACCAGCTTCTGTGCTACGATGTTATAGTGACTGAAGGACTGGAGCAGGGCCACAAAGCACACCTTACAGCCGGCTGGGAGAGAAGACAAAAGGCGCGTTATTATTTCGATTTTGCAAGCTGCCATTATCAAGGCACACAAATCACAGCAGCCAGGCTGCAAATCTGTCTGCAAAAGCCTTGAAGTGAGGCAGGTCTAGGCAGCCCCTCACTTGCTCGTGGCTGGGCTTCCAATTTTCACCTCTCTGTGGGTTTTCTGGTTTAGGGAAAATTTTAGTCAGGTTAAAAAGAAATGGAAAGAACAAGAAAGAGAGGACAAAAAAAAAATTAAAGGCCTCTTTTCTGTCTCACGTCATTCTGCCCTGGGATTTCCCGGCGTTGTTTGCTGGTCCCGCTGCAAGGAGGCCAACGGCCGACCATGACACGAACTACTGAAATCCCTGGCACGCCAGAAGTCCCTGTTTTGGCTCTCGCAGAGCGAGTGACCTTGTCTGGAAATACACACAGAACCAGCAACGCTGACAAAGCCACCTCGCTAAAACGTGATTTTGGAAAACCCGGCACGTGACGGCCCGGCCTTGTGGCTTGGGTACGAACCAAATCCGTGTGCTTGCTCCTCCCTGCCAGGGAGCGTGGATTAATTTTTAAAAATAGGGTGAAGCTGTAAGCTGAGGAGGTGGCAGCTGTTGGGGGGCAGGATGCTCTCAGCCCCACCACACGCACAGCGCTCTGAGCTGAGTTTCAAGTCGGAGAGGTTCGGTCTGACCACATTTGCAGGGCCGGCTGCTTTGCCAGCAGAAAGCTGGAGGAGCCCAGGCACCCAGTGCCCTCTCTGCAGGGGCTGGCAGGTTGCTCACAGGTGAAAGGGTAGCAGAAAAGCAATTAGGCAACTCGGCAAACCCCCTGCTTGTTTGTTTGTTTACCCGCTGCCATCTTATCTGCTTGTTCAGTCGTTCCTGATATTTTTAATTGTGTTATGAAAGGCTGAGTAGCAAAGGAACTGCATTCATCACCTCGCTCTCGGGTGCCCCTGTGATTTCCAACCTGCGCTGCACTAATGACGAAACGAGCTGCAGGGAGATTAAGGCTACAGGGCAAGTCCCGAGTGCCCAAGGCTATGGAGCACGTCCCAAGAACAAGCCGGGACTGGGATCCATAAATCCTGACGCCAGGGCCTTGCGCTAATCCAAGGATGCCACGTGCTCTGCCAAACCAGCCTCTGCTCAAGGAGAATCACTTCTCGGAGGAGGAAGCTCCAAGGACCAGGCGAAGACAAGCCC
This sequence comes from Anser brachyrhynchus, assembly GCF_964034855.1. NCBI lineage: Eukaryota > Metazoa > Chordata > Aves > Anseriformes > Anatidae > Anser > Anser brachyrhynchus. The sequence continues at coordinate 1,310,083 of NC_137695.1, read as the reverse complement.
TCGCCTCGCAGCGTCCTGCTGCTCGCATACCTCTGAGGTAGAAGGAGAGGAAATGGTGCACCAGGAAGCTGCCGTCCGTCCCGGTGTCTCGCAGCAGCGTGAATTTACCCTGGAAAAGAAGAAGCAAAAGAACTTAACAGAGCACCACGAGGGTACAAACAGCTCCCGGCTCCATCTTGGTAGACAAGGTGCCTGCAAGGGCCTGCAGCCAGGGGAGGCTCTGCAGGCGTTACAGAGGGCAGAAGCAGCGCTCCAGCCACCCATCCATTTACAAAGGGATGCTGACCTGTGGAGAGGCAGCAGCAGACATTGAGCCCGCGGTGGAAGATCTGCCCGCCACCTGAAAGCCCTCACGCTGGACCCCTCGCTCTGTGCCCACCAAGAAGCTTCCACAGCGTATTTTCACGCTCCTGGTGCTGGACACCTCTGTCATGGGTGGCTGTGAGCAGTTTCCGCCTCCCAACTCTCCTCCGACTGAGGCTCGTCCTCCCTCTGCGCACAGTGGTGCAGGTGGCACGGGGACAAGAGCCACCAGCTCTGCTCCCCCTGCTGCTGCTCCCTCCCTGCTCCCAGCCCGTCGCAGGCAGTCCTCCCACCCCTGCTGCACGCTAACCCCAAACCACGTTCGTACCACCTAAATACTGCTACAGGAGCAGAGCTCCCCCCATGAAGTATAAACCTTGTTTGGATCACGCAGGAAATTAATTCAGTTCATCAGCGCGTGCTTGTTATCAGCACCAGTCTCATCAAGGCGTTTGTTGCCATTACAACCTTAGCCAGGATTTTTCTTTAATCAATACGAATCACAGAAGGGTTGTTTTTAATCACAAAGAACTTACCAATGCATTTTTTTTTTCAATCTACTGGAAGAATAAAAAAAAAACAACAAAGCCCTTCGCAGCAACAAGCAAGCTACCCACAGGCAATTTGCAAGCCATCTATCAGGTAACTCCCCGATGCCTAACACGTGTTGTAAAGCGGTGCTAATGGAACGGCAAATATTGAACGCGTCCGCACGGGATGCAAGGCAGGACTTCGGGTCCAGAAGGGCTGCTCTGCCCCAGCCTAAAAGCACTTTTCTATGCAAAAAAGGGGTACGCCTTGGTGGTCATTACAATAGTAGGAGGCACCACACGGTGGGAATCTCACCGGGATGCACCCTCCAAGGTGAAGCCCAGAGGGGTCTCTGTGTTAAAACAGCACAAGATCAAGTGTTCCTCGGTTCAGCTCCTGCCAGAGCTCCTGCTCCATCCCCTCGGCCTCTCCTCCTGCATGCAGTCAGCCGGAAGGCAGCCCCACGTCCCTCCTCGTGCCCGCTGAAGCCAAGTCCACCTGACAGCTCTCGGAAGGCTCTGCGCTTCGCTACCACGCACGCTGCGCAGAACACAGTGGGATGCTGTCATGCAGAGCATACATTATTTAGCTTCTTCAAAACTTCCCGTTGTTGACCTTTAATCCTGCCGATCCTCACTTTGCTGTCGCACTGCAGCAGCTTAGACTGTGCCCAAAACTCTCCACCGCCAACGTGTACGTGCCCAGCTTGTGAGCGGTGGGAATGCCCGAACCGTGCACCTCCAGAGACAGCAGCTGCACCACAGCTCACGGGGGTGCACGGTCTGACCCTCGTCCCCCACCTGCACATCCTTCTCAAGGCCAGAAAGGGCTTGGGATGAAGCACTTTCAAAGGGAAAGCCGCCTTCTTGCAGCACCTTCTCCATCTGTCTGCCCCTGGTCTCTCCGCACGCTGCTTTCGCACTCTTTCCACCTGCAGGCTACAAAGCAGAAGCTGCAGCGACTTGTTAGAAACTGCCAAAATCAATCAGCAGGGCAGCGGTGGATGTCACAAGCATTCAGTGGTGACATATCAGATACACCCACGCAGGCAGCAGCTTCTTCCACCTACCAGCCCTGCAGTCAGCACTTGGAAAATGGCACAGACTTAACCGCGGCGATGCAGAAAACAGAATGGGAAGAGGAGATTTGGAAAGGGCTGGTGCTTTTTAAGCACAGCAGGACACTGATTTCTGGCCAGCCTTTGTAGCCAGGTGTGGTAGGGCATCCGAGTGTGGAGAAGAAGTCCACGTCCCTGGCTGATGGAAAAGGAAGAGCTGACACAAATCTGAGGCAATTCCCCACACAGAGGAGCCTTCGGATCGGCGCCTCTGCCAGGTTCTGCCTACGCTGCCAAGTCAAAACTCGGGATCTTGAGGCCAAACCTCCTGTCAGTTTTGCTCTTCTGAATTCCCAATTTGCACCAAGCCCCACTTTGCAGGGCTGCGGCGTCAGATCACGATACCGCTTGGCCACGTTCCTTATCCCCAGTTTTGTCTCTGATTTCTCCGTCCATCGAGACCCCTGCCTGGGAGAAGGGCCTGGTGGGTGACAGCACCCCTGCCCGTCCCACGGCCTCCGCCAAGGCTCCTCGTTCGGGGCCTCCATGCTCAGCCCCCAGACACCAACCTGAGGGGCCTGGGGGCTCGGGCAGCCTCTGCTTTGGTCCCACTGATGTCCGTCTGTCCTTCTGGCAACAGGGCACTGCTTCGCTGCCATTTTCTGGCCAAGCACATTACCCTACCGGCATCGTGTGCTCTAAAAGGGAAGGAGCAGGGAGGCTCTGACTTATAAAGCTACCATCCCGAACACGCCTTTATGGCCTGACCCAGCATCCATCAGGAAGGACAAGTTCTCCGTGACACACGTGCATTTTGTTAACTTTTTACCCCAAGCACCTCACGGCCCTTACACAGGGTGTTTTGTCACCACATGATTTCACAGAACCATAGAATCGTTAAGGTCGGAGGAGACCTCCAAGCTCACCTGGTCCAACCACCCCCCTACCACCAATGTCACCACTAACCCATGTCCCCAAGCACCACGTCCAACCTCTCCTTGAACACCCCCAGGGACGGTGACGCCACCAGCTCCCTGGGCAACCCGTCCCAAGGCCTGACTGCTCCTTCTGAGCAGAAATGTCTCCTCGTTTCCAACCCGAACCTCCCCTGGCACAACTTGAGGCCGTTCCCTCTGGTCCTGTCACTGGTTATCTGTGGGAAGAGGCCGACCCCCAGCTCCCCACAGCTTCCTTTCAGGTATTTTCAGAGAGCAGCGAGGTCTGCCCTGCGCCTCCTCTTCCCCAGACTAAACACCCCCAGTCTCTCCTCGTAAGACTTGTGAACCAGTCCCAGAAAAAAAAAACCAAAAACCTACAGGGACAAAATAAATGAACAGAGCAGCCTAAAGGAGCTTAAACCCCTACAGCGCACCAGAGGGGCGTGAATACATTTGGGGCAATGCTGTTTTGTGACCACAGCCCCCAGCAGCCCCCGGCCCGCGGGGCAGAAGCCTGGCAGCCCCCCCAGGGGCTGCAGGCGGGGTTGGGGGGGGGGGGACATTAGTGACAGCGGCGGTGGCACTGATGGTGGTGCCGGGGACAGCGCTGCCTGTGGCGGCGAGGCCCTGCCCGCGCCATGGCGGCCGCCCCCCCCCCCCGCCGCCCGGACTACAACTCCCGGCGTTCCCCGCGCCTCCGCCCCGCCGCCGCCGCCCTCACCGTGCCCGGGCGCTGCGGGGAGGCGCCCAGCAGCTCGTTGAGCTCCGCCAGCATGGCCGGGGGCCGCCGCTGCCTCCCGGTGCCCGTGGCTTCGTGGGGGGGGAGGAACCGCAGCAGCGCATGCGGCGGGCGGAGCCCTCTTCTCCCGCCCCTTGCCCCCGGTTCCGTGTTCGTGGAGGGGGCGGAAGGGACCGGGGGGGCGGATGGACGCCCCCCCCCCCCCACACACACACCTCAGGCGGCGGCCCCCGGCGTTAAATGGCGGCCGGGGGTGGTGGCGGAGCACCCCCGGGGGGGGGGAGCCCCCCAAGGGCCGCCTGAGGGGGCGCCGGGCTGGGGGGGGCGTCGGGACAGGAGCGGGGGAGGCTTTAGGCTGAAAAGAGGGGGATTAGGGAAAAATTAGGGAAAATTAGGGAAAAATCCGTCCCCGTGAGGCCCTGGCGCAGGCTGCCCCCAGGAGCTGTGGGTGCCCCATCCCTGGCAGTGCCCAAGGCCAGGCTGGATGGGGCTGGGGGCAGCCTGGGCTGGGGGCAGGGGGCCCTGGGCACGGCAGGGGGTGGCCGTGGGGGGCTTTGGGGGTCCCTTCCCACCCAGCCCCCGCCGTGGTGCCGTGGTTCCGCGGTCCCATCCCTCCAGCTGCTGGCAGCGCTCGGCCCCGGGCAGCCCAGGGCTCCGTCAGCCTGCCTTGTGGTCACCTCGGCCCTACGGGCGTGCTGAGGGGGCACTGCCCCCATCATCCGCGTCGTTAACATCCACGTCGCCCCTGGGGTCCACCGCCAGCGCCTGGCCTCCCCCCGGGCCCTACACCTTGAGCCTCCACCCTTGGCACCCGGCCGTTCACCCGGGTAGATGCCGTGGCACGCCGGTGTCTTCAGGAGGGCTCTCCGATGTCCTTGATACTCCCCAGCAAGTCACCGGCACGTCCGGGTGCCGCTGAGCGTTAATTTGGGGCTCTCAAAGCAGAGCCCCGATAATTCCCGGCTGCTTCTCCGAGTAGTAGCAGCTAATTTACAGCCTGCAGCCGCGAACGTCCAAATCGCGTACGGTTATTTTTTTCCCCTTTGCTTGAATTTGCTTTTATGCACTTGCCCATTTTACTGCCCCTCATTTGCTTTTGTAATCTTTTTTCTTTTTCTTTTTTTTTTTTTAATATAAATGAGGATTGCCCGGCTGAGGGAGGCATGCAGAGCCCTGGATTTGCCGAGGGACCTGGAGGAGCTGCGCGGTCCCGGCACTGCCTCATCTGCTGCGAGCATTAGGGGGCATCACGCGATGCTAATAAATGGCAAGCGCCGAGCAAGAGCGAGGAGACGCGTGTGTCGTTTAACGCAGGGCTACGAAGAACCACAAATTGTCAATATTGAAGGGTTCGGTGGGCTTGGGGGGGGGGCGAACTGGTAGGAGAAGGGGACAAATCCATGGAGGAGAGATCTGAGGGCCACTATGGGCTTGGGAAGCCCCTGAGCTGCAAATTTGGGGGTCTGGGAGAAGAGTTTTGGGACCACGCAGCGCTCGCCTTAGCCTCAGGTTTCCCCATCTTCTGATGAGGAGAACTGCTGCAGAAAAGCCAGCGGGCTGCGTGGAGATTTGGTTGAGCCATTGCAGCTGTTCTTCCGCCTTTATTTTCGATGTTTACACGTGTATTATCTGTAGAATTTGCCACCCCATTCCCTGACCCTTTCCAGAGTGCGTAGGCACAGGCAGGGTGAGGTGCCCAGACCCCAAGATACCCCCCTGCCATCTCTCTTTGCTGCAGAAACCCACGTGCGTGTCAGCCCCGTGCTTCCTGCCTTTTAACCGGTCACTGAGCTGTGAAAGGGCTTCCTCTCCTACCCTTTGATGGCTTCGTTTCTCTAGGAGCCTTAGCTGAAAGCTGCTTTAAAAGCCCGGATCCCTTTGCTTTTGTTTTCCTACCCTTTCAGAGAGCTGGGAACCGGCGCTCTGGTCTCGGGGCGTGGGTAACCAGCTCCGGCCGGGCTCCGTGCCTTGACTCCCTCGCTGCCCTTCCAAGTGGCCTCCCCCTGGCTCCTGTCCTCCCAGCCCTCGGGGTTTGTCTGCAGAGCCCCATCCGCATCGCAGAGGGACTTGGCAGAGCCCGGGGATGTTCCTACCTGGGAGCTCTTTACAGGGCAGCGTTCGTACGCCGGTAAACGGGGCGTTTTTCTGACCACCTTTTGTCTGCACCATCACGTTTCTCTCCCCGTAGCACTTCCCTTCCAGCTCCTCCAGGAGCCGCAGAGCCCTCAGCGCCTTGTAAATGAAATGTAAAAATCCTGCCTTTTTCTCTTTGCAGTGGGAAGGGGACCAAAGACGCACGCAAAGTACAGCTGCGTCTCTCAAAACACCTCTTGTCCTTCTTAATGTATTCCTTCTCACAATTCGTGACTTGTTACCGCGCTAAGGCAGCGAGAATTTTGCTGTTAACACTGTTGCCCCTTCCCTTTCCATCTGCTCCGTGCTTATTTGCAGTATTTACAATGCAGCAAACCTTGTGTGTGTGGCATAGCGGAGCCGTATGGCATCCATAGGTAGCAATGCTGCTTACCATTAAGCTCCTGTGCTACGTGAGACCGAAATGAGTGGCAAAAAAAAAAAAAGCAATTCTTGACCAAAAGAAACCACCTAACCAAATCAAAACAATTCATCCTGCGGTGTTTGAGGCAGTTCCCAAGAGCGTGGCAGGGAAGGGTAGCTAAAATCACCGGGCTTCTTGGTGTGAGCGTGTGGAAAGCGATTTTTAGGGAGAAGACATCTGATTTCCTCCTCCGGTGACCCTGAGCTACCCGGGATGTTCCCATCCCGCCGGAGGTCAAGGCGCAAATCAAATTGCTCGGCAGCAAAAGGAGCGTACCCGAGCGGGAGGGCTCCCTCGTCTCCCACCGCCGGGCCGATGCTAAAGGCTTTAGTAATGCTCTGAGCCAGAAAAGATCATCATTAGAGCTTCGAGGCCAGCAGAGGTTAACGAGAGAGCAGCTGTCGGGCAGGCTCAATGGTGGGGCAAGAAGAGGCCCCGGGCAGACGGTGCCGTGAGCTCAGCTTGTGCGCGGGGGGCTCGGCCCTGCCGGGGCAGAAAGCAGCTGGAGGGAATAACGCCTGAGCTGAAGCCAGGCGCCGCGCTTCTCCGAAGCAATGCGAGAGTTTCCGGGCTTGGAAAAGAATTTCTGGGCAAGGGGGCGCCCCCCCCGGGAGGGCGAGCAGAGGGGGGGGCTGAGCTGGGTGTGAGCGGCGGGGCTGTCATCGGGGTGGGGATGCTCCCGCTCCTGCTCCTACCTGAACGCGCCACCCCGATGCAAACCCCATCCTCACCCCTCTGCCGCCAGCAGCAGCCCTTTTCCATCGCAAAACCGGGGCAAAACGGCTGATTCTTGTTAAAATAGCACCCACACTTGAACCCTCCCATCGCCTTCGGCTCAGGAAAGCACCGCCGATGACCCCGAGTCCCGCGGGGTGTTTGCAGAACTGCTCTGCGATCCCCCGTGGTGGTGGATCCGCCAGGCTGTGGGGAGAGATGCCAGCCGAGGACAGGCAGGAGACAGGGAAAGGAACGTGAATGCAGGTGCCTGCGAGCCAGCCGGGACCCCTGAGCACGCAGAACCCAGAGCTGACCCAAAAAGACCCCTGCAAAAGAAGCGGGTGGCGCTGCATCGGCGCGTCCCTCGCCCTCCTTCGCTCCTCCTTAGGCTGGCTGCAGACAGCCTGGAAGCCAGCTACACGTACTTTTTGGGGGTCCGGGCCCACCGCTGGGTAATCCTGCAAGATTTTATGGGGGCTGATAGGCCTGGGACGGAAGAAATGTGAGGTAAACAGGCACAGTTAATAGGAAGGGCAAAGATTTTTATTCCATCCCTTTTTAAACCGTCCGCTTTGCCTACACGTACTCACATCCACGTCCCTCTGTGTTTGCAGCAGCCGTTAGGGACGTAGGAGAAACCACCGACGACGATTGCCTCTGCGCCCCCAGCGAGGAGCAGAAAAAAAGCCTTCGGCGCTGCCCTGCGGAGCCGAGGAGCCTGGCAGCAGGGCAGCCCCGACATTGCTGCTGCCGAAGGAGCCGAAGCATCGCGGCGGCGCCGAGCACGGGGCTGGAGGGACACGGAGAGGGCACGCAGACCGAGCAGCGCCGGCCGCCGGGCGACAGCGGCTCAGCCCGAACCTGCCCTGGTGGTGTGTGCCCAACCTGCCCCTAAAAACCCGCAGCAGGGGGGGCCCCGCAGCTCATTATCCCCGCTTTAGGAGCTTTCTGCTAACGCCGAACCGAGGTACCCCTTGCTAGGTTTAACCGCGGCTCGTTTGCTGATTGCCTGTGGCCGCGGGGAATAATTTACTGCATTCGTGAAGCGAGGGGAAATGAAGGTTTTGGTTCAATTTCCAGGTCGCCTTTACAACTGGAAGCGAACTCCCCTGGCCTTTTCCAGCTCCGAGGAGTCCCCAGGAGCCGTGCCGAAGCCGGCAGGGACGTGACGGCAAAGACACCTCCGTGGGGAGCCGCCGGGATCCTGGGGACGGCCGCAAGCAAAACGGGATCAAACGGGGCACCGAGCCCCGGTGCCCGCCCTGGCAGCCAGCGTTGTCTGCGTTCCTTTGTGCTCTCTGCCCAGCAGATCGCCTCCATCTGCCGTCTCTTTGCAGTTGAATTGCCGTCCCTTCTGCCAGCTGGGGTTCACCACCTTTTTTGTGCCTTCCTGCGTGCCACCACGGCCCCCTGAGCGGTTACCCCAGCCTCTCGAGAAACCGTCCACATCCTTGGAGACCTTTCCCACATCTCGCTGCAGCTCCACACCGCCTAGCCCCGTGCCCCACACCCTGAGCCCGTCCCTCAAAGGCTCCTTTCTGGGCCTGGGATCAGGTCCCAGGTGCCTTCAGCCAGTTTTCTAATGAGGATAAAGTCCAGAAAAATCCCTCTCCAAGCTACGTGCACTGCTTACTATTCTCATTTACCCCAATTAACGCTCTCTGGGTGGACAGCACCCTGCATTATTCACCGTGGAGGGCACCTGCTTGCAGCTGACGTGTTTAAAGGCTGGTTTTACAAAGCCAGTGACACCTGAATGCTCAGCCCCTCGTTTTCCAGCAGCCTTCCTCCTCCAGCAGCACGCCGTGCCGCCGGCGCAGCCCTTTCTTCTCCCCCTGCTATTTCCATCTCAATTTGGCCGTTCGGATCCCCCCACGTGCCTGCGCCACCCCTGTAGCTGCCCCGAGTAATCCGACCTAGTTCCCACTTTCTGTCGGCCTTTTTCCCGAGCCCGAGGTCGGCGAGGAGCCGGCGACGGAGCCAAGCTGGTTCCTGGGGCGCTTCCTTTCGGGTTCGCCCCTCGTCGCGCTGCCTGCGGCGCTCCTCTGAAGCCCTGCCAGCGTCCCTTAAAGCCTTTCACCACCCAACGCGCCTCCGGGAGGCCTTTCCTACCGCCTCGCCCAGGCTCTCAGCCCGCTCGTCTTCGGCTCCCTTTCCTTCCCCGTCCCTTCACGAGGGCCAGGAGCGAGCTCACGCCGTGCTCGGCCTCCTCCTGGCCTCCTGCCTCTCCCCTCGATCCAGCCTCCTCTCTCGCAGCCCCTCGGGGCAGCCCGCACCCTGCAGTGCTCCTCTCCCCGCGGGACCCCCACCCCCCGGCCCCGCAGCTGGAAAGCAGCGAAGGAGAGGGGCTGCCGTGGCTAAACGACGCCGGGAGCTTCGCTGGCATCAGCAAACGCGCGCGCGCAGCTGTTCTCCCCGCACTGAGCGCTTTACAGTTTGCCCAGCTGAGAGGATTTTGCTTTCCTCCTCTCGTTAAATCCGGCGCAGGTTCAGCCCCATGCTGGGTTCGCTCCCTGTTAGGGTGCGGCTGGGATGAAGGAAGAGTTGGTGGCATCCCCCTGTCCGCGGCTGCCGAGGTCCCTGCGTGTCCTGGCCCTGCGGGCACCACCTGGGAGCTCCCCTTAGTGCCCAGGAAGAAATGGACATCAGCTGAGCTGCTCCACGACCCCCCCATGGGACACACGTCCCCCCGCAGTGCCCTCGGGTCACCAGGAGCCGCCCCCCCGTGTGTGCGTCTGGGGCTGGATGGGGTTTTGGCAGCCCCCAGAGACGGTCCAGGAGGCCGAGGAGGGTTTGGGAACGGTCCCACCAGCCCGACCTCCGTGCCCCTTACGCCGTCGGGATTGCGGCCGCTTTGTCTCGGGCAGCCCGCGCCAGCCAGCGGGAAGAAAGGCTCCTTGTCTCGGGGCCGCCGCGCTGCTCCCGGGACGTGTCCGACGGAGAAAAGAGGACGACGGAGGGAGGAGGACAACCGCGGCTCCCGTGCCAGTCCCCTCTCCTCGGCACCCGTGGTCCCGTGCCAGCCGTCGCCCAGCCACAAAGGGCCACCCCCCCCCTCCCAGGAAACCAACGAGGCATTTAAATTTAATGGCCGTCCGTGACCTCTCCGTTTAAAAGCGATTGGGTCTTTGGGTGAAGCCCGTGTGTTGGGAGGAGGCACGTTCCCCCGCGGGGACGGAAAGTCGCGGGGCTCCTCCATCCTCCGGCAAGCCCCGGGCAGGCAGCAGGATGGGGACGTGCCGGCGGCTGGAGGGGAAACTGAGGCACGGCGAGGGACGCGGACCCCAGAGTGAGATGGGCACCAGGGCACGAGAGGGGAAGGGAGGTTGTGTTTCTGCGAGAAACCCGGGGGGGGGTCTGGGTGGGCGAGAGGGCTCCGAAACGGGGCTGCAGGGGCCGTGCCGAGCTGCCTGCACCGTGCCGGCTCCCGGGCGTTAATCCCCAAAACGGGGCTGGGAATTAAGCATCCAGCAGCCGATGGCTGGGGCTGGGAATTAAGCATCCAGCAGCCGATGGCTGGGGCTGGGAATTAAGCATCCAGCAGCCGATGGCGAGCGCCACGAGCAGCCAAAAGGCGACGAGCTGCAGCCTGAGCGCTGCCCGGCCCTGGGGAGCTCGCCGTCCCGCGTGCCTAGTGCACGGCACGCTGAAAATCGCGTGGTGATTAATTGCTTAATTTCCTCTCTCTCTCCCGAGGAGCCAGCGAGCTCCTCTCCGGCAGGCGCGGGCGGGCGGGGAGCCATGGGGCCACGTCCCCCCCCGGGAGCCCGGGGACGGGCGGTGGAAATAGCGGCGGCGCTTCTGGTTTACGCCGCCAGCAGCGTGGCCAACGCCACCGAAGCCACCAGGAGTTTTTCCTTCCTGCTCCGGTCGGCTCGCTGGGGACGGGAGGATCGGCGCGATCGGAGGCTGCAGGCCGCGTGGAAAATCGGCTTCGCCGTGGTTCGGCCCCAAACAGGGTCGGAGCTGCCCAGGGAGTGAGTCCCTGCTGGGGCACCTCGTGAGCTGGTGGGGACACAGGGGTGACACCGCTGGCACCCGTCTCTGTCCAGCGGAGGTGACCGGGAGCACGCTGCGGGTGACGGCCGCGCCGCCACGCACACAGATCTTGTGGGGGGACCCTGTGCCGGGATGGGGACAGAGCAAACGGAGGGGGGGGCATGGAAAAGGGACGGGTCACACGCTGCCCACCCCCCCCCAGGTGGCATTCACCCCTATGGGGCAGGGGGAGATGGGACCCCGGGGGGCGGGTTAGGGTTAGGGTTGGGGTTGGGGTTGGGGTTCGAGTTGAGGTTGGGGTTGGAGTTGGGGTTGGAGTTAAGGTTAAGGTTAGGGTTAGGGTTGGGGTTGGGGTTGGGGTTGGAGTTGGGGTTGGGGTTGGGGTTGGAGTTAAGGTTAAGGTTAGGGTTGGGGTAAGGGTTGGGGTTGGGGTTAAGGTTAGGGTTAGGGTTGGGGTTAAGGTTAAGGTTAGGGTTAGGGTTAGGGTTAGGAGCCACAACCTGGGTTGGGAGAGCGCAGACACCAGCAAGAGGCTTAAGTTTAAAAAAAAAAAAAAAAAAGAAAAAAAAAATGTTTTATTTCAAGGTCTCCCTTTTTTTTGTTGTTTTTACTCATTTCAAAAAAAGTGGGGGTAAAAGTACAAAAAAAGTCGGTCGCGTAACAGCAAAGGTTTAGAAATCACAGCGCGGAACGGACCCAAGCGGCAGACACGGAGCACAAAGCACACACCCCAACGACACGGCGCAGCCGGGGCCGCCCTCGGCCTCCGGCTTCGTACGATTATTATTTTGTTCCTCTGTACAAAACACACCAAAGCATGCCACGGGCGGGAGGGGGGTGGGGGGGACACGGAGGCGGGCGGCGGGCCCCCCCCCGCGCCCTACCCCAGGTTGTTGTGCAGGCAGGGCACCCCGCAGCCCCCCGGCTCCCCCTTGCCGCCCTCCTGCGGGGCCGGCGCCGCGCTGTGGATGCTCGGCGGCTCCTCGTCCTTCAGGCAGGACTTGAGGGAGTCCTGCAGCTTGTGGGGGGCGTTGGGGTCGTCCTGGGGAGAGAGGAGGGGAGAGATTGCTGTGCCGGGCCCGTGCTTGGGCAGTTTGGGTGGCCGGACCCCCACGGACCGCCCCGTGCCACCCCTGCCGTGGGCTCCGCCAAGCTCCCGGTGCTCAAAGCCCCGAGCGCCCCAATCTAGGGCACCTCCAGCGATGGGCACCCAACGCCAACCGCTCCAATCACCCCGCCGTGGGCTCCCCCAGGCTCCCGGTGCTCAAAGCCCCGAGCACCCCAACCCTGGGCACCCCCAGCGATGGGCACCCACTCCCCCGTGAGGATCTCCTCCCTCCTTGGGTTTAAAACCTCTGCCCCTCGTCCCGTCCCTACTCCCTGGCGAAGTCCCTCTCCCTCTCCTAAGCCCCGTTACGTACGGAAAGGCCGCCACGCACCCCGGTGTCCCACCACCGCCTTGCCCCCTTGCCCGCACCCCCAACCTCCTACAGGGCACCGAGGGGAAAAAAAATCCCCCTGCACGCATCCTGGTGGGGGCTGAGCCCACGGGAAGGGCAGACAACAGGGTCCGACCCGTCCCCAGTCACTCGCTCCCAGGAGAGCCCCCAGCACCTCCAGCACCCAAAGCCATGCCCACCCCGAGCCGCCGTGTGTCCCCCCCCCCCAGGACAAGCAGCGACCCCAGGCAGCGCTGGCAGGAGCCCCGCGGGGTTGGATTTATTGCGTTTTGTTAGCGTACAGCCCCGTGCCGCTGCCCGGGGTTAGCAGAGCTCGTCCCCGCATCCCCTCGTGTTCCAACACCGTCCCCTCCGCGCTGCCACCGCTCTTGGGGCAGGACTGGCTGGTGCCGGCGGGCCGCAGCGCATCCCCGCGGTCTGGCACCCCAAAAACCCCTTCCTGGGGCGTCCCCCCCCTTGCTGTCCCCCTCCGGTTTGGGGATCACGCAGCCCCCAGCCGGGCACCGCAGCGTCCCGGCGGGGACGGGGGCACGGGGAACAGCAAGGAGCAGCGGCCGCCCCCCGGCTCCCGGGGACTGGCACCGGATTGAGGCCGGGGCCTCGCCGCGGCGGGAGCCTCCTGCCGGGGTCTCTCGCAGGCACTACGGGTGCTAAAATCGGTCGAAAGACGGGGAAAACGGCTAAGGCCGAGGCTAGAGGGCTCCGCGCTCCTCCTGCGGCTCGCAGGCGGCGAGGCACTTGGCGTCTCTCTGTTGCAACCCGAAAGAGCGGCGGCGGTGGGCGCAGCCCGGGGACCCCGGTGCCCACCTCCCGCACCCCGCGGCAGCTCCTGCTCCGGCACCCCCCGCCCGTGGCCACGACGCCCCCCCCCGCCGTGCCCAGCAGCACAGGGATGGGGACATCCCCCCGGTGTGTGTCCCCCCCCCGGGTCCCCGAGCATCCTTACGTTGGGGTGGGAGCCCTCGGCGATGGTGGAGAGGGAGAAGTTGTCGTTGTGCAGCTCGGACGGGGTGCGGTATCTGCCGGGGGGAGCACGGCGGTGAGCGCCCGCAGCACAGCGGTGCCATGGGGTTGTGGGGTTTTTTTGGGGGGGGGGTCCCCATTGAGCACTTGGGGGGGGAATGGGGGCCTGGGGGGGGAATGGGGGCCTGGGGGGGGGGGGGATGCCCCCAGGTTGGGGGAGCAGGCAGGAGCAGCGGAGGCAGAGGGGGACGCAAGGGCTGGCACAGGCTTCGCTGCTAATTACACTTGGCCCAGGCAAACGCTAATTAACAGTTCATTAGGGACCCGCGCTGGGAGCGCTTTCTCCTCGCCTGGCTCCAGGGACACGGGGATAAGTGGCTGGGGGGGGGGGGGGGGCCGGACCCCGACCTTCACCCACACCAACCCTGCCACCCCAAAGCGTCCCCAGAGGGGCGGTGGCAGCCGCCCTCCCCCCCCCCCCGCCATGGTCCCCGCACCCCATCACAGCCCCTGCATGCCCCCCCCCGTCCCAGTGGCCCCAGTTCCCAGTGGACCAGGTGAACTGGTGCCAGTCCAGAGCGACTCGAAAGGATTAACCACGCAGCGGCGTTTCTACCACCTCCCCCCCCAGCCCTGTGCCACCCCAAAAGCACACGGGGACGGGCGCTTTGGGGACGTGTCCTGTGCCCCCCCGCCCCCCCCCCGCCGCCCCACTCACTTGGTCTTGCGCAGTTTGCTGTTCTCCGTCTTGAGCAGGTAGAGCTTCTTGGCGAAGCAGACGGTCAGCATGAAGAGCAGCAGCAGCACCAGGGCGGCCGAGCCCACGGCCACGCACAGCACCTGGAAGTCGGTGACGATGGACTCGCAGCGCGTCCCCTTGTGCCACGTGTAGTCCTGCGTGTTGCACCTGCAAGGGGACGCGGTCAGGGTCCCGTTCGCCCCCCCCCCCCAGCACCACCACCGACCCCGAACCCGCCGAGCATCCTCGGGGGGCGCCGGGGGCAGCCGACATCTGCGCTCGGGACCGAGCGGGGGGGATTACGGCGGCCGGCGGGGGTGGGATTAGCGCGTGTCCCCACGGGGGGACAGCGCTGGGGCGATGCCTGTCCTTGGCACCCCCCCAAAGGCAGGGTGGCCCCGCAGGGACAGCCCTGGTGGAGCCCTCCACGCGGCAGCATCCCCGTCCCCCCCCTCGTGCCAAGCCCTCCCCGGCGCAATCCCGACAGGCGCCGCGGCCGGAGCCTCGTCCGCGCAGCCCTGACCCAATTCCCGCGCGGATGCGGCGGGCGATGGAGAGCCCCCGGCCCCCGGCGTGGCCTCGGGGAAGGGGACGCAGCCCCAGGCAAGGGGACATGGCCCCAGGGAATGGGACATGGGCCAGCTGTGGGGAAGCCAAGCATCGCCCCGAATCCGTCACCCTCCTCCAGGAGGCCGCCGGGGCCTCCCCGATGTCCTCCACGGGGACGTGCCCCCCGACACGTGCCGCAGCCCGGGGCGAAGCAGCCCCCCCGACACCCCCGTCCCTACCTGCAGAAAGCCCCGAGGCCCTCCACCAGGTAGCACTGGCCGCCGTTGTGGCAGTAGCTGGGGACGAGGTCGCAGACGGAGCGGCAGGAGCCGTTGTGCCGCACGAAGCCGCTCCGGCACTCGGTGCCGTTCTCCGGCACCAGGCGCTCCCCGGGCCGCGGCGGTGCTGGGGGGCTGCCCCCCGCGGCACCGGGGGGCTTCGGCGGCCGGGCGCTGGGTCGGGGTCCCCGCGGTGCCGGCGGGACGCGGGGCACGGCCGAGGCGGGCGGCCGGTAGCCGTTCTCGTCCTCCAGGCCCCCGTCTTCCTCCTCGTCCTCCTCATCCTCCTCTTCCAGCTCGTCCTCCTCTTCCTCCTCCTCGTCCCCCTCGGCGTAGAAGGAGGTGGTGGGGTAGAAATCGGACTCGTCGAAGGGCGTGAAGTCGTCGTACAGCTCGTGGAGGGCCCACGGCGTGGCCCCGCCGCCCGGCTCCCGCCTCGCCGAGCCGGCCGCCCCCCGGCCGCCCCCCAGCCCCTCGCCGCCCTCGAACAGGTCGTAGTAGTCGACGTCGATGATCTCGGGCGCCGGCGGCTCGGCCGTGCCCGGCGTGGCGGTGACGGGCTCCTGCACGTCCAGCCAGGTCCGGTCCGTGCGGCCACGAGCCCCCTGCGCCGGGGCCGGGCTGGATGAGGCCAGCCAGAGCTCCCGCCCCGAGTCCCCCGGCACCGGGGGCCGCACCGCGGCCGAGCCCCCGGCCGCCAGCAGCAGGTCGGATTCGGCCGAATCGGTGCCGAGCCCCGGGCTGGGGAGGCCGGGGCTGGGGAGGCCGGGGCTGGGGAGGCCGGGGAGGCTCGGCGGGGCGGCCGTGAGCCCCCCCAGGAACCCGGCTCCGTGCAGCGAGGCCCGCGTGGGCTGCTCGCCGCTGCCGGCCTCCTCGGGGCTGCCGATGGCCACCGCCACCGCGCCGCCGTCGCCGGGCCAGGTGACACCGGTGGCCGCCTCGCTGCCCTCCGCCGAGCCGGGCGTGGGGGGCAGAGCGCTGGCGTCACCCTCCCCGGCACACCCCGGGCACCCCGCAAGGCGCCCGGCCGTGTCCGTGGTGGAGGCCGTGCCCCCCCCGGGGGGCTCTAGCTGGGGTCCCAGCGGGGTGTCGCCGGCCGACGGGGCCCCCCCGGGGCTGGTGCCGTTGCTCGGGGTCCCCGGGGGGGCTCCGCTCGCCGGGTCCCGTTCCGGGGAGCCCCCCCAGCCTCTGCCTTCAGCCTCGCTGCCATTGCGGGGGGGCCACTGGGGCGCTGCGGGGAGCACAAGGACACAGCGGCGTCGGGGGGGGCCCCGCGCACCCCCTGGGCTCCACCTCGCACCGGGAGCCCCCCCCCCCGGCCTGCAGCGGGTCCCCCCCCAGCCGTGACCCCCCCCGGGGGTCCCAGCATCGCCCCCGCTGCCCCCGGCCCCTCCCGGGGGCTCCTGTCGGCCCCCAGCCCCCCCACCGCACGGGGATCCAGCCCTGCAGAGGGATCGAGTCGCCTGCAAGGGGATCCGGCCCCCGAACGGAGGGATGCAGCCCCCCCCCCCGGGGGGGGGGGATCCAGCCCTGCAGAGGGATCCAGTCCCTGCCGAGGGGATCCTGCCACATGCCAGGGGATCCAGTCCCCCCCCCCCCCCCCCCGCCCAACCATGGGATCCCGCCCCTGCAAGGGGATCCGGCCCCCGCCCCCAGACACATAACGGGATCCACCCCCACCCCCCCAGCAAGGAGATCCAGTCCCTGCGAGGGGATCCAGTCCCTCCGGGGGGGGGGGGGGGGGGCTCCGGCCCCCCCAAGAGCGGATCCCAGCCCCCCAAAACGCATCCCGATCCCCCCATAGCGGATCCCAGCCCCCCCATAACGGGATCCCAGCGCCCCATAACAGACCCCAGCCCCCCCCAACAGACCCCAGCCCCCCCATAACAGACCCCAGCCCCCCCCAACAGACCCCAGCCCCCCCATAACAGACCCCAGCCCCCCCATAACAGACCCCAGCCCCCCCCTAACAGACCCCAGCCCCCCCCAACAGACCCCAGCCCCCCCCAACAGACCCCAGCCCCCCCCTAACAGACCCCAGCCCCCCCTAACAGACCCCAGCCCCCCCTAACAGACCCCAGCCCCCCCCAACAGACCCCAGCCCCCCATAACAGACCCCAGCCCCCTATAACAGACCCCAGCCCCGCACCAGGACCCGGCCCCCCCCCCCCCCCCCCGCCGCAGCCCCCCCGGCCCCTGCCCAGCCCTGCGAGCCGGGGGCCGCCCCCCGCCCTCCCACAGGTGGGCTCGGCCCCGCCGGGACCCGGCCCCGGGCAGGGGGGATGCGGCCCCCCCCCATAACCCCCCCCAGGACCCCCCCCCAGGTCCCCGCACGTACCGGGCGCGGCGGGGCCGAGCGCGGCGAGCAGCAGCAGGGCGAGGGCGGCGCGGGGCGGGGGGGCCATGGCGGCATGGACGGGGCCGCGGCACCGCCACCGCCACCGGCACCGGCACCGGGAGCGCCACCGGCACCGGGCGGCCGCGGCTCCGCCCGAGCCCCCGCTCCCGAGCCCGATCCGGAGCCCGCCGCCGCCGCCGCCGCCGAGCTCCGCGCCGGGGGGGGGCCGGGCCGGGCCGGGCTGGGGGCGGGCGGGCGGCACCGGCTCCGCCCGCGGGGACTGGGGGGCGCCGAGATGGGGGCGCCGGGACGGGACCCCCCCCCCCCCCCCAAATCCCGGCACCGGGAGCCCCCCCGCCGGGACACCCCCATCGCTCTCCCCCACACCCCCGTCTCTCCCCCCTGCATCCCCCCCAGTACCGGGTCCCACCCCCCCATAGCTCTCCCAGTACCGGGACCCCCCCCCCATAGCTCTCCCAGTACCGGGACCCCCCCCCCATAGCTCTCCCAGTACCGGGACCCCCCCCCCCCCATAGCTCTCCCAGTACCGGGACCCCCCCCCATAGCTCTCCCAGTACCGGGACCCCCCCCCCCATAGCTCTCCCAGTACCGGGACCCCCCCCCCCATAGCTCTCCCAGTACCGGGACCCCCCCCCCCCATAGCTCTCCCAGCACCGGGACCCCCCCCCCATACCTCTCCCAGCACCGGGACCCCCCCCCATAGCTCTCCCAGCACCGAGACCCCCCCCCCCATAGCTCTCCCAGTACCGGGTCCCCCCCCCCCATAGCTCTCCCAGCACCTGGACTCCCCCCCCAGCAATCCCAGCACCGGGACCCCCCCATCTCCCCCCTCTGCCCCCCCAGATCCCTCCCAGCACCACGAATCTCAGCCGCTGTCATCCCCCCCCCACCGCTTGGTCCCCTCTCAGCATCCCCAAACAGCCCCCCCATGGCAGGACCCCCCCACCAGCACCAGCTGCCCTCACTGAGCCCCCCCCTCACTGGCCCTGTGTGGGGTGAGGGGGGACATCCCTGCACCAGGACCCCCCCCCAGCATCTACAACCAGCACAGGGACCCCCCCCCCCGCAGCCCCAAACCTGGCACTCAGCTGGGGGGCGCCCGCACCCCTCACCCGGGGTCACTGCGGGGCTGGGACAGGGGCTGGGACCCCCCCCCCAGGTGAAGACCCCGGTGCTGGGGCAGCCGCTCTGCTCCTCCTGCCCCATCTCCTGCCCACGAGCACTTTTCTCCCAGAAAATGCTCCCCAGGGTGGGCACCGGGCATTTTTTGGGTGTGGGGGGGCCTGATTCTGCCCTGCGGCGGGGTGTGAGGATGGGCAGGGGGTGAGGATGGGGACACGGGCAGGGGACACGGGCAGGGGACACGGGCAGGATGCGTGCCGGTGGCTGCCCCAGGCCCCTGCCCGTCGCGCGCCGGGGAGGCCGCGGCGGCACAGAGGCCGGATTGAGCAGGGGAAGAGCCGGGGAGGAAAAGCATCGCGTGGACGTGACCGGCGTAGTAATGGGGCCGGGGTGAGCCGAGAGAGGCCACGGGGGAAGAGGGGGGGACGGGGTTGGGGCAGGAGCCCTGCAGATGCGCGGCCGGGGGTTTGGTGTGGGCATGGCCCCGGGTGCTTGCGTGGGGGGGCTCCAAGCCGTCCCTGCGCCCCCCAGCCCCACGCGTGCCCCCACGGCGCCTTCACGCTGCTGGAGCCACGCAGGGGTGCGTGCGCTCCCCTGCCCACCCCGGGGCAGCACCCGAATCCCCCGTGTGCCGCTGCCAAGGTGCGGGGACACGGCCCGTTGCGTCCCCAGGTGCTCACGGGGACACCACACCCGTGAGGACACCACGCTCACGGGGACACCGCTGCGTGCACAGTGACACCGTGTGCACCTCGAGGTGCAGCGGGCACCCAGCCCGTGCCCGCAGCGCTGCTTTCCTCCGTGCACGCGCCCCTGCAGCGCTTCGAGGCCGGGCAGGCGGTCGGGGCGGTGACGTCCCGGTGCTGCCACGCGGTGCTGCGGGACCGATCCTGCTCTCAGTACCACAACCACCACGCTTCTCCGAACCGCCCAGGGAGAGCCCGAGGGTCCCCAAGGTCACCTCGTGTCCTCCAACGCAGCAAAAAGACACCGGCCGCTCCCGCACCCTGGTAAAGGATGCGCAGAGCAGGGCCAGGGCTACATTTGGGTGCCCCCAGGCCCGCCGTGCCCACCCTCGATCCCCGCCGGCGTTGCAGGGACCGGAGGAGCTGTGCGGGGACCTGGGGGCAGGCGTCCCCGCTCCCCCCAGCGCTGCGCCTGGCCGGGCTCCCCGTGCCGTGAACAAACCCGGCTCTGTCCCCGCTCAAAGGGGGATTGAAGGGGCTGCACCTGCTTAATATTCCCCGCGCTTCCGCCCCTGAATGCACCGGGGCTCCGGCGCGGAGCTGTTTCCAAGGGGACCCGGCCAGGGGCCGCCGAGGGCAGCGGCAGCCAGGGACGAGGATGGGGAAGAGGCAGCGGGGAGCTGGGTGCTCCCCGTGGCAGGGGCTGAGGCCCCAGTGGGTACCCACTGTCACAGGCACAGGCTTGGCGATGGCAGAGGGGAGCCTGGGGACGAGGACAGGGCTGGGAGGGAGGCGTGGGGCAGGGGGACGGAGCCTGGCCGAGGCCGTGGCCCCTTTCTTGCACCCTTGCCCAAACCCCAGCAACCCATCCCCATTTTGTCTTCATTAGGGGCAGGAGCGGCAGCAGAGGGGTGGAAGGGCAGCAGGACGGACAGCCAGAGGGACAGACAGAGGCTGCCCAGGACAGGGAGGCGGCAGCAGCTCCATCTGGCAGCGGGGAGCACGGTGCTGCAGGGGCACCCCCTCTGGATATTTCATTTTCCGCAAGGCCCCCGGTGCTGGGCTGGGTGAGCCGAACCCAAGCGGACGCGGCGATCCCTCCTCTTCCTCCTCCTCCTCGCAGAGGTGGGCAGGGGGCTGTGTAGGGCAGGGGGCTGTGAAGGGCAGGGCCCTGCTGCCCCTCGGGCCTTCCCGGGTGGCAGCGATGCTCAAACCTCTTCCCCCTCCGAATTTTTTAATTGCCAGGCAGCAATTCTTTAACTGCCAGCCCCAGCAACGCTAAAAACAACACGGGGGCTGCAGCCGCGCCGCCACCCCGCTGGCAGCCTTAAAGCCCCGACTGATCCCAGCCCTTCCGGGGGAGCAAGGGGGGATGAATTCAGACACCTCGCACGTATCAGGCGCCTGCCACCCCCCGTGGTGCTGAGCAGACCTGAACGTTGCCGTAAGCCTAGGACAGGAGCTGTGCTTGGGGGTGCAGGACGGGTGAAGAGCCTCGCGGCTCCAGCTGAGCACGTGTCGATGCCAGGACCTGCTGCCCCTGGGGGCCGGAGCTGCTCAGGCCCTCTCCCATCGACCAGAGGCTGACGAAGCCGTCAGCTCCCCAAAAAGCCCAACCCAGCCCACGCAGGGAGCTCCTGGCAGCAGGTTCAGAGCTGCTCCCACCCAGCCCGGCTGCAGGCAGGGCAGAGCCCCAGGGCCGGGGCTGCAGCCGTGGAGAGGAAGGGGGCAGAGCTCAGGGCTCGCACGACTGCTCTGATCTGCAAAGATTTAAAGAAATTAAGAAAAAAAATCAGCCTGAGCTGCGTTGGTGAGCAGAACAGCACCCTGAGATCCTGCCGGCTGCGCTCAGTACCGTCTGCACGTTCACAGCAGCACCAACAAGTGACAGCAAAGCCGGCACGGGCTGGGCTAAGCTGGTGCCAGCAGCACCTTCCTGCCCCTCCGAGCTCGAGAGACCTGCGCCGTGCTTAGAGGCTTGCGAAGGTGGCACCGAACGCGATGCACTTGAGAAACGCGTCTCAGCGTCAAGGCTTTCCTTTCATTGCTGCTGGAAAGGAGGATGAATCAAAGCAGCCGTTTAACAGCGAAGGACGCGGAGCGAGGACGGCGCTTTGCCCAGCTGAAAACAAAGGAAAAAAGCTCGGGAGGGCAGAAGTGCTGAACCCCGCCGGTGGACGCTCACCTTCCCCTCCCACGGGTGTTTAATGACCTCCGTGGCTCAGGCTTTGTTTCGTCTGAAACAGGGAAGCCAAAACAACAGCGAGAACCGGGTCCAGAGGCTGCAGAAATCCTCCCTGCACGCACGCAGCCGAGCTCCCGCCCCAAGCAGCCTCCAAGTGCTGTGGTGCCGAGGCTGCCTCCGCTTCCCCGCGTCCTCTACCGCGTCCTGGCCTCCTGCTGGGGATTTGGGTGAAACGGACCCTTGCTGTGGGTCCAGCTCTTCACCCGTGCATCGTCCACTGCTCCCGACCGCCCTCCCCACAGCTCCGCTCGGCAGCGGGGAAGGCTGCTGGTTTCGGCACGAACCAGGTGGTTCCCATCACGCTTCAGCTTGGAAGGAGAGAAAACGAGGGCTTTGGGAAATAAATCCAAATTCACCCCGAAGAGGTGTTGCAGCTCCCCTGTAGTGACCCCCAGCAGCCTCCCCCCAGCAGCGAGCACCCCTGGGGCTGCCAAAAAAGGTCCCCGAGCTGTGATCCCCGGTCGGAGGCTTCAGTGAAAGGGGGAATTTCCACGCAGACAACTCGTGGAGAAGGTGCAGACAATGCACAAAGCTGTTCCTAAAGAGTTGGGAAGGGAGCGGCAGAGCCACAGGAGCAGGGGGGCACTTGGGGTGCCCCTTCCCTGCCCCCATGTCCCCCTGGTCGCTGAGGGCTGGCAGCACCCACGGGGTTATCCCGAGCAGCTCCGTGCTTGTTGCTGCCAACCTGCGGCTGCACAGCTTGAAAAGGAGTTTCCAGACTCGCCAAATCCTTCCTTTTAGTTTCTCATGGGAAAGGAGGAGGAATTGGAACAAGGGCAGCGGAGAACAACGCGCACCCTCAGGCTCCCCAAACTCTTTAGGTGTCCCAGCACGCAGCTTTTGCTTTAATTCAGTTAAAGGAAAAAAAAAAAAAAAGGAGCTTTTCAGGAACCACACGGTGGAGCTGGTATTGCCAGGCACGACACAAGAGTGGCCAGGAGCTTTGGGATGTTGTTAAAGATGCGGAGACGATTCAAGACGTGGTGTGTGTGTGTGACTGTCCCCACAGCTGCCCCACCGCTCCTCTGCAAACCCCGCGCATTACGACGGTGTGAACAGGAGGAAATCGCTCTCCAAAGCCTGCGCCTCCCTGTGCCCGTGCCACCAGAGCCGGGGTGACGCAGCGCCATCAGTCCTCGCTCTTGGGGCCAGCCGCTCGCTGTCCCTGCAGCACAAGCCGGGTCCCCGAGGGCCCGCAGCCCCCCTCCGCTGCCGAGCCACCAGGCAGCCCAGCCTCGGCAATCTGACCGCAAAGCCCCGAAGGTGCACAAAGAGAAAAGACAGGGCTGAAGAAGGGACACCGTGCCCTACGCTGCTCTTCGTAGTCCTCAAGAGGGGGGAGAGGAGAAGCAGCAGCAGGGGGAAAACCTCCCCGAAGGCAGCGGCAGCGCATGCACAGAGCGATTTACCTGTCTCACCTGGCCCTAAGCAGGAGGAGCAGCCACCACCGGGGGCATTCAGCAGAAGACCCCAGCCCCGAGGTGCTCCTGTGCCGTCCTGCAGCAGCTAAGGAGGAATCCCCAGCCAAAAGGAGGGCACGCGCTCTCTTGGCATAACCGATCCCGTTCCTCTCGATGCCTCTCAGACCATCGCACCCCTCGCACGTCCCTGCTTTCGTGCCTTTTGTTCTCCAGCTTCAGGGAACAACGAGGGCCTGCACGTATTACACGCACAGACCTGGGGTGCCCTGGAAGAAGTGCTGTTGTCAGAGGAAAAGCAGTTCCTCGGTTAATAGCGGCAGCATTGGGAAGATAACCCAGGCTGGGCTCCCAGCTCCAGTTTAATCAAAAGGCAACCCATCCCGGCAGGCTCTGGAGCCCTGCAGGACAGGACAGAAGATCCGAAGATCCATTCGAATTAAACAATTAACCATGAAGCTGGTATGGGAATAGAGGGAAGGTGGGACCCCGCTAGGTCAGTGGGCCCAGTCCTCCTCTTTTGAAAACGCCACCTCCGAGCGGCTCTTCCAAGTGCTTCATTCAGCCAGGGGTGTGAGCGTGAGCAGTTGTCCAAGGCAGCGGTAGCGCAGCAAGGGTGTGTGAAAGCAGGAATCAAAAAGAAAATCATCCTAGGCCTTGAATGCTGTTTTACCTCATCCACATTCATGAAGGGTTTCAAAATCTGAAATATTTCCCGAAGCAGATCACCCAGCGCATTGTGAAGGGCCTTCACTCACCTGCCTCGCTCAGATGTCTCCCAGCTCGCCGGTAACAAGCTCTGGCTTTGTGCTCGCTCCGCCGTGGTTCGGACGCAGCCCCCAGACAGCCCCATGTTGTACCAGCAGCGCTCGGCAAATCCGCAAGGCGCACCGTGAGAGACCAGACTGCAGACAAACGGGCCCGAGCTTTGTACAAAAAAAGACTTTTTTATTTCACAAAATTGGGTGGCTGTGTTGCAGGAATAAAACCGGCCCTATACAGAGGATCAAGATGAAAAAGTCAGCACATGTATTATTTATACAGGAACACAACAGTGTCAAGAATTCAGGTACTCTGTAGGATCATCACTAGTACAGTAAAAAATAGTCTCCATCTGGATCCTTTATATTTGAAGTTGATCGCGCTAAAAACAACCTGAGGTTATTCTAAACCGGACTACGGTCTGAACCAGAATCCCATGCTCACCCCAACGACCCTGGAGGGAAAGGTAACGTCGGGAATGAATTTCCTTTGTGGAAGGTGGAAGGCAGGCGGGCCCTGACCGTTCTCTGCTAGGCACTGTGGATTCTTAGAGCTTGACAGTGGAAAGCGTTATTCCTATGCGCTGGAAGGATCGAGGCCGCAGCCAATTGCCTGAGCATGCAGCCGGTGTGCAGACAGCCCAGGAACGGTCACCCCACGCTCGCGCACTCTCAGGACCTGAAGTCCAACCCTTAGCGTCGACGAGTCGATCACCTGAGTGCTCTTCAAAGCAAATCCTTGTTTTTTAAGCCTGGTGACATACGTGGTTCTGCGGGCTTCGGGTTATTTGGGAGACCTCTCTCTGGGCAAGCCTCAAAACACCACCTCGCCCCGAGAGCCGCCCGTTCAGTACGGGAGCAGTCTCCAGACGCTTAGCGTGAAACCTCTCGGTCTGGGGAGAGGGCAGAGGCCCCGGGGCAGGCAAAGGGCTCCTCTGCAGCCGCCAGCGACTGGCGGAGCAGCAGCTCGGGGCCGCCTGGCTCCTGCATCGTACCCGAAGGACTGCTCCGGTGGTCTCGTTCAGAGCACTCCCAGACTTTTGCCTTGCCCACAACCCCACCGACAGCAGCCTCGAGGAGGTCCGCGAGCGGAGGCGGTGTGTGCACGAGGGGCTCTCCCAGTCCCGATCCCGAAGCAGCGTACCGCGGCCACTGACCTCTGCCCACGCCGGCTGTCGCAGGAGGTAGTTCTGGCATTCGCACCCCAGCCATCCCAACCCAATCCCGTATGCTAGCACTTCTTTGCTACCTACTTTTTTTTTTTGTTCATTTTAAAAAGTAAAAAGTATATGCTCCAAAAAGAGGGACTAAAAATCGCGTTTTTATTCCTCAGTTGGCTACTGTACCAAACTACTCAGAGGGAAGGTTCAACTACCACCTTCAAAGGCAAAAGAAAGGTAAAAACTGGAGCAAGAAAACTCCTACCGTTGAGTGGTTTTATTCCAATTGATTTACTCCTGGCTTCATTCACACTGGATCAATATTTTCTTTAATAAGTTAGCGAGGCAGCCCCCAGGACTCAGCTACTGTCCTTAATGATCAGGTATCTCTAATGAACATGGCTGGCATTCCTGCACCTTCCGTGCTACAGCACGCCCTTATTTATTTTCCTTTTTAGCCCAAAGCACTGGTTTAGCATCCAATCTTGATGCTTTGCTCGTTCTGCCCGGAGAACCTGAAGCACGAAGCCACAGGTGGATTGGGCACGTGCTGCATCCTAAAGCTCAGTTAATGCCTTAAAAGCTTCATTTTTTTTTCTTTTTTTTCTTTTTTTTTTTTTTTTTTATGCTCCCCAGGAGAACCCAAAGCTCAAAACACCAAGATGAAAGAAAACCAGAGTTGAGGACGCTCCGGAAGGCAAGCAGACCCAAGTGTAAAGGACTTCCCACCAGCAACACGGGAGCATCGCTGGCATTTCTGATCTAAAGATTTCCCAAAGGAGTGCCGAGTACTGCCAGGCTGCGAGCGGAGGGGACAGGGGGAAAGAGACTCTGTGTGTGTGTGCTTGTACACGTGGATGTGCGTGCGCACACACACGGCTGGGGCAGGTCAACGGGAGGCAAAAGCCCCCCCCGGGGAACAGAAGGTAACTGAGGAGTTATTTTTGGTCACCACTATGTTGCTGTAGAAGTTCCTTCTTCCTCGACTGCTTAGGGAGCTGCTGAGGCCGGCGGGGCTCCTGCCGGAGGTGGGGTCACCCCTTCCGCTGGTGGAGGCGGCTGCGCAGGGGGGGGATCTGCAAGGACAGCAGAGGAACAGTGAGCTGGGTGCTGAACGGGCGGAGGAGCACAGCACGCCCAAGTGGCCGGCTCAGCCCGGCCCCAGGAACGGCCACGGCTGCGGCTTCCCCCCCTCTAAGCATCACAGGAGCCCCCCGGCACGCCTCATCACGCCTTTCCTACCCCTGAGCGCTGCACGAGCTCTGTGAGAGGGGAAAAACCTTCCCCGTTTGTACAGAGAAGACGAGAGGCGTGCAGCTCACCGGGTAGTAAAGTTCACATCACGCAGCTTTCAGAGCTGGAGTTAGTATTTCTCATCTCCGTGCTCGAGCCTTCAGACACGGCCCTCTGCTATTTAAAATAGATGGAACAATACATCTCGTACACACAGAGCCTGCACTTCAGCTCTGCGCGGCGTATGTAGGTTAAAGCAGAGGAATCCACAGCTGCAGCAAGTGGAAGGGGAGAGATGAAGTACACAAAAGGCCAGCTTTCGTGCGCGCGGAGGAGATGCTAATGGAACATGACTGACTTGTTTAGTAGGGGAGGAAAAAAAAAAAAGAAACCGAGGTAAAGGAAAAGAGCAGGCAGGAATACAACCTGACATGAGATATTCCCAGAGGTAGAGGCTCAGAGAAATGGAAGAAAAAGTAAGGAAAGCTAGAGCTCTAGGAGAATAAAGAGCAAATATCTGCACAGAAATAGCATCCGAACGAGAAGTAATTCATGCTTACGCTGATTAACACCAGTGAGTCAGTACTCCTCGGCAACTCCCTTCAGCTGGAGCCCAAATGGGATGACTTCTCCCAGTTATTTTTTGCAAGAGGTACTAAAAGCGATTACAGTCGCTGCCTGGGTGGCGACAGCTACGCAGGGAGGCAGGCCAGCAGCTTGCCCCGGGCTGCAGGTAATGCAGCCCGATTTATCGAGGAAGTCACCGCAGCATCCTTCCTGCGCCAGCCATTCAGCTTTCCTTCTACTCTCTGCATTTGGCCACGTCCTTATGCTCATTCAAGTAACACCCACACGGTGGCTACTGACTTTTTTTTTCTTTTTGGCTGGCATAAATCGACTTCGTTTTCAGAGTATTTATACCATGTAAGGAACGTTCCCAATATACTTTTTGCTTTTTTTAAATTAGTGCTTCCTCTTTAATTCCACAGTGCTAAGTTGTCAGTTTTTATATTCCGATCTATTTAAGGACTTGGCTATAGTTTGTTCGTGAGGCTCTGCTGTGCGTTCTCACAGACTTAGCCGACAGAGGTTTTTGACAAAGACTACAAAGCCTTAGCACCATAATGAATAAAATAACGGATGTTATAAATAAAATAAAGGACAACGGAGTACGTTCGGATGCCTAGAGGGGAGACGAGCACTTAAAGCTTCAAGCACACCTCTGGAACCAGTCTTTGGCTGCCAACACGTACAGATATGATTCCCGCAGCACATAACGGGGTTTTCAGCTACAATGGCTTTTCCAGCAACGAGGCAAGCCACAGAAAAGCCACCCCACGCCAGGTACAATCAAAACGTTACCGGTGGAGATCACTTACACATGCCGTTTGGAGCTGCTAGAGGAACGCGGGGTCCGATGAGGTTCCCTGACATCGGCGACATGCCGGGTGGGGGAGGACCGCCGCCGGCCGGGTGGATGTTGGCCGAGACGCTCGGCATCATCCGTCCTGGCATGGGCTGCCCAGGCATCATCGAGCCGGGCCCTGGCATCTGACCTGCAAGAGCATCGAAGAGACACGGTAATGAGACTCGGAGAAACGCGGACGTGATCAGGAAACAGTCCGGTCGTTCTCTGAGCAGTGAGAAAAGCCGTCTTGCAAATGGGAGCCAACCCTGTGCACGCTCCGAGTGCCACCTCCATCCACCCCAAAGAAATGCCTTCGCATCCCCCATGCCAACACGCTCCCTTCAGGAAGAACTCCTGGGCACTTGTCATCTCTCAAAAGCATCAGCAGGAGAAGCGAGTGGAAGATAACACACAGCTCTCTTCAAACGAAGCCTCGCTAAAATGGCATTTAATATCAATCCAAACAAAGGCACAGGAAACAAACTGCTAGAACAACGAGACATTGAATTAAGAGCACTTGATGAAAAAGAGCAGCCACAAAGCCTAATGGATTAATTTAACGGGAGAAATTAAATCATTTCATTAAAAATTAGACTGTATAAGTATTTCCACTGCTAAAAAAACCTACTCTGATGTGATGGAGGTTCCGATAAATCTCCTTTGCTTATCAGCTCTGCAAGAGACCTTTGTGTTTCAGCAGCGTCAAGGAACTGTTAGGACCGCACGGCTTTGGACACCCACAACTTGCGGATTTGCTGCTTTAAAACCTCATTTGAAGAGATTATTTTGCATAATCCAATTATATTTATTTTTACACGTATACAAAGGTAAAGTATTTTAGTTAGTAAAGCAGCTACTAGGCATGGGTTGTAAAGGCTCACTCCGGAGGAGCACACTTCAGCCCCGAACCCGGTGAAGCAGTTCCACCATTCACGTGGAACGAAGCACGATGGCAGAGCCCTCCGACGAGGAAGGCTCTGAGAACAGTACATAAAAGCACCACAGCCACACCGGCAGTTAAAGCCAAAAAAGTGCAAATGCCATATTTGCGATCAAGGCAAACTTCCCAGGGTTTGGTGCCTCTGCCAACCACACAAGTCTCCCGGCTCAGCCACGTCCCTCCCGAGGACGCACACCTCCCACCTAAAGCACTGGGTGCTCACCAGGCCCTTGGGTGCTGGCCTCTGGTTTAACGTGCTGGGTAACGACAGGCAAAATCCTGCTCTCGGAGAAAGGCAGGCTGTCCTTGCACAAAGGCAAGGCAGGGCCACAGGATAAGGGAGTACTTGCTGCTGAAAGCCGAGCCGGTGACAGCCCCGGTGCCCAAGAATCCAACACACCTCAGCTCATGGGCTTCGTACAGCCCCGATGCCAAATCACCCGAAATTCGTAGAGACTCAGAAGCACCGGACCATGGAAACAACGCGGGAGCTCATGGTCACACAACAAGAGGTCCAAGTACCAGCCTGATGCTGCTCCACCACGGGAACAAGACTAGCACGCTCGCAAGCAGCAGATGTGAGGCTCTCTGGAAACATCCAACCTCTCAAACGTTCACAAAGGACAAGAACTCTGTGTATTTATCCCCAGACACGCTCCGCCGCTGGTAAGCGGCCTGCAGCGCAACACCACGGCATTTCCATCACTTTTCATTAAAGAGCAGCAGCCAACCACAAAGCCTGCCTACGGTTGAGCCTCAAATCCCCTCTTTTATCCCCAGCAGTACCAAAACATTTCCTGCTCTGGTGATGGCGAAGAGGTGACTCGAAGCAGACCCCTGGAATCCTTACTCCTCTGGTCACCAGCCTGAGCACGAGAGGAAACGCGGGGCATTTCCTAACGCTACACTGCACGCCTCTGTCCTCAGCCCCTCCACGCAGAAAGCTGCAGCCCTTGACTGTCTTTGGTCGCCCTCAGCTGACCTCACTCCGGTTTACTGACATCTTTCTTGTACTGGTGGGCCCAGTGCCCCAGACGTGGTCTAACAACCAACACGGGGCAAGGCCTCCCAGGTACAGGCTTTGCATTCGTCCTCGCTGCGTTTCACAAGGCTCCTGCCAGCCCGTTCCTCCGGCCTGTCTCAGTCCTCCTGAACAGCACCCCTGCCCTCAAGCACATCAACACGTAACGCTCAGATAACCGAAGATTTAAGCAGACTTGGCATGAATTTACTGCCACGGGCATCTACGCATCTGTCCAGCTCACTCAGGGTTGAGGAGTGGGCAGAAAGGGCACAGCAGGACACGGCAGGCAACACGAGAACAGCGTCACTGAAAGCAACAACCCGGCACAGCCTGGGACTTAAAAACATGATGATCCATTAGTGCTAGAAGTGGGGCAGGAGCTACAGGATCAGTGCTGCTGGGTTTACACCCGCAGACCCTGCACCACCCTCCTCCAGAGCTGGAGGGATCGGCACAAGGCCGTTGCATCCCGGTTCTGTATCAGAGGGCAGAGCTCGGAAACCTCAGCCTGCGGCTTCGCAGAAGTCAGTACAGCTGGGAGACGGAAAGCAGGCAGCTCTGCACCATTCCTTACGGCTGCCGATGTGCAGAAACCGATTTGGTGGCTTCTACGACCTCGGTGGTAGCAGCACGGCTCTGAAGCGCGGCCTGATGGAGAACGGGTGCACGAGGGCAGCTGGGCAGCTCCGGCAGCACGGATCGTCCTGATCTGCGTGAGACAGATGTGGGAACTTCCGACATGCCTGGCGTTACGTGATGACCTGTGGCACTGGAGTCACAGCATACGAGAGGACAGCTTGAATTCCAGGTCGCTGAAAATTCTGGGCAAAATATTAAAACAAAACCAAAGTCCTGCATCGCCAGCTATCTACCCAGAAGAAAATGAGATTCGTTTGGCCGCTTTGCTAACCGATACCAAGCAAGCCTATTCTCTTCAATTATGAAATGTCCTGGCTATTGCCAACTCAAAGGAGTTACTTTCCAGGAAAGATTTATACCCTCCTGCTCCATTTACCTGTGCCCCTTCACCTTACACTAAGCAGTCCCCCAAGAGCAGCCGGTATCTTCAGGGGTTGCTGTCGTAAATGCAGTCTGTTCCCCAGAGCCCAGAACACAACACTGCGGGCTGGTTTCCTGTGATAGGTAGGGAAGGAATTTGAGCATTTGCCTCACCGTCCTGATGGGCCGCCTGTTCCTGGTCAGTCTGAAGTTTTCGGGTGCACTCACGACCCCATTTAAGAGCAGCAGAGCTGGTGTAGAGACGTGGGCATGCAGCAGACGTGCAGAGGTCAGACCTACCAGCAGCTCGGGACACAGCAGTGCCAGTGTGGCTCCCTAAGCACCGAGCACCAAATGCTCCAAGAGCACAACTGCGGAAGGCTGGATCTGCACTCACCCTGTTTTAACAGCCTTCGCTGAGTATCTGCTGCCTACCAGGATCTGAGGCAGCAGCACAAGCCTCTGTGCTGGCCCAGCATGCATACTCACAAACTACAAACTACTCGTGAAAAGCCAGATTTGCCAGAGAACAGAGAAACTGGCCTGCCAAGCTTAAACACTGGCACAACGTGTCCAGCTCTGGATTAGCTCACACCAGCAGAAGCAGCACTGCTTCTTGCCACGTCCCCATCCTCCCACACCTCGACTCAAACGTTGTACTCTGGAAGGAGACAACACAAGGACGGCCACGCTCGGTACACCAAGACAACGTTATTATGCCGCTAAGAACTCTAGCTTGAGCACGTCTTTATTTTTTAATGAACTCCTGTATTTTCAACTACAAAAAATAATGAAGGGAAACAACTGCATCTGCAAACGTCCAGAAACAAAGGGAGACTACCGAGCAGATACAGGGCAGCTGAAACTACAGTGGCAGGTCTGAACCTGTGCCAAAAGCAGAAACCAGAGGCTAGAACAGCCTGGAGATGCAGAGGGCTTTGCAGCAAAAGGACAAGACAGTCACAGGTACAAGTCAAGTTATTCACTGGCAAAACAAAGGTTGAGGGGGGAACAAAAGTGAAAAAAATCAGCACATCACAGCGGTGTTGCAGAAGCCCAGGAAAGCCAGGAACTGAGAAATCCCCAGCCTGGGAGCTGCCATTTGACACAAGCCTGAAACTCTCCAAGCACAGTTTGGCTTTCTTCCTTCTAACGCTGCATCCCTGCAAGGCTCTCCCCATGCAAATGAAACGATTAGCACTGGAGAACCTCTTCTGAAACACCTGAAGCTGGATCAGGCTTACTGCATATGCAGACATGCTTCACATGAGGTCTTAAGAACCAATTAAATCAACTTAAAAATTGGTTTCTTTGTAAATTCAAATTGCATCATTACTTCATATCTTCTAACAACGCTCACTGGCAAGTTCCTGCTATCTGAATCGAGGTATCTGTCAGTATTTTTCTCTTTTGGAGATTTAAAATTAAGTGGCACCGCAGTTTTTTCCCATAAGCTGGAGAAGAGTGTTTGAGTACAGGGCTGGCTGTCCATTCTTCGCCTTTCTGATGGGATAAGCAACAATTTTGTCTTAAAATGAGCTTAAGGTACTTGCAGAGGAACAATCTTATCACATACACAACTCCAAAACGCTGAATTCGAGCAGTAATCAAGCAATACCCAACCAAACTGGGATTAACAAAGGGGAAATTACTACTACCACCATGGCAAAAATGAAGTGCCTTTTCTACAGAGATCATATGCTTTTTCATTTCACAAGAGATACCGCTTCAAGACAGCAGCTCAAGCATAAAATGTGCAAGTGTGACCTACATAAGGGGGAGAGCTTAAAAAACAGCAGACGCAGGAAGAGATAAAGCCAAAAGGTTCAATAAAATGAGATTTAGCAGACTAAAAAAAATCCTTTACACGTTAGAGGTTGGAGACATTTTCTAAATGCAAGCTCCGAAGCATTCCACTGTTACCGAACTGCCAACTGCAGATTCGCGTTACAGCGAAGCTCACGAGGAGCAGTTTTTAAAGGATCTCCAAGGTATTTATCCCAATTAGATAAGCCTCTACCCCTATTAAATCAGCTACCCGAGGGGCACTACAGTGGCAAACACCGAGGATTTTTGTTCCAGTGTAGCAGTCAATAGGGCGTGATGCACAGAGCCCGAGCCGACGCCAGTCCTCCTGCGCACCTCTGCTATTTGCCATGCAAAGCGCGAGCGTGCCAGCACAGGCAGCGCTACGTGAGGGCATTGCCCCCTTCCGTGGCCAGGATTTCAGAGAGGGCAAAGCAGCAGGCACCGCGACGTGGCCCTCATCTCCCCAGGAGCCACGTCCTTCTACAATCCCGCTCTCCTACTATTGAATGAGTTGTTTCAAAATCCTGATGGGGGAGCAGGCACACAGCCGCTCCAGGCACGCCGGCCGGCTCGCCGCAGTGCTGCGAGACACGCTCCTCCTCGCTGCCAACGGAGCCCGCAAGACGCGGCAATCCGCGCTCCAACCAGCCTCCCGGAGACGGCCTCTCCTTCAGCACGTCCTCCCCCCCTAACACGCGCTGCGGCAGGCGATCCCGTAGCCGAGAACTGTGAATAATTAACCACAATAACTCATTTAGCATCGAGTCTCGGGGGAGAGGCAGAATTTCCACTTCGCTTGCATGCCGCGTTTCTGTCGCTCCCCTCCAGCGCGATGCATTCGGCGCGGGCAGAGGCATCGGCGCGCTGCGCAGGCACCTCCCAAGGCCTGGGCACACCGCAGCTGGCTGTGGGGCCAGCCGACGGCTCGCTGCTCTTTGCTCATCAAACCCGATGCGAGGTCCTTTGTCGAGAGGCTGCTTCGCGTGTTACGCCAGCAAGGACAAGCCTTACGCACAGCAGCACTGGTGACCTTCAAATATCAAGGCACTCTCAATAACGCCTCCTTGCAAGGAGCTGGGAGCTGCTCAAACTCACCGGAGAAGCCCTGCAGACGTTCAGCACGGTGCGAGTCAGCAAAATGTCATCCAGCATCCCCAAGGGGAATCGTGGTCCCCCGGCCAGCTCTTATTTCCTACTCGAGCCCCGTGGCACCCTTTGCACGCCCAGGTTTTCGCAGGTGATGTGACACAGCTGGCAGGCCCTAAAGGAAGGCTTTAAAGCTGCCTGCCCTAGTGACCCGTGGGGCAGAGCCACGTACAAAAACCGCCCGTTGCACTGCCCCACAAACAGCCTTCAGCACGAACGCAGAGCAAAGAAGTCAAGGTAAAGTCAACACTCGTCTTCTGCCAAAATAGAAGTAACACAACTGCCTTTCCACGACACTGCTGAGAATCTGCCAGAGAGCATTATCTGGCTTTAATCTTTTTTTTTTTTTGTATTACCAACCACTGCTACACCTTACAAAGCCACAATTAAGCGTGGATTATGGCATTAGGGATGAATACCACAAACCTGTTTACCGCACATATTACTTTGCTTTCCTATCGCGTGACGACCCCCTGCAAGTCTTCTGCCGGCAAGCTCATAACGTGCAAAAAGGAAGCACTGACAGCCCTTGGAAAGTATTTACCGGAAGGAAGCGAACCCTAAAATCCTGATCTGGACAAAAAAAATATCCTGTGATTGCAGCCAGCTCAACAGGAAAGTAAAGAGCAACCAGGAGCTCAATTTTTATTTTTATTTTTAAATATTTCAACATAAAAAACGTGGAAAACATGTTGGGGAAAAACGCTATGAAGTTACTCACCCAGCCGTGGTGGAAGGTGCATCCTTACCTCTTTATTTCTGCTTTGGGTCAGAAATGATTTAGTAGCTGAAAATTCACTCTGAAGGGAGGAGTTAATTAATCCCAGCTATTAGTACATGCACCTCTCCCTTCCTCCAAGAACTGCAGGTTTCTCACAGCACACACCACAAGCACCACTTGTGCAAGGCACTTCTCGGCATTTCACAGATAACCTGAACGCAGAGCAATCTGTAACGTGCTTCGGATGATGCAACCAGCTGCAAGGCCAGCAGCACAGGAAGAAAACTGGAATTTTATTTTACATTCTAATTATGAGGTGTATTTTTTCACGGTGAGAAACAGAAATCCAACATTATTTTTCTTTATTTTAAACGTCTTCCTTTCAGGGACCGGAGAGAACAAAATGAGCTCCGTCAAAATGAAGTTAGGAGTTGTGGTAAAGTCAAAAACGTAGGAAATGAGCTAGCAACGGGACTTGTCTGAAAACAGTGAACAGCACCACCGAGCCGACCAGAACCTGGTCACATCCAGGCGCCGAAGCACAAACTAAAGGCAGCCAAGCTCAAAACCCAGGCTGGAGCAGCAGGCACCAAGTTCAGCTGAACGTCACGGCCGACACAGCAGAGCCCTACTTCGAATTTTAAACTCCAGGCTGTGTCTTTTCAACCATCGAGCCGTGCTGCTTGCTCTGACCAGCAGAGAGCCCAGCCTGCCTCTGCGACCAGAGGAGCTACAAGCAGCGACTTTCCTTTCTTCCATTTCTAAATGCCTTTCGGATCTTTTCACCACTTTGTTTCCTTGCCATCTCTTCAGCTTACGTCAATCACTTTAAAGCCATTCGACTCAGCTTTTTCTTCACGGTCTGCTGACCCAACGGTTACACTTTTTGCCACTGTTAAGGTCAGAAACCTGGCTGATAACACGGATGAGAACCAAGGCCTGGAGTCGGGCCCACGCAGCTGCAGAGGGAATGCTGAAGGTGTATTTCCACCTCCGGCTCCCCCTCAGGGCCTTGCTGCTTCACTTCCATTCACAGTCGGATTTTGAAGACTTGCCCACTGGCAGGTCCAAGCTGTTTGGGGATTTTTCTCCAGCGCCAACCGAGTGGGTCAGCCCCTCCTGCGGAGCTGCCAGCCGGCCCAGCGGCTCATCAAACAGCCTCCAACAACCTCCCTGTACCTGAGGGAAGGATTACTCCGCGTCACTCGAGTTCCTTGGAAGCGTCCACTTTAGGGAAAGCAGGTTATTAACGGACAGAGACTGAGAGGGTACGAAACAGACTGTTTTTCTTGCGAAAAGGAATTCAAGCTCAGCACTGGCATGCAGCACACTGACAGCTCCAAAGCCCAAGGTTCACCTATGCAGCTAACTCCGAAAAAAAAAGCAGTTTTCAGATTTCTTCTGCACATGTGTCTCAGCCCTCTCTAGCTGGGACTACGTCTGCTAGGTGAGGTCAATCTACATAGAAACCCTCCAGAATTTTAGCTCTCCACCAAGACACCAGGGAACTCCCCGGCAGGTATGCAGCGAGGGAACTTCAGGCACAGATGTACAGCCAGTAAGGTGAGGTTCCCCAGTTTGTTCCAACGGACCCCACATTAGCAGCTGAGGAGCAAAAATTGTTCCTGATCTATCTATGAAAAAGCATATCATGAAATTATTACACTGCTAAGTTGCCTAAAAAAATTAAAGAAAATACATACATTACAATAGGAATTCTGTAGTATTTAACACAGATTCAACAGGACCAATATGATGCAATAGGGGATTTTTCTTTTCTTTTTTTAGTGTATACAATACGTTGTGTGTGTGTGCATGCGAAATGCAATTGCTGACTGCCTCAGGGTTCCAGCAGGATTTCTGGAGATCGCAGCTTCGTGTCTGTCGCGTGCACCGCCTGCGCACAGACCCAGGCTGCAACATACTGATTTGTGAGAGAAACCAAAGTCACACACCAGGCAGCTTAAGCTACCTAAACAGAAAGTCAGGTCAATTTGTGAGTTACCTTCTTGGAGGGCTGAAGCATCCCTATTGCCACAAACACACCCTGGACTGGCTCAGCACTTAAGTCCTGAACTCGCTCGAGGAACAGCAAACTCTTCCGTTTCCTGTCCTTGCCCTCGAGATACGCAAAGCTCTGCTGCCTTCAGCCAGCTCACGGTGAAGCCAAGGAGCTCTGGTTCTACGTTGTGGACTTCCCAAGCATCTTCAACAAAACTAGAAATTTTGTCTCTGCCACTGAAGAGCCTGAGGAAAATGGACTACCTTGCTTTTTTAGGCAGGATGAGTCTGAGATAGTCTCGGTACAGAGGAAAGGATTTTGCCTTCAGATTCTCCAAGTCTCCTAAAAGGCATCTGCATTCTCACCTTCACAAAAATACCAAGCCCATGAACTACCAGGCTCAGTAAAAGGCAAGATCCACCTCCTCCCATGCCTGCACACCGACAGACGGCACCAGCTGCTTCCCTGCCAGGGAGTCTGCAGTGCTGCTCCTTGCCCATCAGCTTGCCACCCTCTAACAGGAGGGGGGAAGTCGATCTATTGACTAACTTTAATCAAATCTGAAAAAGATGTACTGACTAATTAACACAGTACCACACTCCGCTAATACTCGCTGGAAGGGATCACTGGAGATACAGAGGGCCTCGATGATTATGATGGGGCTGAAGTAATAAGGTATTATGTGAACCAAGGATGCAAATATATGAGAAATCAGGCTTTATTAGTCCCCTAGTGAATACAACAATGCATTTAATCTTGTTATATTTTCAGTCTCGATAGCACCTTGTAAATAGGAGCTGGTCTAATGATATGCAGTATGATTCCCCCTCCCTTTACACTGTTTTCAATTTGCCGTTTTTCCATTTCACAGAACGTTTCTTCATTCCACTAAATGAACAAACCGAATTGCCAATACAGCATACAATAGACAAATCAAGCTACAATATTATTTGAATCTAAAAATCATAGCATATTTTATCACATTCCCACTCCACAATTTCAGAATTAACTTTTTGCCCACAAGTGCTCAATGAACTCGCTGACCCTGACCTCTTGAGAAGATAGTTATCTTAAGCATCTAGATCACAAGATGACTCTTACCTTCCCCTCCGATGGTCATTTCTCTGCATCTGTTGACTGAATCGTGTTTTTATTACTGTGGAGATTCACACAATTGGATTGGATGCCTCGCATTTCATGGTCATCTGCAAACCCTGCTAGTTTACTAAGCACTTTTGCTCTTTCTCAGACCACACATTCAACAGAGGGCTTTTCCAAACTGCCCTTACCTCAGGCTTTTATTAAGGCGAAAACTCGTTCTACTGCACACTTTTGGTTACCACGTCTTATTCTTGATCATGATACTCTAAACTTTCCAGCTTCTTCAGCTATACAAGACCTTCTGAAAGATTTTTAGCTAATAACCAATCAGGCCATCTTTTAGAATGGCTTTTGAATGGCTTTAGAATGGCTTTTGGTCAAGCAGTTGGTACCTGACAAAACCTCTTCTCCTTTGCTGCAATCCAGTCTACCAGGTTCATACAATCCAGGTGGTGACATTTTAGTTTAAATGATCACTTCAACGACATGCAAGTATAACAAAGCCACCTAATTTCTCTATCCCTCAGTATTAGAAATATCTCCACCCTTGAACACATCTAGACCCCAACAGGACAAGTCCCTCTGCTGTCAGATCCAGCCAGGTTTGCCCTGAGCAGGAGGCTGGACTTTCAAGCAATTCTCCTGACCAACACAGCTCTGCGATTCTCATCTCACATCAAGCATAACTGAAGGGCAGAAGGCAGAAAGAAAAGCCCTAAGTAGGGGGTAGGAGCATATGAGAATGAGGTCTCCTGCCAAATAAAGCTGCCTAAGGAGCTTTCTGCCTCTGTTTCTCATTCTTGGCCTTTCCCTTAAGTTTTTTACCTGATTAGATGTGTCATGAACTGGAGAATTTGAGTGAATGATTGCTGTTGAAGGAGCAGAGATCGCTTGGCATAAAAAAGTCTAAAGAAATACAAACAAGCTCAAAAACATTTGAAAATGATAGTCAGTGGCAGCTCACAAGCTTTAAAAAAAGAAAAGGGAAACAAACACTTTAGAGGCTTGGAGTGACAACCTAAACTCCAAGCACAGAGAGCCCTCAGCCTCGCCAAGCAACCTGCTCTAGTGCTCAGGGACCATCATAGAAAAGGGTTTTCTTGTGCTGACATGGAATTTCAAGTGTTTTAATTTGTGCCCATCCCTTCTTGCCTGTCACTGGCTGCAACTGAGAAGAGCCTGGTGCCCTCCTTCTCATTCCCTCCGATCAGGTATTTATATGCATTGCTAAGATATCCCTCCCTTTCAGTCCCCCCAGATTCCACCCGCACATCTGGTACTGGGACATAAGCTCTAAAACAAAGCTGTAGTACAGGCAAAGCGAGAATATCCCGAGTTGGAAGGGACCCACAAGGATCATCGTGCTAACTATTCCAGCAAGCTGTTTCCATTTTACAAGAAGCACCATTATAAAACACCACATAACGGAACATCCGTCAAACCTCGTACAATTTTATCCAGCAATACTTTTTCCTCTTATTTTAATCTACTCTGAGTGGCGATGACTAACCTCGGGGGATTTCTCCTTCCAGTTCTTACCTGGCTGTGGTGGGTGGGGTGGTGGCATCTGGTGGTGCATCATTGGGTACGGCGGGGGCTGCTGATGTGGCAGTAGGCCTGGATGTGCTGGTGCCCCGAGCGGGTTCATTCCAGGCCCACCGGAGTGCTGGTGAGGTTGCTGTGGGTTTTGACTGTGCTGCTGCTCCATTTGCTGACGAGCCCTTAATTCAGCGTATTTCAGCTGTTCCATGTGAAAATTCTGGCGTTCTGTCAGCAACTGTTGTCTCTGCTGCTCTAACTACGTCAAAAATGGGGAAAAAATGAAAAGAGAAGAACATAGTTAAGAACTACATATTTAAGCCATTTCTATAGGATCGGCATTTGATTAGCAAAAAATTGGCAGCAGTTTTTGGTAATGGGTACAGGCCATCTTCCAGCCAGAACCGATGAAGTCACCTTGTTTTATCCTAAAGAATCCCCCAGTAATACAATTAACACATTACTCGATAATAACTGTACAGAACATTCAGCCTCAATACAGTTCTAGCAGTAACCGCACGTTTTTCTCTCAATCTTCCGTGTGTTGGAATGAGGAGAAATAGCCCAAAGAGATTCCAGGGAAAGACCAAAGCAGAATATGCAGGCAAAAACACATGCTCAGTGACTACAGGCAGGACCCTGCTCTGTACCTTTATTTTAAGAGTAGGACCTGTACACCATGATATCTAAACACCAATGATTTGCATTACTGATGAGTCTTATTTTAAAGAAAAGCCTCACGTAACCTAGGCCAATTAACGTAAAGAGATCACTTTAACTATGAAGGCATATAGTTTGCAAGCAGTGCCCAAATGAAAAGATGAAGCTTCAGAAAATGTGTCTTACTATTGGGCACTTACATGACCGATCACTGCCATGGCTAAGGAAATGTGTTTGACTACGAACCAAGAAATCATAATGCATTTTTATGTCTGTTACTCTCAAGCAACTGGACCTATTTGTGCAGCTAGTTTACGAATTTTGAATGAGCGTTGAAGATTTACTCTATTATTTATCTGAAAAGCAGGTTGCCAAGGAGACTTCCACCTTGTGGAAGTTCTCCAGAAATCCCGAAGCTCCACCAATGCTTTGTGTTAGCAGTTTGACTGCTGACAAAACACGGATGAAAACGAAATTCCACTACAGAGCACACATTCACCAGCAGAACCAGATGGGGACAGAGCTAATGAATAATACATGCTCCTTGTTGGGGGCTGTTTTTCAGCATGTAGGGACCACAATGTGATTATTCATGCTGCCATGATTCCTTTGTCCTTGACCAATCTGATACATTAGTGGGAGGAACTTGATAAAAAGAAGAGACACATACACCAATGGTGTAATTGTGCATGTATGGAAACAGATTCGGTAGGTGACAGGCGGTTCAGAAGAGAATTACTGCAAATGACCCGAAACAAAGGCTTAAGCAAGAAGAACTGCTACACCATACTTTTTATATTCTTTTACACTCCTGCTTTGCTCTCTTCATGGCACCCTATCCTGCTACACCTCATCTAAGAGGTCAGAGCAGTCCAAAAATGCTTTTTAAAGCATTACCAAACAGCATCCAGTATCTGAAAACATACCCTGTACTTAAGAAAATGAGTAAAAACTTCCCTTCTACACATTCCCTCCCTTCAGGATGAGAAGACCCAGTTGAACAGAAGAGAAAGGCACACAAATACAAGTCACAGCACAAGCTGGTCTTAAAACTGGTGCAGGGCCCAAAATACCTGGTTCTACATTAGGTTCTTGCATCTGTCACAACCAGTTTCAAAGCAGGTTTACAGACTCCCGCCGTACAGATCAGAATTAAGATGGGTGGTTAAAATGCATTTTTTTTTTGTTGGGCAGATTACCAGTAATTTGCATTCTCCAAACTCCATAAAATCTGCAGGTTAACATCAGGCGAGAGTGAAGCTTGGCTATCTCAGCGAAGATGAGCGTGCTTCAGTCTGCTGCACAATCTC
The DNA here is from genome assembly GCF_964034855.1 of Anser brachyrhynchus. Taxonomy (NCBI): domain Eukaryota; kingdom Metazoa; phylum Chordata; class Aves; order Anseriformes; family Anatidae; genus Anser; species Anser brachyrhynchus. The sequence goes on along the minus strand of NC_137695.1, from coordinate 1,269,610 downwards.
CTACACAGCTCAATTCATTAAATCCACCAAATGCTTTAGGTACACATTCACAAATACTACACTCTTGATGATTTTCAAGTTTGCAGCAACATATTTTTGCACTGTTGCAAAGTGATTCCTGTTAGAAGGGACTCTTACAAATGCTTTATATGTACACTTATGCAAGTTGTCAAGTTGTCATCGTACTACAAATTCCATCTTCAGAAAATAATTCCTGCCTAACAGGCACAGTAAAGAAAAGCATTCGTGTGCGATTATAAATTCTGGGTCAACAAGGCTCCTACCAATAGGGTACACACAATCAGAATTAGCACTGAAGTTATTCAGCTTAAACACCAAGTACATTTGTTTTGCCTAAAACCTAACACTCTCCAGTCTGTAGCGCAGATTTCTTCCAACACTTGGAATCACCTCACCTTCACTGTAATGAAGCCACCTTTACCGTAATGCAACAAATAAGGACATATGCATGCTGTGCAATAGCACTAAGCAAATTTTTGCTTTAATTATTCCACCAAATATCCACAGTGACAGGTGAAAATTCCAAATTTAACTGCTAGAAAGCCAAGGAAAAAAATCTGTATGCACTTTTTGAAAAGGAAAATGTCATATGCCTCAAAGTGGAAAAAACCCTGTCAGTAATGGAATATATCCCCCAAAGAAAGAAATCTACAGAGAACCTTTTCAGAATAGTTAGGTCCATTTCTTGCACTGCCAATCAGTGTCAGAGGCAGACACCACACTGAAATGGCTGAGGATGCTGAGCAATCTAGAAATTCTTGCTGACATTCTGCTACAACAGAAGACCACAGTTCGTCAAATTCTATCAGTGTGATTAATGCCAAAGTGAGGACGTAAATTCCATTAAATTCACATGGTAGGGCAAACATGAAAACCCCCAGAACTATCAGTCGATATCTTCAACACACCTGGAGTAACTGCCTATTGACAAAACTGAGCAAGCTAAACAACAGAAAAATGCAAAAAAACTGACTGCTCTCTGATAAAAATGAAGTTTTGGGTCATGTTTACAGTAGTCAGAGAAAAACTGCTTCTCTAAAAGCCCACTGATCTACAGATGGGAGAACGCTCAGTAACTAATGTGTAATCCAGTCACTGGTAGGCAGAGACAGCATCTCTTTCATATTACATCCTGATTTTAGGGATGCACAAGTCCTCAGTGAGATGAACTAACAGCGTTACAACAAATAAACCCTGCCCGAGACGCCCCATATATATGCTCTCTCGGGGTCACTACTTTCTGCAGCTGGCTAGACCTCCGTCACAGCCTGTGCCCCGGCTACTGCCTCTCACCAGACTGAAGTCAAACAAACAATTTCTCTGCTTTACTTGCCCAGCTCCTCCTCCTCTGTATCCTCCATATCAATCATGCTTCATTGTCAGATTTGATAATTGAGCTTTGTTCTCCTTTGATACCTTTCTGTTCCCTATGAGCAATCACCTTTTCTCATCTCTTGACATTACTGCTTCCTTCCTTCTCTTGCACCTGCTGTTACCCCCTCCAGCTCAAGCAAATCCCTCATCTCAAAATGAGAAGCTGTTACTCCTGAGCATGTATCCTTCTGCTACTGCATTTCACTTTGAGGATTTTTTCAAGAGCTACTGAGAACGTCCTCCAAAAAAAAGAGCTACCTGCTTAAAACCACATCTCCCATCTGAACTGGGTCAGGAATAGCAGGCAGACACTGCTGCTTTCCCTTCCCTCTAGGGAAGCAAGGTTTCCATCCATTTCACTCTCTTTACAGGGAAAAGCCATTCTTCTGTCAGTTATCATTCACGTCACAAGGCCTACACACAGGCCCAGGTCTGAGTCCACACTCGTGCTTCCTTGACAGGAAAAAGGATTAGGAAGCAAATCTGGGATACTGCCAGTTTGCTGCTTATGGTAAAAGGGAGATTCTGGACAGAGGAGGAGAGAGCTCAGACATGACGGTATGGGGTAATTATGAATTTGAGCTGGGGTAGAAAGAAGTGCCTAAATGTGAAGAACAGCTGAAACTGCTGATGGCATAAAGTCTTTGTAGTGACTGATACAATCCAGAATTTCAGATTAGTGTCCCCACTACTTACTGCCTCTTTCTCTCTGTCCATAATGGTTTCCAACTCCTCAAAATGGCGAAGTTTTATCTCCAGCTTCTTCATCTGTGTTTCCACCAGAAGGGCAACCAGGGACTTGATCTTTCTTTCTTCCACTGCTGCCAGATGCTGAGAACAAAACAGGATTTTGCGTTACATGTATTTCACAAAACAGAGCATTTTAAGAAAACAAATTACCAACTACCCCTGCACCTAGCTTTAGCCATTCTGTTCCACTTCTGGACAGAAAGCAGGGCATCAGATTATCAACTTTATGCTCAGAACCAAAAGTCCTGGGAAGATTATTCAGCTTTTACATAAATACACAATGTATTGTGTATTGTGGATGCTCAGTACTCAAAAGCAAACCAGCTTTGCCCAAAAGCCTTCTGAATGCGCAACAGAGCATGTTCAGGGGAAATGCAAATAAGGAAGCAAAGGTTAGGTCATACTCAGCTGCAGGTCATCCAAAAACTCACCAGAACTCATACAGGAGGCTTTTACCTGGAAAAACCCACAAAAGCACTGAGATGACTTGCACGCCTTTGCCACTACATTTTTTTTGCTCAATTAAATTAGAAGCTATGTATCTAGCTAAGTATATTCCCATTACGTTCAACACCATACTGCTAAATCATAAGCTTTCTTCCTGCAGCAGTTCTACCTCAGGCTAGGGCAGAGACTGCAGAGAAACCTCTATGTATCTATGAAAAAAAATGGAAAAAAAACACCCTCTGGTTTCCTTCAATAACCAGGTTGCAAAGCTGTATATAAACAGTGTGAAACAGAGCTGCAGAAAAATGCAAACAGGTTCCTCGCGAGGATTTAGCTTTAACACATACACACGCAGATACGTACATGACTTAAGAGATAGATAATATATATAGGATAGGTAGATCTAAGACGACCTATGAAAGCATTTCACATTTTCCAAGTGTGAAAGGCATGCTAATGATGCCTTCTACCAGCTTTTGCTACAAGCCCACTGTTCAAACTAAAAATACACTCAAAATATAACACCCGTTATGGGCACACACTGCTGGGCAGTTTCTGTAGCAGCAGTCCCAGGACGTTTCCTGAGCAGGGCGCTGAGGCAGAGCCAGCCTGACCCATGCCTTTTGAGAAGGGCAAGGTGAGGGCAGAAGGGAAGAAAAACGCTAGATCTCAACCAGCTCAGCCTGCAAGCAGGGAGTCACATTAAGCAGGCTGTGTCCCAAATCTTTGCTCAGGACTGGAAGAAACACTGAGGAGAAAAGCAGCATTAGAAAACTGGTAATCCTGACCAGAAACAGAATTTCTCAAATCTCTCACGTTGTTTCCATCACTAATGTTTTACTGGAAATGAACGCTGTTGAATGACAACACATCAACAATAAAGCAAGTCTTCAGGAAGTCTTGGTACCGTACGGTCAAGACTCACTAAATTTCCTTCTCAGTAACGTCCAGTTTTAGGGAACCAGAACAATCCCCCAAAGTTCAACTGCTGGCATGCCGTTGTGAAATTCAAGCAGGATCCTCACTTAAGTGCTGACCAGACTTGACGGTGCACATCTGAAATAAACTAACTGAATGGCTGACACAACTACAACATAAAACGTCAATTAATACGGCTTAGTAAAGCAGACTGATCTGTACAAAAGTCAGTGACAAAAGCACCTTTGTTGGTACACAAAGCCTTTGATAGTCATTTTGCTTCACCTGGTGTGTGTAATTTTAATAATGAAACCAAATTAACAAGATCAGCAAGGCACGTCGTTAGGTAAAAGATGTCTCAAAATACACATTAGAAAGGAAATCCTCACAGAACTTTGTTCTGAAGAGACGTGAAGAAAGCACTCCTTAGCCTGACATTACTCAGGGCTTGATGTGGACAAAGAACAAGTCGTTGCCAACTCTGAAGCTTACAAAACAGAGTACGGATAAAAGTTAACAGTGATTCAAATTGTCTGATAAGATGGATGCAGCAAGGTGCTTAACAAGTAACAGAAAGCGAAAAAGAAGATATGACATTATCCTGGGACACCGCCACTCTGAAAGAGCTGAGCATCACCGAGCCAGCAGAGCCAGCCTCCGGCTGAGCGCCTCTACAGAACAAATCTTTTATGTTTCCCATGTCCCGGACACGAGGACAGCAATTAGCACCTCCATGCCTGGGATCGTGCCCACTGCCACAAAACCCACTGCTTCCCCTGCTCACAAATTCCTTCTGAGTGAATTCCTCTTGAAGAGGAATCGCAAGACTAGCTACAGACCCAGCAAACGCACGTTACAGGTGGTTTCACAGAACCTAACCCACCCCTGATCTTTTTTTTAACCCCTGCTTCAGTTAGGAAAGGGGCTAATCGCAGCAAGAGTGTGACAACAGGTACACGCAACTGTAAAACCAGAGCACGAGACGCCTGGAAAACAGATAGTGTCCTTGCAACACATCACAGGGAGCGTGACATCCTCTCATCCACACGCAGGAGATTAGTTGGAACTGCAACAGGCAGAGAAAATTATTTCTCCTCCCTCCCCTCCTCTATTTTGTGAAAGGAGACCAGGTGCTTCACCTCACTTTTGTTTTGAGGCCCAGAGGGCTCCGCCTTTTGCAAATGAAAACAGAAGAAATAGTTCTGTGCATTTGCCATCTTTGCCTAAACCAAGGCACACAAGGAGAAAAACTGCTAAATCCTGTCCTGCGTACGTTCAAGCAGGAGATGAGGAAGGTTCTACACTAAATTTCTAGAGCAGCAGCAAAAAGGAACCAATTAAAGACGACCTGCCTACAAACAGAAGACATGATGTAGCTTCCCAAAAATAAGGAGAAATAATTTTAGTAACAGCATCTATCCTATTGCTGAATTTCACATTTCTGAATACCTACACGTGGAACAAGCGGTTGCTAACCAAAGACTTTTTAATTCAGCAGGAAAGCGTTGCAGTGCTACAATAGTGGCTGAAGTGCACCAGACTAGAAATAAAGCTTAACAGCAAAGTTAACCACCCACGGAAAAACCTCTGGATAATTATAGGGGGTTTTGCATCACTGGCAGTTTTCAGATCAGCGGCTTCTAGAAAAAGATGTACCCGATCACAACTATCTCAAAACAGAAATTCAGGAGCCATACGGTCTCTGCCATGCAGGAGGTCACATTATGAACAGAACGGTCTTTTTTGGCAGGGTAAGTGACAGTCCAACAGCTACAGCAGAAGGGCACACAACTGGACAGAAGTCAACAGCAGTCTGCAGGACAGAAGGCATTTTCTGTCATGGGCTACTTACTGTGTTGGGTTGGTATGGCAAGGTTTTGGTACTGGGGAAGACTATGGGGGGCGAGGGGGCCTCTGCGAGCTGAGCCCAGCAGCTGCCCTGTGTCAGATCAAAGAGCCAATTCGTGAGAGATGCTGGTTGTGCCTCTGGGAGAACAGACTGGAGAGAGGGAGGGGAAAAAAAAGCAGATGGGAGAGAAGAGCGAGAAATAAGAGAGAACCGGCCCTGCAGCCTCCAGGTGAGCGCGGCAGGAGGTGCTCCAGGCACACAGCACAATCCCCCTGCGGCCCGAGGAGAGGCCCCTGGTGGAGCAGGCTGTCCCCCTGCAGCCCACGGGTCCCACACGGAGCAGATCTCCACGCTGCAGCCCGTGGAGGAGCCCCCGGTGGAGCAGGTAGATGTGGCCTGGAGGAGGCTGCGGCCCACGGAGAGCCCCCGCAGGAGCAGGCCCCGGGCCAGAGCTGCAGCCCGTGGAGAGGAGCCCACGCAGGAGCAGGGGGGCTGGGGGGAGCAGTAACAGTCATCCTATGCCAAGTCTGTTTTGCCCACAGTGCTAATTGTGGAACAATCTCCTTGTCCTTATTTCGACCCATGAGCATTTTTTCATATTTTCTCCTTCTGAGGGGGGGGAGTGAGAGTATGATGGCACAGTGGTGCTGAGCTACCTACTGGTGTGAAACCGCAAGGCTTACGTGCAGAAAGGAAGAAGAGCTTACATTGATTTAAGAATCCAAGAAGAAAAGGAGAAAAAGGGTCTTAAATAATTCTAATAATGTTTGTACCAAAGCCATAACCCGTAAAAATGCATTTAAAATTGTTGCTCCATTCTACGTGTAGGAATACAGAGCCTCTCCCCCAGATGAGCACATTCACTGGACACCATTTCTCAAACAGAACTCACTGGTAAAGCTACTTATCTCAAAAGAAAAACAACTTCAAATGCCTGCCTTTGACCCTTGTTTCTCCTTAGAAGATAACTGCAATATTCCTCCGATATAAAATCGGAAGGAAAATAACTCTACCAGCTCTTCACATGACCAGGTCTTCAGTTTAATACGAAGAACTGAATTACTTTCTCAGACAAGATACAGCTCACTGAAAGCCTAAATGTTGCCTGGGTTTTTAAATGCAAGTGGAAAGAGAAATCCCTACTGAACCTGAATTCTACTCTAAGTGTGAACATCCTAATTATATTATTTCCTGTAATATAAAGCTAAAATTCTTCTAGAATATTAGTATTATCATAACGAAAATTGCCATTAGCAAAGTCCCTTCTCCCTCTAGCACTCATTATCACCAAAGGAAGGAAAGCAGGATATCATTTTTTATTTGGAGAAAGAAGACTTCCATAAAATAGAGATTAAATTCCACACTTTAAAACAAAACATGGCTGAAAATCACAGAATCACAGAATCATTTAGGTTGAAAAAGGCTACAAGGGCAGTGTTAATTCATGCAGCTTTTGATTTTAGAAACTAGTTTGAAAGGTAGCCAACTAAAAATATCCTCAGTCTCATGGATTCATAATGGAAGGATTGTATTATTTCAACAACATCTATCATCATACTTCCTCAATATAGATGATGCATCTGGGAAAAATAGGTCTAAAGTTCAAGGGGCGAAAAAAAATCGGACCGGAAAGTCAGTGCAACACATACAACACCTCATTATGCCCACCATTATGTTCTGGAAATCCATCAGGAATAAATACAATCCATGCTTTGCTTTTTGGTGTCCATAAAGTAGATGGAATGCTATGGAATATGGCACTGAATCCCAAAGCACTAAGAAACCCAAACTAAAATGTGAATCCCCAAAAATATGAAGAGAAAACAGATTTAGAAAAAGATATTCTGAAAGAAGTAAAGGCAGTCTGGTTCCTGCAAAAAGAGAAGGAACAAAGGCCAGCATGCAATTAGTAATTACAGGGTAACGAAAAGCTACTAGACAGAACACTGATTCAAACCACAGCTCATTAAGAGACTACAGACAAACAGAAGTTTAAAAGCGTGTTTTTGTCTATCATTAACAGACACACAGCACCTCTTAACACAAATATCATCAAGTTGTCTGTAAAACAAATTATAACACTGGAATTGAGCATCACATTGTTGTTACAGACAAAGGATCCAAGTACAGAGGGGTTGTGTGAAGGCCACGGAATAGACTGGCACAGCAAGAAAGGCAACATAAGGGTGCTGCCATCCAGATCTATGCCTTCAACATTACAACCAGACCTACTGAGCAGAGAAAAGTCTTTACAAAAGTTGACAAAAGTTTTGGGGCTCTCTCTTATGGATGTTCATTGGCTTCATAAACATACAAATAGCAGCCTAAATTAAATTATACACAATTTCACTTCGTAGTTCAAGCAGAATAAATTCAAGATGACATGTGGTCTTTCAAGGCATTAGAGATCAGAACATGAAATTCCACAGATCTGGAACAAAGGACCATTTTAAAAACAGCTGTAACGTGAGCTGGAAATCAAGCCAACGCATATTTGCATAAAACAAACCTTTGCTTTGGTGGCAGCTGAGGCAAGAGCAGCAGCTGCAGCTGTAGCTACGTTTCCTTCCGAGATTTCATGTTCCACTTTCTTCTTCCCAGCCTCATTTTCTTTGTCTTTGCTTGCATCAACGTTCTCCTTGTTCTCTTCTGTCTCCTTTTCTTCTGAAAGAGATTTCCCGCCACGTTTGTTATGTGCATTCTCCCTTTGTTAACAGTATCACTCAGGACAGGAATTACACTTCACGCACTGCTATTGGCCAGACAAATCCATTCATCCACACAGTCACATTCCTCTGTAACACTACTGCTACTCATCCAAATGCTGACGTGGGAACAATTTTAAAGGATCTGATCCAACAAATACATCAAGTTTAAACGTTTTTAGTTTTCATCCTGTCAATTCATCTTCTGCCATCAGCTTATTTTCATTGGAACGCTTGTAGCTGCATTTCCAAATCAACTCCATTATTACCTCCACTTTTATATGTGAATCCAAGCATGTCTTGTTTTACCTGGTGCTAAAATACTGATTGCAAGCTCCAGTAAAGAACAACGTATCCACCATGTACAAGGGGAACGTGTTAAAAATAAATAACAAGAGTAATGTCTTATGTAGGAAAAAGATGGTACTTGCCAACCTGTCAAAATAAAGGCTTCACATCACTTCACAGGGAAATTGAGCTAGCACATTATCTTATAAGCATAGAAGTGAGCAGTCCCATTTCTTTGCATCGAAAATGATCAAATGGTGTGTAATGCAGGCAGAAGAAAAGAATTTGTGACCTATACTCACTTTGCCATTGCAATTTCTTCACCCAGTCACAACACACAATGAAAGAAAGCTCAGCTGAGGTCTAAAATGAGTTCAGGAAAGAATTTAGTGCTTGAGCTTTTCAGTGAAATTAAACGAGAATATTTACTACTGAACCATGAAGCAGCCTGATGTGCAAGACAAAATATTTCTGCCACAGTTGAGTTTATAGTCTATTCCAACAACTTTAGAGGAAGGCTATTAAAGCTAACACAGCTTGAGGAACAGCTGGGAATCATTACCTGTCTTGGTGTCTGCAGTCACTTCACTATCTTGTTCTTTTTCTGGGTTTCTCTCATTTTCTCCTTCTTGTGCTTTATCACCTTCCTCAATTTCACTCTCCACTTTGTTTTCAACCTAAATGGGATGAAGGATTGCTTGGAGAATGAGAGCTATACAAGACATTCAATGTTAACTTCGTTTATAGCTTTCAAATTAATTCACTACCACAAAGGAAGAGATTAAGTTTTAAAGGCTGACTTCTACTTAAGCCCATTCTGACAATCGTACCCACAATCTGAACAGACAAAGCAACTGCCATACTGGACGGAAATCTACCAGATTCAGTAACCCAGGTAAAACGCTTCATCTGAAGGTACGTGAAGTAAGATGACAGGTAAGAACATCTTCCACTCCCCATGCTGTCACCATTTATTCTGGTAGTTTGTGCACCAGTCTCCTATCTTTTCCGTGCTACGTCAGTATTCAGCAGTACACGCATCACCTCCGAATTCTCACGGTCACAACAGCATCTCGTGGCAATGAACACTACAACTGAATTACATATTGCAGGAGGGTGCTTCTGTCCAGGAACTGGTGAGAAAGACCAACGGTTGCAAAGTAGAAGTAAAATAAAAATATTAATTAAAAATCTAGGTGCCTTAAGATAGTATTCATAAAATCGGCGGCAGCTTCATGCATAGGACTGGAAATATAATTTTCCCCTTGGGAATAATCCAAACTGGCCCAAATGTTTCTCATTTATTCTGATTTAAAGAACAGAGCATCCTTTCAAGCTCTAACCAAGAAGTCTTCTATACTTGCATCTACCTAAATGTACCTGACTATCAGAAAGACAGTGTAAGAACTATCTGAGACCAGAGTGAGAAGTAATACCAAGACTACAGACAGAAACACATACGTCACTTTATCTCATTCCTTTGATGAAGCACGCAACACAGAAATACCATCTGTTGTAGCAGATGAGATAAGTGCCTACCACTATTTATTTAGCAGAGTGATGTTTGAATTCCAGCGTATTAGTTTTAACTGCAGTTTAGGTCAGGAACAATCACAGCCAGTGACATTACTGTTGACCATCTGAAAAGAGGTACTGCGTTTGTAGACACGATGTTATAAAACTCCCCCCCTCAAACACTTGCATTCTTGTGAGCATTATCAACAGGTTGAAGGAATTAATTTCTAATCTGATCTTTATTGGCAGGCTGCATCACACCTAACATCAAAAGCTCATACTACACACACCTATAACCAAAATTTAACACAGACTTCTCGTGAAGAGGAGTTCTACTGACCAGCTCAGTTACAGACACCTTCATTTCATCAGATCTCATTTGCCCACATCCGTGGAACAGAGAACGGTTCCAGAAACAGCCAACAAAGCCGCAGTGATCACACGGACTGAACAGACGTAACTCGCATTGCCACTGGGGAGTTGTGACAATAGCTAATAATCATTCAGGTCGTCTGTTCAGCTCCACACAAGCTACTCAAAAGTGGTTGCCAAATACTGCAAGGAATCCAAACAACTCACCAGTTTCCAGGAAAGCCCGGATCTCTCTGATCTTGATGGAGCTGAAAGCTGTATTCAACTTTGGAAAGGCAATTTGCCACAAGACAAACTTTTCTAGGGCAAGACTTCAAAGTGATACTTGCTTTAGACCACTACAAGTCATGAACCGCAACAAACCAATGTCCTTCTGCAGCTTAAGTCTCTACAATTAGTTTGATATTGCCTGCTTTACATTTCCTCCCAGTCCCAACCCTTTTTTTTTTCCTCAGGACTAGGAAAAAACATGCCAGCCATTTGTCCAGCACAAGAAACATCTCTACGTGACTATGTGATTAGAAAATGAAGTACTAGGAAGACTGGAAACTGTTAGGGAATACTGTTCACTAAGAACTGACCAGCACACTGCCATCTACCTTTTTTTTAAGCAGACACTTTAGAATTTAGTAATTCATGTCTATAAGTATCAGAAGTACCTTTTCAGAAACAGTATGCTGAACTAAGCTTACCTTCTCAGACTGCTGCCCATCTGTTTCTGCTTCCATTTTTTCTTCTTCAGCTCCATCTGAGAATATAAATAAAGTGTTTAGAATTGCCACAACATCCATTTATTATACTTATTTCAGAGTTAACTAAAATTTTCTGTTCTCTACTGACAATGGTTTATAAAGAAAGCCCAGACAGCACTGAATTCCTGGAAAACCCAATTCTATTACACTAATCTTACTTTAAAAATCAAGTTTACTTGCAAATTTAAATTTAACAGGCTTTTATTTACAGTCCAACAAGAAGGACAAAGCATTAAGTTATCTGTGCTCTACTCAAACACCCAATTTACCCACACAGGGAGAAACCCCCAAATCTATCCATCTTAGTTACATAAAGAACAGTATAATGTACAGCTCTGCAGTATTCAAGGCGCATAGTAATTCCCATTGGTAAGTCAAAGTATTATAAAATGTTTTTCCCAATACAGCCAATTTGATTCTGTAGATGGTTGTCAGCTGCATGATTAACCTCAATTACAGTGCTGCCAGACTTGTAATTCCTCCTTAGCACAAGATCCCCTGAGCTGCTTTTGATGAAAGGTCCACCCAGCAGCACTGTCGCATGTTGCAGGTCAACTGAAGATCTAAATTGCATTTTGCAGGTGGTGAAAACACCAGAGTTCGGTGCTGAAGTTTGCCGAAGCAGACTTTAAAATAATTATTCAAACGCCAAAGTAATACTGAGTCCTGGCCAATTTGTTAAAGCTGACGCTGTTGTTAAACACTAAGCACCTCCTGCTATTTTCCGCCCCAAAAAGCGCTGGAGGTCAAGGCAGTGAGCAATTCTTCTCCTTGGTGGTTCTGGCATGAAACCCAGCACCGTGCCGTGTTTCGCATCCTTGGTACCTGCTGCTCTCTGCACCAACACCGTGACTGCCGGGTTCTCAGGTACGGCCCGACCCGAAGCTTTCCTCAAAGCATGTTTCTCCCCAGAGCACTCTGAGAAGTATTCAAGCCCTCAGAAACACATTTAGATGAATGAAGATGTTTTAGAGCTCCTACATCACACGAGTTACCGAAAGGGGAGCGGCACAGAGCCCACGAGGCTAAATATCTTGTTACCGCCAGTTAGCACTTGATGCCAGGCACGGCATGTGGTCACGGGCAATCTAACAGATTTTCCAGGTATTTCACATGCGATGTAGAACTACATGTCCCAGTGAATCGGAACCGAACAATGATGCTTAAGTCAAAGAAACCGGTCCAAAAAGGTGTGCTACGATAGATGTTCGTGGACAATCCTCTCACTCAGGCCTTAATCATTCATTCTCTTGCTTCCTCCTCAGCTGAAATGAGAGCAATGCTTGTGGGTTTGTACTGAAGAACGGATCAATGAAGGGATCCAAGTTAAACCCAAACGCTTTATTTGCTTTCTGAGAACAAAACACTATTACAACAGCTCCTTAAAAACCCAACGGCAGCTTCCCAGCTAGGCGCTCAACAAGCCACGCATCGCATCTGAGCGCAAGAGCTGGTTGTTGGTTTGGTACAGAGCAAGATAATAACAGTCCCAGCTTTTTAAAGAACTTATTTTCCAAGATGCTCTGAAAAAGCGGAGCTAGCATGTGCCTTCAGTGCTAACACCAAAGACGACAATAGCGTTGTCCAAGAAGCTAGAAGCATGTAATATGAACCATTTGGACACTTGGCAGGTTTCTCACTGCTGTGGACGTGTGGGTCTGGACGCCACCCACTGCCTCTTACACATTCTTCATATTTTGAACCCAAAATGAGTTTCCCAGACACCCAGAAAAACCTGACCTTGACCACAAGCACCTTCTGAGTGCCCGGCCTCAGCTTCGATACACGACTACATGCTTCCTGCTGTTGCTCATTTTGGTTTTTGGCTGACGAGACCGAGCTCTTCAAGCTAATAACCTCTTATTTACTGTCTGTGTGGCATTCAAACAGCCACAACAGAGACATCTGAAGGGTTCTGCCAAAACAGAGCCAGGCCCCCTTGAGTTACAGACTGCTGTCTGAGTAACAGCTGACCAGTTATCATCCCTTCTAATTTTGGCACCTACTAAGGGAGATAATAGCCTAACTGATATGCAAGTGAGACTAAAATGAGACGAAAGAAAAAAAATCCATCTCCTGTCACTGCTACAGCCGTAATGTTACCATGTGCTGGATGCATGCACCTGGAAAGAGAGTGTTTTAACAGCAGTTAGTATATTCCTGTCCTTAGGACAGCTCTTCTGGTGCTAGCCTTTGGTTCGCTCATTTATTCCTTTATACAACATTTAAATAAACACTCCTGCTAACGAAAGCAAGCCTCTTCAGGATAAGAGGATAACAATAAACGCATTGACAGCAAATACCACGAAGGAGTCTGAATAATGCACTACTATTTCCCAATATTTTCCCATACGGATTGTTTACTAGACCGAGAAACACCGATCTATTTGCAGCACCCAGATGTTCTGTAAGAACAAACAAGAGGGAAACTTCAGCACAACCCTGTACTCCTTGTCTAGGACCTCAGACCTAAAAGACTGGATGCCAGTGAAATTTAACGTATGGAGGCATTAAAAAGGGAGCTTACTTAGATCACTGGCTCCAGCACACGCTGCCATACCAGTATAAATCTGGTGAAAAGCCTTTATCCGTCTCTAAGCTTCTGAAGACACTGGTTGGTGTAAGGGTGCTCATTTTCTGTAACCCTTACTTTACTGGGAATTCCCATGTGCTACACTGAAGCAAAACAGTGCCCAATGCCAGGCTGGATGGGGCTGGGGAGTGGAACTTGATAATATTTAAGGTCTCTTCTTACCCAAACCATTCTGTGATTCTGTGATCCATGATTCCTACCATCAGGATACAGTGTAATCGAAAGAAAAAAGGTCAGCATGAACAATGCAGAACTTAAACGCACGGAGGAACGGAGTGGGTCTGAAGCTCGGTATCATACAAAACTTACAGCGAAGCAGGCTAGAAAAGTCCCAGCTTGTGGACAATTTTAAGTGGAAAAGAGGAGATGTCTGTCTTACGAGCTCATAACGTGACAATTTGTTTGCTGTTCTGGAAGATGAGACCCTGTAGCTCAGGTTGGACTCAAGTCTCAGCCCCCCGTCCCACCTCGCTGCTCTCACCTGCCAAGGGCTTCCAGTCTGAGCAGTCCCCTCAAACCTGCGGCTTCACCTTTATAGTCTGCCGGAGGGGAAAGAAATCACTATGACGTTCTTGTCACGCAACTGCACACGATTTGCTCAGGACCACCAAACGGATGACAACGCTCTTTGCTACGTACACATTCCCGGTCACATTTGATAGAAAGCTGGAGGTAACAATTGTGCAAGCTGCTCCTAACAATGCCATAAAGTCAAGGCCTGTAAGACACAAACCTTCCCGCTCTATCCAAAAAGCCAGTTTGTTCTTGGGTCTGCTAGATAGGACTGAATTCCCTTTCTACCCTAAGATCAGCTTGGGGTGGTGGTTTCGGTTTTCTGATTACGATGCACGTCAGGGTTTCCAGTCCTGAGATAAAGAGGAGCAGCGACTAACAACGTGTGACTCCCTGCAGCAAGCAAAGATACCAGCACAGGATGAGTTTGTGGAGGTTTACAGCGTGCTACCCACCAAGCATTACCATGGGGTTGAAGGCAGTTGCTGTTAAATCCCTATGCATACTGGGGCAAGTTTTATTAAGCATTTATTTTTTTACTTGCAGACCACAGGAACCATCGTTGAGTGACTACTGCCACAGAAGCCACCCCAAGGCAAACACGCACCCTAAGAGGGCAAACTCTTTTCCCCTGACCTTTAAAAAAAAAATCCCAAAGAAAAAAAGCACATACAGCATCTCTCAGTAAGAGAAGTGCCCTTCGACTCTCCCCTGCCTCATAATACATCTAACAAACTCTTCCCTAAGCTCAGCACGCTTCTGTATTGCAGAGGGACACATCCAGCTACAGAAAGAGAAGGTGTGTGTGTGTGACAGTAAGATTGTTGGGAACATCCTGATTTAGCTTAGGTTTTTGAGTCCTGGCTATAAGATAAAATGTTATTTTAAAATCAGGATGACAACTTTAGGCAGGTTGCAGTCAATGGCTTTTGAAAACTGTTCTCTTCTATTAGCTAGCAAGCCGCTATCTGCAGTGACAGCGCTACGCCTCTGCGGTTCCCACTGGCATAAGCCATTCCGTGCTTGTACACATTGAGGAGACCGTGCTTAAATACTACATGTAGTAAGAAAAAGAAGCTATCGATTATTAGTTTTGGCATTAAATAAGTTTATCTGGATCCAAGCAGGTTTTTGCTTCTAGCTTACGGGCTACTGGAAGTACCTCTAAACAATTACAGCTCCATAAAAATTAATTTTGAATTCAAGTATGAAAAGATCTAAAAAAAACCCACCACATTTCTGACCCTCTGCATGAGAGTGACAGAAATTACTCCTGCATTTCAGTGAGATACAAACACCTTAATGATTGAAAGAGGTTAAAAACACAACTACGTAATTGCATGAGGTAATGAAAGCATAACTGACAATGAAAACAAGGATTGATTAATTAGAGATACATGTTCCTAATACAAAAGTAGAAGAGAACTTTAAGACCCAATAATCCCTTTTACAGGGCACCGGTGATGCTCTTTAACTCTTCGCCAGGTTTCGTATCATACCTTGAACCTTGCAGGATGTGGGAAAAGAAATTAATGGCGTTTCTTAAATCAACAGCAGGCAGATGGTTACAAGACACCACAAGGCATCTTTCTAGAGGAAAAAGGCACCTGCAGAGTAGAAAGCACTGCCCCTCCACACCCTTCTTCAAACACCTGAAGCAGCAAATATTTGCTGCTCTATGGCAACTTGTTCTGCTTTGCATGTTATCTCCAAGAACAGGGGGGGCTGTTTTCTAACACATGAAGAATTTATAACTGCCTTCTGATGAAGCCCAGTGACTTTACAGAGAAGTTAAATTGACTTTAGGTCAGCAAGGGAAACTATAAAATTTCCACTGTCATAATTTACTGCATCACCAGCAAGCAGACGCTTGCAGCACCCGCAGATAAGTAACCTCTGTTGTCGCTAGACCAACTGTAAGCCAAGCCCTACACACGAATGCAGAGCACCATGCAGGAGATTCAGCTCAGGAGCCAGCTTAGAGCTGCCCGCGAGGCATCCCTTCCTCTTTGTTTTCTATAAGGCAACAACGTGCAACTTGTCAGAAGTCAGGCTTGAATATTAATATTTAATTGAGAGAAATATACCATAGCTGTAGAAAAATCCAGGGTCTGAACGTGATAAATACGTTACCATCTAAACCATAATTTATATCTTCCAAATTAAGTCAGGACTCAGAGCCTCCTCCGCCGCCACCCCAGGCAGCTCGCACACGGACGGCGCGATGGCTGCCACGGAGAAGGAATTCCAGATTCACGAAGCTGCGCGAGTCCATCACAAGGGGATTGATGGGGGGATTGATGGGCTCAATCCTCCAACGGCACGGAGCTAGCTTACAGGCACCTGCACATATGCAAAGTGAACGAACTGTTCAGTGTCTGCCTTAGTAATGTCTGCGTTATTTCAGAGTGAAAGCACACCCCGGGGACCGCATGAGAAATCATCCTGCCAAAAATGAAGTAAAATAGCTTCTTCTGTGTATGTATACTCGTGTTTTCCGCTATATGTATTTGAGAACGTTACACGATCGTCCATAAAGCGTTAAATTTAATCATCTGTTTAAGTCGCTTACAGTTGTAGTGGAGCCCCTAAATCAGACCACCACCCCCCCAGGGTCTGCTGTCACAGATGAGCTACAGCTGGAGGCCTCCACATGCTTCTGCCAGTGGAAATGCTTCCAGTGAAATACTTGTTAGAGTAAGACCTAAAATCCACGAGTAACTGCCTCCAACACAGGCACTTCAGCGACTCCCCTGTGCCTAATTCAATGCACATATATGCAGGCTATGTAGTTAATCACCTTTGGAAAGTTATTGAGAAAGCACACATACTCAGTGAAGACCTAAGAGGGATACTACGCACCACAGGTGCACTAAATATTCCCCTTCTCTGGAGCTTAATCCTTGGCCCAGAGAACAGGCTCCTTTGTTTGCTCTCCTCAGTTCACTCAATAAACCAAACGCAGGGCATCTTCTCCATTGCATTCTATAACCCACAGCCGCGGTAGCATCTTGGAAACTAAAAGACAGTACCTGTCAAGCTTATCACAGAATGTGAACCACTTGAGCCCATTCTTAATTC
Source organism: Anser brachyrhynchus (assembly GCF_964034855.1). Taxonomy (NCBI): domain Eukaryota; kingdom Metazoa; phylum Chordata; class Aves; order Anseriformes; family Anatidae; genus Anser; species Anser brachyrhynchus. The sequence goes on along the minus strand of NC_137695.1, from coordinate 1,252,432 downwards.
TACCGAAGCTTTACAACATTAATTCAAAAAGAACCATCGTCAGCCTTTAGAAATTTTAACAACGAGGACAAGAATGAGATTCTTGGATATTAATGTAAGCTCCAGGAATCCCTTCCAGTCCCATTTTCCCCTTTCACATTCCACACTGCCTACAATTCGCTGATATTAAGAGCTTTCAAAAGATTGCAGAGCTATGGTATAATTTTATTTCTAAAATATACCAACTGATGAGCTTTAATTACAGTATGGAACCCTCCGTAGATATTTTTAGTTCTCTGCGGCGACATTCAGACACAATACCTCGGGTCTAGTCATGCCAAACAGCTCCATTTCAGCAGTTACGCACCACAACGCTGCACTTCAACATCCAACACACCTCTGCACGTGCAAGCCATGGATTCCCCTATGCCCTCCAGTGCAAAGCTGTTTTGGGGGTGGAAGGCGCTGCAGATTGCGGAGTGACCCAGTTCACTCTTGCTGAGCAGCTCCCCCAGGGAGAACCATCTGCTGTTGTCCTAATTTATTCCATTAGTCACAGCCCAATACAAATCGCATTAGCTATAACAGGACAGTATTACTTATAGAACTCACCACACAGCTCATTCAGAAGTAATCGTGTTATGGTCATCTGCTCTCCAACTCCCCATATTAAATGACAAGCACTTCAGAATTTCTATTTGCAACTTGTTTGCAAATTCTCCTAAAGAAAGGGCTGCCAGACTAGCAATATCACTAATGATGTCGATGATAGACTTCCACAATTGTGCTGCAGGATTAAGAATTAAGACTTAAACAAGCATACATGACACAGAGGTCCTTAATGTGCATACTACGGTGAAACCTGTACTCAGAAAATAGGGAAGAGTAGAACAAAGCCACAGGAGAAAAAAAACGTATGTACGTATAAGCCTAAGCTAAGTTTACTTTAAAGTAGTCATCACCTTAAACCTAGTCTCAGATGGAGTTAACACCTAGATTTGTTTCATAGTAGACTTGAAAATAAAACCAACCCCCTTGAACTTTCAACAGAGCTTTGATGCTTTTTGACAGCTTTGTGCAGAGCACTGCAGATACTCCAGATGCCAGTGTTTCCTTTCCAACATGTTCTCCACCTCTTTCCAAAGCACCGAGCTGCCTGACATCAAGGCTGTCCCACGGAGCGTAGGACTAAAAAGAGACGAGGAGGACTGAGTGGCCTCTTAATTTTTTTTCCCTTTAAGAAACACATTAATGAGTTACAAGCTACTTTTAAATCTTATTCAAAAGTGTAGTTCTGCATCGGACACTAAGCACCATAAAATAGTAGTCCTGCATCTATCTTCAGCCGTACGGCTAGCAGCAGGTAACTGAACAGAACTGGAACACACAGGTCCCTCACGGTCCCATCATACAGCACGCACCTTGCTCATCCCTCTGCACAGGGTGACAGCAGGTCAAGTAGAGGAGACACAAGCACAGCCCAAACCAAACCTCCCAGCTGACCCAGATTACATTCCATTCAGTTTTATCCAAAGCTACAGTGGCATTTAATTATGCAGTCACTAAACTCTCCAAAACAGCTTGTGGTAAGCTGAAAAAAACAGCAGCCAACAATGATGGAGAGAAAAATTAAGATGTACTGACAAGCTGGTAGATCTGTACCAAACGCAGGAGGATGAAAGCCTCTGAGAAAGTTAGCAGGTATGCAGCAAAATGTCCCTCTGCACTCATTTCACTGCTGTAGAAGAGCCAAAACAGAGATGGAATGGGGTTGTACAAAGCTTTATAGGGAGTTGCAGCAAGATACACTTTTACTCACCATAGTAACAAATAATTTGCAAGTGTCAAAGTTGCAGATAACAGACTTTATATCAGAGTATCTGCTGAATACCATAGAATATAGTTCAGTTGAAGCTGAACTCCAAACCAAGAGCTTGTTAGTATGCAGTGTAACATACAACAGCCAGAGCCAAGAACCACCATGTACCAGTTCACCTCTTAATAAAAAGCTGCTCTTCTCCTACCACCAGTTAGCAGTGTACCCTGTACAATACTTACACTAAAATTAGTTGCCAAAAGGTGTGACAGAACGTTATAGGCTCAGCTGGGGCACAAAGAGCCAATAAACCTCTGTTTGCTCTACCATAACTATTATGCTAGAAAGCCATCATCATTCAACTGCTCTCATGCTCGTGGAACTGGCATGAAATCTCCCACTCTAGTATTTTTGCCCATTCAACTTGTATACATCCCAAGCGATGGCATTTTCACTTAGCCAGCAGCAGGAAAACAAACGGCTGAAACTAAAGCTGGCCCTAAGTTCATTAATTCATTGTCAAGAGTTAATAATCCGCAGAGAGTAGAAGTGGAATGACCTGTCACACACACTCCTTACCACCATTCCCATCTCTCATTGGAGGCGAACTTAAGGTTTATTACAAGTCAGAAGAAAGTGCCTGCCAAAATCTGATTTGCAGATATTTCTGCAAAACACAGAACCGACGGACAAGCCTACCGATTTTTTCCGGCTCATCTGGACCTGTTCCAGCAATGCAACTGCTCTCCAGTCCGTACGTCGGATCCACCTTCCCAGAGGCTCGTGCTGCTTCCTGTACTTTCTTTACGTGAGCTTCAACTAGCTCCAGCGGTACTTCCTCTCTGACTCGGGAAAACTCCTCTGTTAAAAATTACACAGATATGTGATATTGCATGTGTTTTACAGCAAGCTGTAAGTTACAATTTTCTCAAAGAAGCATGCAGGTAAATCTTGTGACAAAATGCATTCTCAAATACAAGTTCCTTCTTTTCGCATTAGGCAATTTTCTCTCTCCAATCAGGTAGAAGAGATTCTCCTCCCAGTTATATAAAATGCTTTTTACATGCAAAAATAAAGAAAAAAGTAAAAGGAACAATTTCATTGAGTTTCTTAGGGGATATAACTGTGGCTGATAATTTCAACACAAGCAAAAAGAGGAAAACTAGATGTTTAGCATTGTGCATTTTTAAATAGCTAAACTAATGAGAGCAGTCATAGTAACACCAATTACAGGGCAGTGCTTGCAAACTATTGCTACTCAACGTGCACAGAAGAGGGGATGCAAGCCCTCTTAAGATATTCAGTGGCTTTTAGGAGTTATTCTAGCTTGACTGTAAACTGGCAGGTTCAGTAACAACAGAACACAAACCTGTGTATTAGCAGACCTGTAGAACCTCTTATCAATCCTGAATAACCTCTAGAAACAGTTGATCCTAAGAGCAGGCTGACAGAACAGAATGTTGTATAGACAAGGTGAAAAAAACTTCCGGGGCAAACTCATACCTAATGCAGCCTTTGCTGCAGCTGATGCCACCCGGGGATCCACCACTGATGCCAGAAAAGCAACGGTACTCATCACTGGATTGCCAGATTGGCTGAAAGGAACGGGCTGGTAAGCCAGCGGGCCGAGAGATGCATCGGAGTTCTCCAAATACGGGTCTTCGATAGGAAGCCTCAGGAAATGGAGAATGCACTCATCCTGGGTGCGGCTCCCAACGTGCTCCGAGACTTTGTTCCAGTCATCTTTGTACATCTCCAGAGCCTGTAAAAGATGAAGATTGTGGTATATACATTAGCTAATCTGGAAAAAAAACCACAAGAACTGCTTTATGCAAAAAGACTTTTGATACTAGTTATTTTGGTGATGCAACAACAACAGAATCAAACAACTATTTAAATCCTAATTTTTTTGGTAGCAAAATTCTTCCGCAGAAGAACAACACACATCTCGCTGGCACATGAGTTAAACTTAAGCTACAGAGAGCATTACACAAGTTTTATTCTGTTACTATACCAAAGAGAACTGTCGGAAGATTTTGGATTTAAGAGTAAGATTTGAATAGTTAGCATTTTCCCCATTTCGTATTCATATGTAAAACTTTACAAAAAATAGCCTGCTTATCCTACAAAGCCTCACCAAATTCTTTTAATTCTCCTAAGTACTCCTCCTGATAGCATTCTCGTGTTCCCTCATTAATGTCTTAAACCACCAAGCTCTTTGAGGCAGGAACAGTATTTATTTCACTTGTACTATATATGACGATGAAGTCCATTTTTTACATTCAGCACATGTTATGAAAACAAAAGAGCATCAAAACAATACACCAAGGAAAAAAGGAAAATATATTCTGTATCATGAAGTGAAAAGAGATCGGCTTTCTAGAAACTACTACCCAGTCCGACTCTCAGCAAGTATTCAAGTTAAGAAATTGTTATTATGCAGGTAAGACACCTGATAAATTAAGGACCTTCCAGATTAAGTCAAAGATTTGTAATTCTTAATTCCAGTCACTTCTGAAGTTACTTCAGCCAAGCCTCAATTAAACAATTTAATGAATACGAGATACCGAAGATTCTGCATTAGTTTTTTTTTTTTTAAAAACACAAATTAATAAATAAAAAAAGGGGTAGCCTAATACAATATTATCCTTCAGAAGATTTTGTTGTTGTTGAAAATTACCTTAGTTATTTAAGCATTCGGATAGCATAAAATTAGAGTTTAAGTATCCTAAACAACTTTTACATTATTGATATGATTAATGGTAAAATCACCTAGGAAAAAGTAAAAACCAATTTGATTTCTAGACCTATTAAGTTAAACAAACAAAACAAGAAAAAAACAAATCTGCAAACTCAAACAAAGGCCTATCAGAAGTCTTCTGAAAATATTTACTACTAGAGGCTGCATATGAACAGTAAACACCTGTTTCCTTGCGTTACAGATCCCATTTGAATTTCAAATTGAATGGAATTGGCATTGAAGTCAACTTGCTTTTTACTTATGCACTTGGGCACATCGTGGATGTTGAAAGCCAGCTTGGGAAAAGTGACCTGGAAGTGGTTTAAGCTTTCCCTTGCTGAAGTCTTGTATTTCTCTCAAAAACCTCGTTATTTAAATTGGGTAGGGAGGAGGGAGCAACCCCCAGCATACCTTCAGAAGGCCACTGGTTCCCCACTCCGGCCCCAAAACACGGGGTGCAAGATTAAGTGGGCAAGCAGCGGAGTAAGGGAAGGAGGGAAGGCTGTGCTCCAGCAGAGCCTAGCTGGATGGAAAGAACAATACAGAAACTGTTGCAGACCACAAACTAGACAAAGAGAGGGGTTTTAACAGCTGCACAGAAAGAATACTTCGGCTTGGGAATGAACAAAGGACAAGCCACGTTGGACAGCCTGCTCAATACCGCAGTGATCAATGGTCCCTAACTGCTTATAAACCGTTCGCCTGACCTCCTTCACATCTTGCCCCAGTGCTTAAAGAAATCAAACTCTCAGTTCACTAGGTCATACTCACGGGGAAGTATTTATTTGATGTTCAACATTAATTTCACTTTCCCTAATTCCATCTCAAGTTGTGTGTCTTTGTCTACCCACTGTTAACCACACTGGCATATTACATCAAGTTTTGCTTTTCATGGCCATGCGGGATTTTTTTCTCTCTTTCCCCTTCATTACCTATTTTTCTGCTATACAAACTAGCTCTCCCAACAGTTGTCCTTACTATAAATAGCTGAAAGTGCCTTTAACTCCACGGAGACACAGAGCAGCAGTGTGGCAGGGAAGATGGTTCTGGGAGGGAAACGAGATTCCCCCGCGTCCCCTATTCACTCAGTCAACGGGAGGAAGGACAATAATTATTTTAGATACGATTTATTCTTTGGAACTCCACTGCATATATATTTGCCCAAAGCTACCCTGAGGATTTAATTGGACTGGGCTGCCTTGTTATAACTGAATTACTTATGCTTGAACTGATATACTCTCTTCACTGATTTATTCATAGGATAAATCCACAAAGAACATTATTAATTTAAACGCACATTAAATGAATTTGCAATCTCAAGACTTAGTTTTTTTTGTTGTTATATTTTTAAAAAGAAAAATGAATACGCCATCTGGATTATTTAATTAGGCTACTACTTGCTATGTATGATCATAAGTTACAGACACACAAAAGAATGAATCTTAAATATTAATAATAGTAAGCAAAGACGATAGCGTATCAAGATATTACTTCTAAGTTTGCTCCATACAAGAACACCATGAACAATATCTTAGCTTTTTTCACCACGTAAGCAAAATTCTTCCACATGCTGACACAAAAATGTGGGCTCAACAGTGTGCAGTCTGACATGAAAAAGCTGTTTTGGCTATTTGATGAACACACTTCTGTATCTGTGAAGGCTGAATCAAAGTACGCTCTGCTGAGGCACTTTGTCTAGTTCAGAAAAGAAGTCACACAAAAGTTTAGTATTGTTCAGCACTGTTAATACCCATTGTCCAAACTTTGCCATATAAAATTTCTTAAATTTTCAGTGGACTAATTAATGACAAAAGAAAGCCAGAGCAATCACAGAGCTTCATGCTAGTTTAAGCTATAAGTTAAAAAAACAACGAAAACCACGCCAAAATGGAATTCTTTCACAAAAAAAGCTGAATTGTAGCGAAACTGAATTATATAAAAGGGAGAAAAAAATCCCACCCAACATCTACACCAAGAAAACATTCCTGTAATAGAAAGCTCAGTGGAAGATAGATATATATATATATATACACACTTTTTTTTTTTTCAGGAAACAGCAGCACATTAATTATTTCAGGCCACCTAGAGTCTTCTGACAAAGTGCTATGAAACACCACGTTGCCCTGACACGAGTAGGAAAGACCAGAACATACTTATGCAGTACACCTCGTGTGATGGTTTTCATCCTAGGTAGGAAATCCAAGAGACCTGAGAATTATCGTATTCAACAGCTTCAGACTAAGCAATCTGGAGACAAAGACCCGATCTAGTGTGCCAAAAGCTCTTTGACCTATTTTTTACAGTACCAACGTGACTCCAGGTATCTCATGTAATTTTTGAAAAGACCTCTCTGCACTGCAAGATCTCTTCTTGAGCTCATGCACACGTTCCCAAACGCCTAATTTCTGAGTTGCAGATATGAGTTCAATGGAACTGAACCTTAAAGTTCATGAAGTCCCTTGAGTACGCAGATGTTACTGCCATCTCTTTTTAGTAGTAGCATTCTTGTAGCAATGATGGTCAAATAAAGAGAGATGGTTTTGAGGGAGAGCTGTAACCTTTTACCACCAGTTCAGAAGCCACAGTCACAAGAGACAGACAAGCAGCCTTGTACACACAGACACTCAACCACATTCCTCTTCCAGATACGTAGAAATAGCTTCCCACTACAAACTCTGCTTTGCTATTCCAGTTCTGTAAAAGGATGCAGTTGTCCTCTAACTCTACTTCAAAAAAGTTAATCTACACACAGATTTTTTCAATGCATAATATCCTGCATGTTTTGGCTTCCTAGTCTTCACTTTCTTTCCCCTCATGAACTTACTTCTAATAGCAGCAACGTCTCTTGTTCCGTCCATTCTCTTCCAGCACTTGCACCTTTACTCTACAAAAGACGGGGAAAAAAAGTGAAATGTGTTTCTTTGCACAGAATTAAAAAAAAAAAGAACAAAAGGGGAAGAATCTTTTGTTATTTGGTCCACTCAATATCTAAAGCACCTACCTGTTAAAACAGTCCTTCTACAGCTCACCAACACCTAGTTATTTAATACACAAGTTCAGTTCACAAATTTACCTAACATAGCTAAAACATGCCGGGAAGTGCATTACTGCAGGTTTTGGGGAGGTTTTGGGGGTGTGTGTGTGCCGGTTTGGTACCTTTTTCTCCTGGCTCCCACCTATCCTTGCATGTAAATACAGCCAGTTGAAAAGATGATTTTCCATATAACAAAAACCCTCAGGAAAGTTGATGGCATTCCAGTCAGTTTGACTTTGGCCAGTGAAATTACGTCAAGAACAGAGCAGTTTACACAGAGCATTCTACAATTCACGCCAAAGAACAGCAGCAGCTAACAGTAGAGCACAATATCTAACTGCTCCTCATCAGCTGCTGCACAGAAGATGTATGCTGCTGTCAGTCAGGGAGATGGAATTACTTGATTCAGGCACAACCGGGCTACTGTCAGCTTAAAGGGCACATTTCTCGACAGAGTAGGGCTTATGTCAACCAAACTTCAGCACCTCTCAAACCTCTGGTATACTTCCAAGGCAGGCTGGAAAGTGTAAAGCACACGTTGGTCCAAAAACAAAAGAAAAAACAACACATACCATTCATCTATCTAAAAGCAGTAACTCTGTAAAGAGAAAAAAGATCTTAACGGATAAAGAGATGAGCTATCTGAAAAGACAGCAGTAGTAGTAGCAAGATAATCTGCATATTTAGCAATCGCTTGCTCTTATCATTACTTCTCCCAAATTTGCATACTGGGGTTAACTTCTCAAATTTCCTAGAAGCTACAAAACTCTTGGTGAAAACTTACTCTTCCACTATTACAGTAACCCTAATCTGTAGGCATCAAATAAAGACAAAATCATGTTGTCAACTGCTTATAAAACAAGATTATCTAGATTGGATGTCTCTGTGTAAAACCACACCAGAAGGAAAAGGGGTATGTAAATCTATCCTATCTCAACATGCATTTCAAAATCATCATTAGCCCACAGGAAATACTAATCCAAGGGAGCTGTTGAGCTACCGGTCAGTTCTCAAGCAGGCTGGTATGAATGGCCAGAATTGCAGTTGCCACAAACACCCAAAACAAAAAGGGAAATCAGCTTCTGCAAATAAGTCTGCTCAAGTTTATTACAGATGCTTGCAAACAGAACCGAAGTCTAGAATCACTGAAAGGTTTATGAACGTGGTAAATATTTCTCTCTAAACTAAAAGAATTACGTCACTCCATGAAATGTGATATGGACTCAGGCTCTATAAAAAATGCTAATCTCTAAAAACATTGTGGGGTGTTGTAGTGTTTTTTTCTCCCTCCAATTTAATATAGTTATCTTGTGATCTCTTAGCACCATGATCATTGTACTTAGAGAAACCATTTACACAGAATTAGCCTGTCGTCAGCCCAAGAGAGGCAGTAATCAGCAGAACACTGCAGACCTTCCAGACTGAAGGCTATGCTGAAGTAGTAAGCTCGTATTCCTGCAGTAGCTTCAAGCACTATCAAGTACTCACGCGGGTATCAGACACCAGCAGGAGTTAAAGTCAACAGGTTATGGAATCAGCAACATCACTGCAATGGCATCTCAAAACTTAACTAATTATACAATACGTTGCAAAGACGGTGCTAAGAAGTCCCCTGCAATGGTTTTGTGACACCGTTTGTAATTAAATGGCTTTCTGGCTCTCAGCCTGAAAAACCTTGCTCAGTCTTGGAAAACAGGATAGTTAAAGATGCTGCTGAAAGATTTCAATTTCTGTATTGAATTACTTGATAGTTTGTTGATTCTGAAGCATTCAAGTAAAACATCCAAAAAATATAACACAAATTCAGCGTTTGGAGACTGACGGTATTGACTAGCTGTGGATAGGCATATGATTTTCATTTCTACAAATCTGGGTATCCAATACAACTGAGTGAGGTATCCTAACATCCTACATTGAGAAGGAAGAAATCTAAAACAGGAATATAAAGAGTAACATAAGGCATTTCACTGTCATCTAGTGGGGGACAATTAAGGAAAAATGCTTAATAGAAGCCACAGGGGAAAAAAATCCAAACAAACTTGCCTTTGCTAAAGTCTTTTTTGAGTAAATATCTGTGCGAAGTCCAAAGTTCTGTAGATCAGTAGGTTTCTCCTTGTTTTTCTCAGGAAAACTCAGCATCTGCTGAGCAGCTGGAACCTGCAAACAAACATAACAGAAGACAGGTCAGAGGGTCAGGAACTGGAAATTATTGAAGGTTTTCAAACCAATGTTAAGCAGAACACAAAACGAACAAAACAGCTTAACGTGACTTGTAGAGATGTCTTTACATAATATCACTTAGACACAACACTAGCAGGCTTGACTTTAGCGAATCTGACTACTTGAAGCCCCAAACCTAGATGGAGAACATTTCAGCAAAACACGCACACATTATTCTATTAAGATGTTCCAAGACACTGGCTAGAGCTACAAACTTCTCGCGTCTAAGGCGAACACAGTTCGTGCCACCTGTGGGGCTCACCTGGGGAGTGCGGATGTGGAGAGGCATCAGGCCGGAGGGCGTATCAGCGAGCACGTTGAAGTGAGGAGTAGGAGGAGGGCCCATTGCCATGGGACGGCTTTCTGGATCCACCTGGTAGTTGATGAGACCCCACTGCTCCAGAAAAGCATGTACTCTATGAGACAACAGGACAAATTAAAATCTTAACAAACAAAGCCATTTTGGTTGTGTAGAAAGGAGACAGCAAAGGAAGCAGCTTTGGTTTAGGATCAAACTGGTCCGTAATCTCCTACAATCCTCCACTAATCACAACGACCAATGCAATTACATATGAGCTTTGTGCAGACTTGATAGTATCACTTCAGTGTGTTAGCTAAAACAAAGCATGACGTTTTGGTTCTGGATAACAGGAAATCATTAAAGACAAAGGCAAAGCAGAGAGAGGGCTGCATGCATGGAGCCATTTGCAGATGTAATATCCATGTGAGGGCTGCGCAACCCTTGGTTTGCTTCCCTCATCTATCTGTAGCTGTTCTTCACTGGTCTACTTTTAGCAAGTTCCAAACTCTAGGACTCTGCTGTACCTCACAACTTTAAGACTGGTGGAACATATAAAACCAACAAAATTTAACTGCAAAACCAGGAATCCTGAGAAGAACTCCACACACTGTACTGAACAGCAGAACCGTAATATTACAAGTTAAGACCCAAACTTCGCAGGCATGGTTCAGTGAGCACACAAAATATTATAAATAAAGGATAGTATAACATATTCCGGTTACCATAAAACATGGAACAGTCTGCTAATCGGCTGCACAATGGCTATTGCCCACACCTTTCCTGTCACACCAGAGCACTTCCATTTCTATTTCTTTTTGTTAAAGTGAAAGCAATGGCTGAAAGATCCGTGGTTGTTTTTTTGTTTGGTTGGCTTTTTACCTCATGACAGCACACACATCTCCAGTCAGATTCCTTCTGCAGGCAGTGCTAGTCAAGTACTCCTGAGGGTTTAAGCGATAGGTGTCAATCATGAAGTTGCGGTAAGCGAGGTATCTGAAAGACAATTGGTACATATTTCATATTGTACATTGGTGTCTAACAAAGCTTAGAATACGTATTTTAGGATTCAGCTTCTCCAAACACATTTATTACTGACAAGCAAACACCTCCCACTAGTTTTTATTGATGAAATGTAGTAAGGTGAAATCAGTATCAAAATAGGCAAGCAGAATTTCTGTTTTATACACTGCATATGGTCCATCCATCTCTTCCACATGTTTCGTTCTAGATTTTCTCTGTAACTGTATTAGTAGCACAAGGCACACTTAAATCTCAGTCAAAGAGTTGTGGACAAGTAAAACTCAAATTTAAACTACTCAAATTGTTACCTACTAATTGTCGAGTACTTTGAAAGCGTTGCAACCGAAAGCAGTAGTATTAAGTCTAGAACCAGGCATGTCAGAAGGTTAACGACGGGTTAACTCCTTGATATAGCTGCTCTTCCAGCACTAATATTATGAAGAGGAAAGCAAGCCCCTTCTTTTACACCTTTGCTTCTGCTCTACTACAAACACATAATACTTTTGAAGATCGGGGATATACAGTTGGTCGTATACCCACTCCATTTAGGTTTTAAGTTTCGAGAAGACAGACACTGCATCCTTGGTGGAAAGAGGCCAAATACAGGTCGTCCTTCTTGCCCCCACTCCAAAGCACTCCGACTACAGCTATAACTTGGTCACTAACCAAGTACTTGCTCAACACACTGCAAGCTGCAGAAAAAAATTAACAGGGCCTGGTCCTAGCATAGAAACAGGATAAATAATCCTAGTCGGTCCTCTCTGTGAGCCTGGAAGGAAAAAAGCTGCACAGAAAAAACGAAGTTGTACGCTGGATGGAACGCTACTGCTTCTGTATGAGGACTTTTTATACATTAAAACACCAACAAGGAGAGGGTTAGAGAACCAAATGGAGAAGACAAAATCTCTGAAAAGCTGAGGGAAAGAATCCAGAAGCCAGCACAGCACTCCCCACGCACTGAGCTGGGAACAGCTGAAGTAGAAACTGCTCCCATGCTTGTGCATGTTAGTGCACAACAGTCCAAATAAGCAAGTTTTGGGGTTCAGCCCATTTCCTGCCCTGTACACGTTACTGCTTGGTCTTTTTCATTAAGTTTCTGGAATGTACTAATGTTTCCAAATACAAGTTGCTCAGAACAAAAACTACCATAAAGTTACTTCTAGCTCTGTTCTTTAGATTGAACAAAACCAAGTCTGCCAACAGACGTAGGCAAGGATCCTAAGCAAAGATCTGTTCAAAAATAGTGTGTTATAAACAATTTCTACCTCCCACCATTAAAAATTCAACAAGGGGATGCCTTAAATGCAGTGTAAAAAAGCAGCCAGCACTCAATACTCGAGAATATAAATCATGCAGAGAATGAACACCAGTGTCTTTCACAGGCGAGACATAAGCAGACAGATGCTGCAAGGACCCATTCCTGCCAAAATTGCACATCCTCAATTCTGAAGTTATATATAGAACTTGCTGGAAAACCACTATGGGACCAGGTGTTGAATGTTGTTATGGTAGGCGAGAAACAAAAGGGAGCTTCTTTCATAGAGGAATATTCAGGAACATTTCTGAATGTTCCTGGAGAGAACTGGGTTGCCACCTGCTTGGAGGAAGGCTACCTTAAAGTGCTCTCAGCTGCAGAAACAAGTTTAATAGCTTAATAATAAGGTCATATTGCTAGGTGGAGGAAAAAAGCCTAAGACAGAAATATCCCTGAAGTTTATCCTGAAGGGAATCTGTTTTCAAGAGAGACATGACCCATCGGCTATAACTTGTCAACAGCAAGAAAGAAAAGTCAACTAGTATTTAGTTAAAACCCTTTCCAGACAGAAACCAGGCCCCAGGCCCTACTGTCACAAGAAGGAACCTGTGTGAGCTCTTGAGACACGGTATTTTGTTTGGCCTGAAAACTGAGCTGTAGGCAAGACATTTCCATGCAGAAGGATGTTTATTTTATTAAAACCAAGACACAATGCCAAGACCACGTGCTACTCCTGCAATCCCTACGTGGTGGCAAAAATACATCCCCAGGATAACACCAGGACCGGGCGAAGGGAGTGCCTCATTTGCTTCCCTCAGAGGGAGGTAACCAGCAGCGGTTCATGGGCAAGTGCCAGCAGACCCGATGTTTTGTTGCAAATTGAAAAAGAAGCATGGGATTTCACCTGATAACCGTATCAGAGGCAAATACGCAATGTTTCCAGATCCAGCTACCACCCTGTAACCAAAGTTGGAGGGGGCAACGTTCCTTCACGTTTGTCCCCAAGCTCTCTCCAGACAAACCAACAGCCCAGGAGGAACAAGCAGTTATTGGTTGTCTTCACTTACGGGGGCCTCAAACTAGTACCCATTACCATGGTTTTGGCTGCAGCTACTGGAAAGTTATCCACTAACTATCCAAATCTGTAACTTGAGGAACAAGACTGAGAACCCTTGAAAGGTCTTTTCACAACTCTGCCTGTTTTGCAGCCTTAAACATGAAGCACTAGAAGGCCCCAAAGAAAAAAATACATTGAATAGTAAAACTTACAGAGCAGAGTTAGTGTCAAATACATTTTGGAATTGCTATGGTGCGGGTAGAGTAACATCTGCAACTCAAACACAGAGAAGCCGGAAGCAAAGAGCACAGACTCAGCATCAGTCAGGGTACAAGAGACCTCAGAAGGTCTCTAGGCCAATCTCCTACTCAACACTAAATCGAGACTGGGTTAATTAGGGCCTTGTACAGCCAGGAAATGTTCAAGGCAGAACATTGCACAATTTCCCCAGGCCCCTATCCCAGTGCTTCATCTTCCTTAGAGTTCAAGAATTTCCCTTGGTATCAACCTCAAACTTGCTGGGTTTCAGTTTCATTTATTTTTTCTGCTGCCACAGTAACGGGCCTGGCTCCATCCTCTCAGTGACCTCCTCTGGGCATTTGGCAGCTAGTGTTAGAGGTCTCCCAGTCTCTCTTCTCCAGGCTAAGAAGGTTAATTTATCTTTTCTACCTCAAAATCAGATCAGAACCCTTGCAAAATATCAGCCATGCCTGAGAAGAGATTCAAGTACAAGAACATTTTCTGAAGTCTGCTTTGTTTACCTGTTAGAAGACCAATACAAGATGATATTAACGCTATTGTTTGCGCTAGGAAAAAAAAATAATTTGGAGAATTGCTATGTAGAAAAATGCACAGGTTAAGACAACATACTGAGAAGACCCCTCAAATGCTTCATTTCACAGTTCACGAGAAAACAGTTTTTAAATCCCCCAAAGCTCCTTTGCAACTAAACCGAGATTTGCTACATGATAAAGTGAACTAGCCTGGTTCCATTGTCCAAGTCGTCAAGTACGTCAATGGTGTTCGCTGTGATTTTTTGTGAACTCTCAGGTTTTAGGATTATCATTTTAAGAAAAACAAGCACATTGACTATCTCCCTGTAATCAATCACCTTTCAGGACTGCTCTGAATAACTACATTTACTGTTGTAACAGAAAATTCTCAAGGAAGGGGAGATGTACTTTTACTAACGCACATAACAAGATTTGCAGTAGATTTCCAAAATAAGCAATCGATGCAAAAATCACCAGCTTATCTTGTCTCTTCACTAAATTAGAGGAGAAATTAATAATTTGATGTATGGAAAGACCTACAACGTTTCAGGACAGCATTCAATTGTGATTTATTTTAAAACTTCTTGAAAGCTATTTACAAACAACTGTATTTGTATAATTTCAAATTAAGAACACTTAAGTTCTGCTGCAGATACCAGACCCCACAAGGCAACGATATAGGGTCAAACTGGATCTAAATTCAACCCAGAGAACTCCACCTACATTTAAGAAGCACGATCAGAATTAAGAAGTCATTAGAGGGTTTGGAACAGCTATAAACAAATGCTTTTCTTCTTGCACTGCACAACTCCAGCTCTGATTTTAATCAGACTACCTAATATTCACTTTCCAACCTTCACCTGCTCTTTCAGAATTACCCATCACCTGCTCAGGGAACCATGAAATCAACACAGATAACTGCGGAAAATCCATTCCACAGTCTGACACAGCATCCTATAATAAACCTTGTCATCAGTGCTTAAACACAAAACTCTCAAGTCTCAAAAATACAGCATGTCATGAAAAGAGAGCAAGAAAAATAGGAGGATCACTGAGGTTCTACAATATCATGATTTTTTTTTTTTTAACATGTCTCTGGAAGATATGTCCTGCACCACAAAAAAAAAGTCCAGGAGTTTGTTCCAATATTACTTTTGCAAAACTAGTTTGATTTTTTTCCTGGATAACCACTAATAACTATTGCATTGATAATTGAAGTTTTACCTCTACTACTACAGTAACGCACAGACGTTATCAAACTACTAGTAGTAGTTGCACAGGTGCTCTTTCCTTCTTTTATACACTGACAGACAATATCTGTTTAACACACATACAAGAGGAAGTGACTGAAGGATTTGTGACACTAAAACCTCCTCTATCTTGCGAACTCTCACATGCCTATATTCACATTTTACTTACATTTCTGGAGTCTTGGACTTGTTTTTTCCGTTGAAGAATTCAGGAAGAGCACGACGTTCAATCACATGAATACTGTAACAAAAACACACAATTCAAATGCCAAATCGCAAATAATCTTACCGAGTACCCTACACACCTTCAAATGACCATCCTGAGAGCACGTTTACGGAAAGGACTACTTTTTAGAAACCTGAGTATTCTAGCATGAGCCTGTGAATTAAACATTTTCATCAAATAAGCAAAGCTGTATTAAAAAGGCATCACAACATTCAGTCGCTGATTTGAAGCAAAACCATGTACCCAGTGCTGCCATAAACTCACTCTGAAAACTGAGCAGCAGCCCATTTTTGTCTGCACATTCACAAGTTCTGTCTTCCAACAGAGGCGTCTTTCCGTTCTCCAGACTAATTGCTGTTAACATTCACCCAAGAAACCAAAAATTCCTCAGATAAACCAAGCTTTCATGGTATATACTTAGAAGATGGGCGTGTAAGTGTGTGCTTTGAACCCAACTCCAAAACTGATCTACAGTAATTACTGCTGCTCACAAGTCAGGCAGGAGACTGACTGTCTTCAAGAGCACTGCCAGCACCTCCCTGGTCCATTAGGAAAATGAAATCCAAACTGTGGCTATTTGGAGCAACCTAACACTTTCTTAAAAATAATTCCTCCCCCTTTGGACTCCAAGAAGAAATATGGAGTTAAAACTGACCACGTATGAATGGCAAAACTAATGATACACGAGGTGCTATGCAGCATGTAAGAGTGAACCAATGTAAGGATCACAGCTAATTCAGCTCTAGTGATTTGACAGATATAATTCTTCCCTTGTGTAGCTGTTCCAGGTAAAATATAAATACTCTTCTAGTAGAATTTTCCATTCTGCATGCACTACCTGCCTGACAGCATAAACAGCAGAGTAAAAACTTATAAAATCAACTTGTTCATCAACTTATTCTCATATTCCCTAAATAAAAGATAGGACTGATTTATTTTTAACATAAACAAGGAAATTGGGTCCTGAAGGGTCACGGCACCTGTGGAGGTCTACTGACAAATAATTAACAAGAACATGTTGTGTAATCCATGGCATATGTTAATATATAAGAGCGTTTTGACTGCAAAGCAAAATTAGTGAGTAAACAGCCAGACCCCATGGACCTCGATTACTCCACTTTTTTTTTTTAATCTTAATATGCAAATTCTATAAGGGATATAAGATTCAATCTGCCTAGTACTAAAGGAGGAAAGAGCTTCAAGATTCAGAAAACCTTTATTTTATAAAGGTATCAGAGGTGCAGGACTTGTATGAAGTTACTCTCAGAAGTTATTTTAACAATGGCACATACTTCATTCAAGTTAAAATCTGGAGAACAAATTGTCCTTTAAGTGCAGTTACTTTTAAAGGAAGTAAAATTTTCATTTTTTAATACACGATCTCTCTCATCTTTTCAGTTTTTAGCCTAACATACAGTTGTCCTTCAATACAGACACTGTTCATTCTTGTCATTCCTGCAGCATTAACTTAAAGAGGAAGATTAGCTGATAAACTGTTCGGATTTTAGTAGCAAGCAAATTATTTGGTTCTTGCAATAAAGTCACCCGCAGCATAAAAGATTACACTGAAAATGAATTGAGCATCAAAAAGTTTCTGTTTGCTAGAAAATTAATTTTAGTAATGACTATTCTAAAACAGCAGTTTATAATACATTTTAAGAGAGGCACATTAGAATTATTCCTCAGCTTGCTTCAAATTTTTTGCAACTGGACACAAAGAAACATTTGCAATTTGGGAAGGCTGCAGGCAGTGGTTTATATATTTACATAAGACAAGAAGCATCTTTCTGGCACCGCTACAGCAGTTACACCTGAAGTCTGAGGCCGCACGGCGCTAAGTATATGCTCTCTGCATCCCCAGAACTACAGAAACCTCTCTCCGGATGAAAGAAGTGCTCAGGGACACCAAAATGTCAGTCCCACAGTTGTGCTGTTATTTCAGCCTCAAAGCCGAATCAGCTTAAGGTGCAGATTGTTTCCGGAGCACCAAAATCCAAAAATCAAAGCTTTTTTCACATCCTGCTACCTTACGGATACCTACTCTTCCTGTCACAGAGATGTTTTGAGGTTGCCTTTTATAAGGTCAGCATAGATACATCTGAGCCAGGGAGAAGTTCGTTCTGTTTCTTTAGGAATACTGCATTAGTCTCTCAGCCGTGCTTCACAGGCTGCTTTAGCTCTCAGGAGCACCCTCACAGCTACTGCTACAAACACACCCCTAAGGAGGTTTTAACCAACCGCTCCCAGAGGGCACCTGTACAATAACAGAAGAGTCAGCTCACGACAAAATGTCACCGTTGACATAATTTTCCCAGTAGGGAAGTATTACTGAACCTTCATTTTACAAAAGGGAACTGAGCACAGAGACTACAGACGTACCCACCTCGGGTTAAAGTACACCTCAATTAGCTCAAGCTACGCAGCGTTTCGCTCTGCACGCGTGACAGAACTGTACGTACACCTCAAGCTTCTCTGCTCAAAAGTAACTGGAGCACCTATAAATTCACGTGGTGTTGTTTTTTTCTGCTTCCAGGACCATCTCCAAGTGGGACAGCAAGGGGACTAAGAAAATGGATGGTTCTCTTTAGGAAGATTTAGGTCAACTCAAGCTACTAGCACAGACATCACCCAAACAACTGATTCCATGTAATAAAGTTTGCCAGAGCTGAAAATTGAACCAAACTTCACACTAACAGTACAGATCCCATCCTAAGTCACTTGTGCAAAAGAGTTATCCACCAAAAAGGCCAACTTATGATTCGCTTCTGAAGGTTACGTGTGAACCCTTGTACTCAAGTGTCCTGGTGTTTCTCTTTAGGTTCCAGTCCCAACACTGCCTCAACTCCTAGAGCTAAGAAGGAACGCATGCTCAAGTAACAGCCTTCCCGGACAGCTAGTCCTTATCCTGTTTCCAAAGTAACTTTTCATTAAAAACAAACAAAAACCTACCTAAGAGTTTTAACTTGTAGAGAGACTTTCATTCCTTTCATTCCCACACCACAGAACTTTCAGTATACAAAGAAAATTAGGGTTACCCTAGCAAGTTGAGCGGTCATATCAAGTCACAAACCTATGACTCCAAAGAGGATCCCGAAATGGAACAACTGACCTCCCTGCACAATTGAGGACTTATCCTCATGCAAGTATTAGGAAAGTAGGGAAGGAAAAAGGAATTAATTCTCCCATGAAAAATCAATGCAAAACAAAAAATGCTGATACAGTAGACAGAATATCTATGCTATCCGAAATCCCCTTCTTCACTCCCAATTCCCCAAAACAGACAGAAGTCATCTCAGGAAAATTTATGGGTGGGAAAGATGTACCCACGCACAAGAACTAGACCCAAAGGGAAGTAAAATCTTTCAGCTCTTATCATGACTTATGAGAAACCACCTCCAAAACTCAACATCCGCAGTACCAGATTACTTTCTTACCAGTTGTAGTCAAACCAAGATGCATAGCTTGGAATAATGATGTGGTTGGTTTGTTCCGTGACGTTATCTTCACCTGGATCAATTGACCGACTTTGATCACCTTTGTTAGGATCTTCATCTTCCTGTATTACAGAGGGAATGCACTGGTTAACACGCTGCAAACAACAGACACTCAAGAACTCTCAGGCAGCACAGAGTTAGCCTGTAACAAATGCTTTCCAATCCTCTGCAGCATAAAATTTTTGATGCAATCTCTTGTCAGTGGGGAAAGCCTCAGGGACAAGAAACAATCAGCTTTCATAAAAAAAAAAAGGAAGCATAAAGCCACTAAAAAGTTTTTACAGGGACAGTTGTCAAACCTTAAGAACATACTTGGCAACACAGATCAAGCTTCAAGTCTGATTTATAAAATTAAGAGTCCTCTAACTCTAGGAGAACTATAGGTCTTTGCATTTCAATACTGCAGTATACTGCAACGAGACACGATAAATACAGCACGAAGCAAGAGAACTTTGCAAGTTGTCAGCCTCGCTCCTGCTGCCATCTCCAGACACCGTCACTGCAACAATTTTTATTATTTGTAAAGATTACTGATTTTTTGCCACTCTTTCCCATGAACTTTCTCACTCCTCAAAAGAGCACTGAAAGAAATCATATTCATTACTTCTAGTTTTACTGGGAAACCCTTGTCAGTGGTAATAATTTCACGTCTGCAAAACTGCATCTCATTACCCTACATTTTTGCTTGGATAAACTCACATTGATCGATCATAAAGCTGGTCTTGGATACTTCTCTGTTGTGAAGAAGAGATACTAAGTTCAAATTGTAACCCTGCCATGAGAACTCTGGCACAGAATATAAGCATACTGTGCTTGTTACAGACGATGGACAAACCTTCTACGCTAGAACTTAAACTAATAGATCCCAGATGCGAGAAGGAGAGGGCAGAGGTTTCTTTAAGAAGACCGTTGGTAATAAAGTAAATAGGAGATGTTCTAACACGAAGGCATAAAGTGCTGATAATGGGTCACATGCATTAACAGGTTAAAGAAATCATTACTTCCCCATCAGAAAGTTAAGACTACATATGACATCAGCACAGATTCTTGTGAACAGTATGCAGAGGCAATTTCAAGGCTTTCATTAAATCACGTTTCTTGTGCATTTCTAACGAAGAACAACTGATAGTTGAACTCCGTACCTTACCACACGCAATTCAATTTTTAATGATTTTCTTTATCTGAATTACCAAGCCAGTCAGATTTCAAAGAAACAGAAAAGGCTGTTAAAAACAATCAAGTCCCTAAAGCAAGATTTTAAGACCACTGATGTTGCATCTTTTGGGGCAATGAAATTCCTCCAGAGACAACAAGGCATCCTTCTGAATCTATTTATCGACCTGACATTGGCTGTTCAGAAAAGAAATCCATCTCTCTTCATCTCCGCAACTTCAATATCCTTCTCCTCTCAAAATACATTCACTAAAGTGAAAACAGACTATGACGAAAAAAAAAAACAAAAAACCACAACCAAACGTTTAGGATAGAACATAAAAGCAAGCCTCCCAACCTAACGTGGAATGAACACTTGCAGCATGAGTTCCACAGTAAGGGGTCATTCTACATGCAGGGGTGGAGAAACTGCACCACCCCCCCAAAAAAAAAAGAAGAGTATTTCCCATACTGGAAAAGCCTGCTGTCTTTCCAAGATGGTTTCCCTAGCTTGAAACACAGTGCTCGCCTAAGAATCATATTTTGGCACTGTGTCCATGTGTATGCACCAAGATACTTAAACCCACCGTTCCTTAGTGTGATACCAGAGCCTAAAACCTATAAGAAAGGTTGCTTACTGGCTAAACAGTATTTTTCTTATCTAGAGTTGTCTTCTTTCCCCAGTTTAGAACTTGAAAAAGGATTTTCAAGCACTTCTCTAAAACAGATATATAGATTGGATATTTATACTGAAATACAGTAAAACTGGAAATACATCAGCATGATGAAAAAGTCAGATTTTCTTAATATGTAACTAAGGACACATCCAAACATCTGTGTCTGCAGGCCTACAATGTATGAACTAACACAGATGTGATCTTTTTCTTACTTGCCTGATCAGACAGGCATCTTACTCAGCAAGTTGTTAAAAATAGTGCCTGGCATACCAACAATGCAATTAGATACAGACACTACACAGCAAATCCATTAAAGTGATCAGAAAACATATTCAGGGTTTATATTTAGTCCTGGAACCTAAATAAAAAGCACAGCCTTTGAAAAACCTGCATCTGAAAAACGTTTCTTTGAAAATACTTCACACCTGTTTTTGTTACTCGTTTCTAAAATCTTGGATTTATAAATACAAAATAATCTCACGCTATTCATAAGATTTTTATAATAGCGAAACAACATGCGCACCAGCAACCAACTCGATTTCACTTATCACTTAAAAACATTACAGGGATAAATTTCTGAAGATAAGACGAAGAACTCAGTTTCTACCAAATTCAGTATGAAATGACTGCTTTTACCTTTCCTCCAGTTGCCACTGTCTCCTCATCCTGTTCATCTGAAAGGTAAAATTATCAGGAATTAAACTAATAAAATGCACCTGACTGCTCAGAATCCTTTCTAGCCATGCAATTGCTTAATTAGAAAGACTGCTTCATTTGTTTTGGGAGAGAAGTTAGGAGGAAAGCAAAGCGGACCACACATCATTAAGACAATCTCATCCTTATGCAGGCACCCAATGATCCCAGACAAAGGAACACATAAGAGCAGGAATACAGAGGAAAGATAATTAGAATTTTTCCACACTTAGGAATCCATAATTAATTACTGCCTGGCCCAGTGCCCTAGATGTAGCCTTGTATAATAGGATATGGGACAGTAGTTTATCTCTCTTATGCCAAAGGACTAGCAAAGCTCAGGGAACCTGTGATTCACCCTAATGCCTAATCCATCCAATAAGAAAAAAAATCTACCACGGAAGAGCTCATATGTCACTTTTAGAAGAAACAAATAATGCCTACAAGGAAAAAGCCTCAAAAAGGGAAACAGTCAGTACATTCCAACCGGAATACATACGAAAACCGAATTAATTCAATAGAAGAGTAGAATTAGAGATTCCTTTTAAAACTGAAAGAGTTAAAAATATTTATTCTGTTGCCCACAAGCATGATTTTACTATTAAGAGGGGTGTGTGTGCACTCATGTGTCTTTTTGCATTTGTTTTACCGAGGTCCGCTACTGTTCCTCCTTTCACAGGTGTGTTTTCACTGTCTTTCTTTGGGTTCACTACAAAAAGAGAGATTGAAATCCCAATGAGTAACCATCAGACAAGATACATTTATCAAAGTTTAACATGCTTTTACTATCTTATCAATAAACCATTTTGTTGGGCGAGTTTTTGCAGTTCAGAAGAGCTCATCTGGTCAGTGTAGTTTGAGCACACCAGACCGTTTATTTGTTTTCTCTCTAATTTCCCATCTGAACACAATGCAGCGTCTATTGAGGCAGTCACTGTGCTGTACTCTTCCCACCTGCACAACACGGAACGATTCTTACATGCAAATTCAAACCAGATGAACGTCAAACTACGTGACACCCAAAATGGCTCGGTGTTAAGGACTTGCTAGGCTAAATTATTTCTGACCTATATTTATTTACTGCATAAATCAACACTTTTCCATTGCATCAGGCCTGTTACTAGAGTTTCCACTAACTTGATGTGAATTCTTTTAATCTAGAAAACTTCACACCCTGACACATGAACTCAGTATACTGGGCAAGAGCAAGCCCAAAATAGGCATAACTAAACGTTCGAGTGGACTGTCATGAATGTATTTCAAGAAACCTAAAGAAGGTAAATCTGTTGCCTTTCCTGGAAGTCCCATTCAAATCCTTGTCTAGATCAGTTTGGATGAGCACATACTACCTGGCCCCATGGCCACAAAGTATTCCAAAAATTTGATAACACATGTTTATTTTCTCTATACAGTTTAAGCAATTGTTTTAACATTCAAAGAATCCAGTTTATAAGTATTTTACCATTTTTGGGAAGTACCACTTCTTCTATATTAGGTACCGGTGTGGGATCCTCCATGTCCTTTGTAAGATCTTCTTGCTCATCTTCTTCTTTCTGCCCTCTCCTTTTCCCATATAAGGCTGCTTGTCTAAAAGAGATCATATACAGCTACAACCATCAGACGTTTTCATCTAGACATTATTCTTCACTAGATAGAAGGATTAAAGGATTGGGTTACAATATTTTTGTGAAAACATTGGTGCTTGTGGAGTTAACAAAAACTAGTCTCTGTGTATTGCTAAAATAAAATAACATTTAAAAGGACACTATCAAGTTCGCTTTTGCAGTATAATCAGATTCTCACCCAGAAGTACCTCTTGGTTTCAAATAACTAATGATCTTGTTTCAAGACTGTAGAACACCACTGTATAAATTCTTAATTCCAACCCCAAACTGTCTCCAGCAAGTTGGCAACACCTGAATACTAGTGAGATTCAAGGCAGCAGTGGTTCGCATACGTTTTTCCTTTTTGAAGTTGCAATAAAGGCATCTGCTGCGTAGAACAGAGGAGGTGACCGACCATTTTGAGGCACACTGCCTCATGTTAACAAAAAAATGTATTTTATGATCAATTTTGTTTAGAGAGAAAGTCTTTTAGGAAACAAAGCCAGAATCACCTAAGCTTCTCCTTACAGGATTTAACTCAGACTTGACATTAGGAACAGAAAAGTCAGATAACAAATTGATTCTTTCTCATCTCAGATGATAAATTTCCATTCCCTTTTTTTCCCCCAGAGCCCCACAAGACTACTAAGCAAAACTTGAATTTTTAATGACTTTTTAAGTACTCCCCTCCATACCATGCACAAACCCCATAAGTGATAAGCTGTTATCTGCATATAATCTTGACCTTTATTTAAAGGTTGAATGAGTACCGAGGGGATAAAAAAACCAAAAAAACACCAATCTGTAGGCCAGCTGCAATCAACAAGTGCTACTCCAGTAAAGTGACATTTGAGCAGTGGACTTTAAGACACCTGGCTACATAGATTAAAAACTTCTCAATTAAATGCAGCAATTTATATGTCTCTGCTTCAAAAAGCATACACATACTATTTGCTTTCACTACCAGAAGTGGTTTATTTTAGAAGCAGCTGAGTAACTTTCCATTTGACAAGTTCTACTCTCAATGCAGCACTGAACCCTGTCACTGAGGAACAGATAACATCACGACTTGCACTAGATTCTCCTCCACCTGCAGGCAATACATTTCTACAGAGGAGAAGGGAAATTGCGCTATTGGACTAGCAAAATCACACTAATCTATTGTAGAAATAATTACTCTACGATTACCTAAGGTGTGAAAAGTGACAGAGGACAGATCTTCCTATAAGCATATCTTCAACAAAATTAGCCTCAGCTTCCAGGAATTAGATACTTACCCTTTCTTCCCTGTCTTTTTTCTTGACTCCACAGGAGTGGGGGGTGGAGAAGGAGAATGCTTTCTCTTCCTTGTACTTGCTGCTGCTTTCCTGTCTCTCCTCTCTGGACTACGTACAGGCTGTTAGAGAAATGAAGGTATTAGCTCATCCCAAATACTACAGTTATTGAAAAGCTGTAGGCTACTCTTCCTTAATACATCTTATAACAAAGGAGCTAAAAGTAGTAATATCATAACAAGCACCATATTCAGCTCCAGAATACTTTCCAAATACACATCTGACATTGTGGAAAACCTTAGCTTTCCTATAGCCATTCCCCAGATACCACAGTAACTATCTCCGTAAGAACTGTGCTATAAGAGCAAGATTCAGCAGCTAGTTTCTGATGCATTCAATATACTCTATCCATCAGGAAAGATTTCCCAGCGAGTAGCCTGACCTCAAGGTTAAATGGGCAAGTTTTCAGAGCCCTAACTAATTTCCTGCATCAGGAGGGATACAAAAATCGGAGAATTTGGAAATTAAATGACACTGTTCAATGCACTCCCTGGTTTCACTTAAGAGAAAGTACGAAGTGGATCTTATCTCTTACTATCCTCAGTGAGGGGAATGAGGGGAAAAGGCCAAAAAAAATCAGAAGGGCACACTTATGCTTCTGCAAAGACATAACAGAAGAAATGTCAGATGAAAATTAAACTAGACTGTATTATTGTAGGTACCTGAATCTGTTCAAACAGACTGAATTTTAGCAACTTTTGCACAGAGAAGGAATGTTAATGTTTCAACAGGTCACTCATAAGCAGAGAACCACCTACCTCTTCATTTTTCATGGAGATTCTCTGCCGAA
Organism: Anser brachyrhynchus; assembly: GCF_964034855.1. NCBI lineage: Eukaryota > Metazoa > Chordata > Aves > Anseriformes > Anatidae > Anser > Anser brachyrhynchus. The sequence continues at coordinate 1,227,017 of NC_137695.1, read as the reverse complement.
AACTCACGGATTTCCTGTTCTCATCTACCTCATAATCCTCTTCATTCATCCATTCATTGAATATATCTGTGTCCAAAATCCACTTGGCATGAACCTAAAGAACAAAACAATATATTGACGTGCTGATTTTTTTTTTTGAAAAGCTAACTCCACAGCAGACCTAATAGTACAAAGGGAATACTTGCAGTTTTGTTTAGGGTCTGAAGTTACAGACATCTCATATGAGTTTTACACATAATGACAGTGCTGAGGCAATGCAATAAAAGATGAACATGCCTGTAAGCCTACTGAATGCCATGTCTGTTCCTCAATCATTTTTAAGTCATCTGAAGAGCGAGGTCAGTTCTCACAGCTGGACAATTGCTCTATATCAAAAGTGTCCCAAAAATAGTACGTTTTTGATGCCAAAAAATACCATCAAAATCCTCCAAGTACTACACAGATCACCTTAGCAGATATAATGTGCCACAATGGAGACACAAAATAGGAAGAGTTAGCCATATCTTGAAAAGATTGACTATCTTGACTTAAAATACCATCTTCATATAAGTTCTAGTTCACATCACATAGCTGAACAATGAAAATAAATTGAGCTTTAGTGGATTTATACACAAATAGCATAGTATGTCCCATTTATTTAAAAGGAACAACCAGGAATAAGTAGCGTTTGAAGAGACCAAATGACTTTCTGACCTGAGCTGCCTTTTCTTAACTCTGCTGTTCAGATTAACAGCACAGGAGCACACATACAGAACAACATTCCACATTATGTATAAACCAAGTCCAATAATAGGACAATAGAGGAGTATTTACTGCTGTTTGATTGCAATTGCTTCCTATTGTCCTCTCGCAATGAACTAAATCAGAAAGACTTTTTTCCTGCTTGTGACATCAGCAAAGAGCAGAGTTCCCATTAGAGTGAACCTTGCCATGAAGGAAGATGAGACGTGACCCTCAGGGATTCTTTAAACAGCCGCTGATTTTCTCAGAGACTCTCTCATTGGCTCTTAACTCTAGGGACAGCTGCATGCATTTGTGTACCACAATTCTCTAGCGATGCCAAAGCTTTTGGCAAATTCAGTCAAATCAAGAAACATGCACTCTGCAGGGTGCTGAGGGCATACAGAAGCTGGCACCTACATCAGTACTGAGCCAAGACAAACAAGCCAGGTGAAAGGGGGACAGGGAGCCCATGGCCACATGTGACCTAACCACGCCAATTCTACTTTGCTTTTACTTTACTGGAAATTAAGTAGCCACTACAGTAATAACAATTCAAGGAGAACAACATGATTTTATTTGTACCACAGAATTCAAAATTCAGATGTTGAGTTCTCCAAAATTCTCATAAAGAAGCTACTCAATTTCCACATAATCTAACCCCTAATATTTTTGGCCATTTCCATTATTATAGGAACGGATAAACTTTCTGCACATAAAAAATGTTTTAAACTCAGTAATGTGTGTGAAATAACCCGGGGTTTCTAACTGGGCAATTCTTTCCTCTAACAACGTTCTTCCAAAAAAAATCACAAAGATACAATATTTTTCCCCACCCCCCTCTCTCCATAACTATTGTGTAATACTATCATGCCCAGTCAGTCTCATCCCAGAGATGGCTACATTTCAGCAGTAGGGGAAGGATTTACTTTTAACACAAACCACCTCAAGTCATGCCAAAATAAACATGGTAATTTTGGCATTATCAGAGATGCATTAATCTGCCCTTTTCACTCCCCAGAAGTTTCACAACAGCATTCCTTCCCAGACCAAAGAAATGTTTCAGGTATTTTCATTACAGCTCTAGAAATATTGCTGTTTTTCCATATATATGGAAATGCAGCCATTGATACTCAGCAGCGCATTAAAACATCTATCCAGTAACACCTGGGGATGAGCTATATCAATACAATAACTTTGAGAAACTGTTTAAGAGAGACTTACCTTCCATGGCTTTTCAGGAATTGGAGGATCCTCAATTTCAGCATCTATTTCATTGGCATGAACCCAAGTGTCATAGCTAATGAGAAGAGTCAGAAAAAACAAAATTGGTCCCCTGGGCTGTTCATCCAGAAAGATCACCAGCAGGGATATTTATTCAGCAGTTTTGACATGTTCAAATCATACTGCTGGGATAGAACAGCAAATAATTTTCCACTCAGTGAAAGTTAAACAAAGGAATAATCACTGGCTTCTGCTACAGGAATAGGGCACCCTGAAAAGGGAGGTGCCCAAGGCATCTAGTGCACGTTATTAGCTTTCTGAATTTAGAATCCATCTCAGCGAAGTCAGCTCCAGCTTGAAATCGCACATCTAGTCTCCAGATTCAGGGGTACAGATAAAATTTGAGTCACCTGTTCAAACTCTGGCAGTAATTAAGTCATTTCTGTTCTTATGAGCTTAAAGCAAGAGATACCAGACTCCTAGAAGGAAAGTTTGCTTCCTCTACTTCAGTCCCTACTGCTGTAGAATCTAGCTATTGTTTATGTTCACTTTTCCCACACACCATTCTCCCTTTTGGCTTTGAAGTCTCATTAACTTTGTGGAAAGGCTTACTGTGCCCTTTGGAAATTGCAGCCTTACTACTGACTCTGCAGAAGACTAGACTCCTTTTCTAACTTCACCCACCTGACAGTATCATACGTAGGTATGCATAGATCAGTCTTAAAGCCACTGATTAATCTTTTCAATTCTTGGAAAAACAGCAACAATACTAAATTACTAAGTGGTTTTATGTGCAAGACAACCACTGCTTATTCTGGAATATGAACAGTTCAACCACTCAGAATCAAAACAACAGGAATGCAGTACTGCCTGTTTACGTTACATGTTAGGAAGAGTCAACAGAGGACAGGTCTAAACCTGCTGCTTCGCCGAACAAGAGAAGAGCACAGTTGTAGCCTACACAGTTGGGATGTTCTCCATGCGGGTTCATTGCTGACAGCCACAGAGCACAGTGCAGACAGACGGCAGAGCACTGGTTTCAAGAGGTAGGATTCAGCAAGTTGAAGGAGCAGCTTGTTTGAGGACGTGGATTTACCTACTTGCAAGTTCTAATCAGTACTTTGCCTTTAACAAGCTTGAGAAAGATTTGGGGTGTGCCCTCTTCCCCCACCTTTATTTACCTGTCTGGAAAGAAACCCCAGTGTACCAGCACCTGCTTGTCTTTTTTCATCACAGGTCTCAGCCATTCATCTGCAAAGAGGAAAGAGATCTAGCATCAGATTCAGATTTAACACTCAGCACACTAAACATCAGTCTGCTTTTCCGTAGGCAAGCACAGAAAAGTCATTGCAATTCTCTCTGATGAAGTCTACTGTAATGAAATTACGGTGTCCTGACCTGTAGCAGTAATACACTTGCCTGCATTAACTTTGCCATGCGTAGACATTCACGTGCTCTGCTTGTATACGACAGATGTTACACGAGTAAAATCATTTTAATGCAGTGAATTATTACGTTTCCTGCCCTGGCCACATGAATTCATACCCTAACACGCTCATGATTAAGACCCAGTGGGGCTTGAAAGAGTCATCTGTTCCTCAACAGAAGTGAGAGGAGTTTCTGGCTGACAGGTGGAAGCACTGTCAGCTCATCTAGTCCCATCTCATCTCTCAGGTGCTTTGTCTGGTTGGGATGGGACAGAGCAAATCCTCCAAAATGACATTAATTAAAGACTAATGAAAGACAACAGAAATAAGGTAGCAAGAGAGATGTTCTCCAGTCTGTCAGGACATTTTTTTTTTTAAATAACTGTGCAAATGGAAAAACTAAACTTATCCCAAAACGCTTTGTCGTCAACTGGTGTTTCCTCTTTTTTTAATCCTTAAGACTTCTGAATCCCCTCATCATTAGCTTCTTTTATTGACTTACACTTATTTCACAAGACCCTCTTCCCAGTACTAAGTTCTACCCTCAACGTGTATTTAAGACAGCGGGAACAGTTTTGAAAGAATAAAATTTTGAAGGAAGAATGTTGTGGCAGGGAGTGGTGATGAAACCAGCTTTAAAGAAAACATTTCCAAGAGTTTTGTGAGACTTGGATTTCAACTTTCTCCTTTCACATCAGTGTTAACACAGGCTTACTGAGCAACACTAATGCCTTGCTGATCTTGTGATAGGGTGTACGCTCAGTTTGACTGGTATTTTAGAAGGTTTTTTTTTTTTTTTTTTAACTGCACACTGCACATCTGACCTACCTGCTGCAACTCAAATATGATGAGTATGTCCCAGAAAAAAAACCTGAAGATTTGCACCTGTATAATGTTACCCTGCTTGAATTCACAGCCTTTTTCTCACCTTACTGCAATCAGGCTTTGCAAGAGAGCTCTATCTAGCACACCTGCATGTTCGCTGCCTACAAGACAGATAGAAACTACTGTGTTCAACCCTCTTCCAAGAACCTGAGGTGGTTAAAAATAAACAAAAAGCAGTAGCTGGACATGATATTTCCAGAAGTACAGGACACACAGAGCTAAACACCAGCAGACAAACAATCCATGACCATTCCAATATGGAAGTGAACACTTCCATCTAGTGGAGATCAGATGCCAGGGCGTGCCAGAAAAAGCGAACTTATGATAGCAAAACTAAGACTCTACAATCATCCACCAGACAACGAAATGTATTTAATATGAAAAAAATAAGAGCTTGTTTTTGCTATTTGCTGAAGGATACAACTGTTTAATTGCTTTTGAGGTGCCTATTTCCTATAAAGACAGACTGCATTATAATAAAGCCAACAACCCCAATTCATCGAATCTACATGTTATTGTATCCACCTTGCCAAACCACATGCAACGATAACATATCGGCATTCCCAATCTATTGCCTGGGAAGAGCGGAACACGGCAGAAAGTTTTTCACTCTCTTTTACTTTGGCATCTATGGTCTTCCACACATCTCATGGTTTCCTAATACCGTTTCACTCAATATTTCAACCAATTCTTGCACACAGGGCAGACACACCAAGGAAGAAAAAAAAACCAGTAGAACCTTCAGTTTTAAGGCCCCCACATCCATTAGCCTTCCTTTATTTTTTCATCTAAGTTGATTTCTTCTTCGGTTCTTCCAGACCCTTAGGCTTTGGTCCCCTTCAGCATGTTAAGTTATTTGGGGCAAAGAAAACGTTCATTTGCTTTGTATAATGCTGAATACTGCATTCAGTGATAAATATTAATAGCTCAGTTCCCAACCCAATCACTGAAGAGTAGTCAGTGTTATGCACCCTTTCCTGAAAATGTTACCCTAATTAAAGATGTGAGCGTTATACCTAACAGTTAGAAGCAGGACACACGGTGATTTGATTTGGAGTTGTTAATCCTAAAACCACTTTTGAAGTAGCTCTCAGGAGCAGGCTAAGAACATTCTGTGCCTATGTGAAATCTCCCATAAGTGCTAACAGAATGTAGTTACAAGATTATTTCCACTTAAAAAATTGGAAAGCATTATTACCATCATCCATTGAGGTAGGACTTGGATAAACGTGGTGGGTAGCTTTTGATTTCTCTTCAGTTACTGTTCCCTGTGGGAAGGGTGGAATGAAAGAAGACACCGCATGAGAAACCTTCACATTACCCCAAATTTCTCAATAGTTTCTTTTCACTCACATTCCATGCAACCTAGAAACATTCGAGGCTCACCACAATGCACCTATGAAGAATACCACCTCTAACAAGCGCTAGAAAAAAGCAGTTATTTCAAGAGACAATTTCTAAATACTACAATTTACATAATATTAACTCTGACAAGCAGGAACTTCACTAGAAATGGCTAACATGAAAAGGATATCCCCAGCATTCAAGTCTGTACATTAAATGACAAGAACACCTGCTCTTTGTAAAAAGACTCCTACGTCACAGAAGGGAGTAAATCAGAAACAACATTAACTCTACACAACTTTTAGCCACATATTCAGACACGAGCACACTTTTTCTTCTTGAAGGTTTACGACAATTTTCTTCATGTATGAGAAGCAACAGGAAGACTCCTTGTGCTTATGCAGATGCCACAATTATATACCTATTGGACCCACATCATCGTGGAAAAAGATTCTGCTATAAAACTATCAGTTAAACAAATGCATAATAACATGGTCAGTCAAGAAAACCCTCTCCTTTCCTCACGTGGGGGACCAGCTGGATTCTCCCATACGCTGCAGAGACACTGCCAGTCTCCACAGATGAATAGTCTTTGCCAAGGACAGCAGAAATTCACAGAACTCAGGCTCTTTTGCAGAAGAGGCATTGTGCTTTGGTATAGTTTTTATGAAAACGTTATTCAAGATTTACATTCCATAACTATTTGACAGATTTATTTAAAGGACTTAAGAGCAGATGGGACAGTTTAAAGCAAACAATGTATGAACAACTTATTTGAAGGAGTCATCAGCACCAAAAGCAGAAAAAATTCAAAAAGCATGAAGACGCATTATGTTATGGTAGAGATACTTGGAGAGTGTTCTGATATCAGGGGCTGAAACGACCGTTTCTACCCCAGTAAGAGTTCGCAGAACTGGGTAAAAGGAGAGGAGGTGCTCTGAGTAGCAGCAAAAAAAGGAAGCTGGAAAGTGAGAAGAATTTAAAATTTTAAATAAATAAATATAATAAAATATAAAATATAATAAAAATTTTAAAATTCTTTAAAAAAAGAGAAGAAAAGTGCCTAGGCATGACTGAAGGACCTGCAAAGAGTTCAAGAACAATAATGGACATTCTCCCTTCATTGCCCACGATCTGGAGAGGCCTCTCCAGGTGTCCAATCTGACCTTTACGAATCATACCAGTCAGTTTCATTTATTCCCTAAGGAGCTTCAAAAAAACAATACATAGAAACTAGGCAAACAGGAAATCTTTCTAGATGCTACGTTGACTGAAGAGAAAGGGATAGATAACTTTAAAACAGCTTTCTGAAGGATGTAAGCAAAATATAAGGCTTATTTCCTGTCTCTGCTAAACTAAATACAACTGGAAGCTGGAGGCATAACACTTTTTTTGAAGCAGATAGATATAAATGCTCATCTCACTCTTTAACTGCTTTCAAGATCCTAAATTATTATTCTGGTTCTTCTCTAAAGAATCCTCAACACTTATAAAGAAAATCAGATAAGGTCTGACTACGAGAAGCAGTAACATCTTCATCAGCAAAGACAGCAGGGAGGAGAAACACCTTCCTGATGATTTTAAGTCGAGAGATCCCACTACCACTGTGCTAGGGCAAGAGTGATGCAGCTCTTCTGCACAGACAGCAGAAGGACATGGAAACGCCAGGGAGAAGGGAGTTACATTACTGGGGAAGGAAAAGAAGAAAATGACAACGGGTAAAAATGAAGACAGTGAGCAAGCACTGGCAGCAACACAAATTAAGAATTCTTCAGAATTATGAGAATTTGAATTCTTCAAAGGAAGAGAACTCAAAAAGCAGAATTCAAAACAGTTTGATTTTATTTCTTCACATCCCTTTTTAAGCAGGCAGTTTTGTCACCAGGGTCCCTTAAATCATTCACAGATAAAGAACAGTCTGGGTGGGAAGGGACCCAGAGAGTTTACAAGTCTTTTAAAACAGCATCCTTTTACTGGCATCAAGGGATTTTCAGTGCTGTCTCCATTGCTTTATTGTTACACAGCTTGTAACCAGCAGTAATCATGGCTCATCCAGGACCAGCTCTTCACTTGGTCCTATCTGTCAGAAGAGCTCCCTTCCCAGAACATTTCTCTCAAGACAAGTGACAGGTCTGTTTACATTTTGGAGAGATGAAGCTATTCAACTTGTTCAGTTCATCATTTAATGTATTAAATTACAACAGCAAGATTTTGACTCTTGTGGAACTACACTACCTGAAAGGAAACAGATGTTGCTTGTGCTCCGTTCAGCACAAGAAAAAAAATCAAGTAAAATAAATCAAAAGAGGTAGTGATTTTTTTTCTTAAGATTAAAACTTCTTTATGCTTGTTCCCACATATCTAGAGTAGCTGTATGACACACTACCTTTTTTTGGTCTCTGATTTGGACAAACTGTGAGCTTCTGCTCTATGTAAGCAGGAATTCAATGTAGCTGGGCCAGCAACAAACTCATTGAGAAAGCATAAATCTCAAACTGGTTACTACTTTAAACTTCAACAGATTTACTTCTTGAACAGTTACGATTCTGTTTCCATGCGAGGATAATTACTAATGGCATTTTACAAGTGGTTAACATTTGGTCTTAATTGACTTCTTGTTGCTGCCTCGTGTTGTCAAGACACAATCCAAATGTAGCTGGTATGCTGAAGTCACGCAAATACACTTGATCTTACAGAGTTACAAGAGACAAAAGACGTTTTAAGATTTTTAAGATATGCTATTTAACAGTTACCTGGTGACGTTTGACAATATCCTTTAATTTATTAGCCAACTTCAGTTCTATATCTGGAATGAGGTAGATGGTTGGTCTACTCAGACAGTTGTTCTAGAGGAGGGAATAGGAAATTAAATACGAAATTAGTAAGCCACCTGTGACATAAACCAAAAAAATCCTGCTACAATCACCAACGCTTGAAAAAGCTCAAAAGGAACTGCACGTATCAGACTGAGATACGACACAATAATTCCAGCTCCAAAATCCTTACAACAATATTATTTCCCTTTCAGCCTCCCTACCACAGCCTTATCGTGTGTTTACATCTGGACTCTGCAGATTTGCTGTTAGCCCTGTCAGAGACATTATCACGGGTGAAGGAACTCAACCCACTGTGGCTGTTCTTATGTTCCTGCTTTCACAAAAACATCTTTAATGAAAACTGTGTCTGGGATTACAAAGAATTTTTGACAGGTTCTGGAAGACTTCACAGGAAAAGAAATTCATCCACCATGCAGATTTGTGCACTTTTACAGTCTACATATACATTTGTTCTATTTGCAATTTTAACATGTACTTTATGTATTAAAGCAGCCATACAATGGTAATACTTTTTAAAAGGAAGTATCATTTCTTTTTGCTGTCCTTTCTCCTATTTCCATTTTTGACAAGCACCTGAAAGTTACATTTTTACTATATTATTTGAGTATAAACCACAGGTTTTTGACTTTGAGAAAAATATTCTGTTATTCACGTACAGCAGTAAAAAAAAAAAATAACTTCAAGTTAGACTTCACACAACTGTTACCTGCTACCTTCTGGTAGTAACTCTGTACGTTTGATAAAACAAATGAGAGCCTAAAATGCACCCCAGAAGTTACAGATGAAGCTCGTCAGTGGATCACAACCAAGGTACACGTGCTAGTGAATCATTTTCCCTGAGCACATGAACACATACAGAGAAACTAGTTGGTTTTGTACAAGTTTCTTGCCTGCACTAGTGTTTTCTCAATGTTCATGAACATCTCCACATTTCGATCCATTCGGGATGGATTCTGCAGGTCAAACCTCCGCCTGTTGAAGGAAATGATTCAAAAATATTAAAAATATTAACTTTCCTCCATTCAGTAGTAAAGAATCTTTCATGTTTGACATAAAAAGCAGTATATTGCAGAAGCTATGTAAAAACACTTGAAACACGATCAGAAATATTTTTGCTTCACTTGGCAACTCTCACAAGCCAAAGAATCACCATGAAGCAATCAGCAAAATGCAACTGATTTGTGAAATGTTTAGCAAAAAGGAAGGTTGAAACTGTCCAGCACAAACCCTGTAGCAGGGTTGTGCATTCCACTACAGTTGCAAAGGATAATTAAATAGGAACATAATCAAATGTTCAAGGTTGGTTTCAATGACTAGAGGGGAAAACTCGTGAACAAGTTCTCGTGTTTTCCTTATTTTTAAGGAAATTTTTCTTTTTAAGTTGCACCCACCCACCAGTCCCAGACGCTAACCCAGGAACAAAGAGCAATCCATTAGCTGGGGTCTCCTGAACCACAGACCTGTCTGAGAACAAGCCACCCGCCACCCACCCAGCATGTAGGTAGCTAATAATCCATGGCAGCATTTCATGATCGTCTTTATTGGACTCTGGTACTTTAAAGTTCCCCACTTCATTGACAAAGTAATCAAAACCCTGGAAATAACAGCGCAGGTTGAAGCATCTATCAGAAACGGAGGGAGTGGCACAACCTGAGGCTTTCTACCGGGGAGGAAGAAACCCACGAGCCCTCAGCGGGCGTTCTGCCAGGCCCCCTGCCACGTGCAGAAGTCACGGACGAATCACCTCAGATGAAGAACTGGAGCAGTGTCCCCACAGAACTGGGAAGGCTGGACAGTAAGGGCACCGGTGCCAAAGCTCAGCACCTGCGTAGCACCGACCCAGTGCCGCTACCTGGGTACGGGGCTGCGGGGGCCTCAGACGGATTTGGGCCTGACCCTGCGCACCTCAGCCTTTTCCGTAGCACGACGGCGTCTTTGGATGATGAGCTTGGTGACTCTCAGGTGTCAAACACCGTCTGGTGCACTGCTGTGCCTCTGGTTTTGAAAGAAGCTGTCAATAAGCCTGACAATGCACTTAACCAGAGCGCTGAGCTGGCAGTCGGGGCGGCAATCAGGATTTCAGCACATGAAATGCTCCTTAACGCAGTGAAGGAGCCGTGCTCTAATTACCCTGGGGTGACTGACAGGCTGCTTTCACTTCACACCCAACTTCAAGCACAAGAATTTATTGCTGCACCCGTATCCTTAATGGCAGTTTCTTTTAAACACCAGCTTGTTTCCAGTAACACAGCAGATCAATTTTTAAAGTTCATAAATATACAATGAGGGTAACCAAAGCAAAATTGATTTTTAGGCACAAAACCCATTACTACCCAAAAATGGCATCCCACCAGCATCATACTACTAAATTTAACAGACACCTCAGCCGAGGCCACCACGTTTTTCTTCATCTGAGGCTTTCTAGTATTTTCAAAAAGACATCGTCCAAGCAGGTGGCACTGCATAAATACGCTGTAGTGTTGGGCAGCACTAGCAAACATCCGCTATTAGTCTAAGACTGCTTCTATCCTCAAATGGACTCTTAGGACCTGGCAAATAATTTAATGATAACATTTGACATATTTATTAGAATCTTCTTTTAATTTTAAAAGAAAACTATGACCTCTCTGGACTGCGCTGTGCATGTTGAAAGCTCTACGCTGACTTCTAGAAGTACAACAAGTCATCAAGAAGTCTGTCAGTTCACTGCACAACACAACTTAATGCATTAAAGTATTTTACACCTAGATGCACAGGATTTTAAGAGCCAAGATCTTCTCCAGGATTTGTGCATGGACAGCTTTATAGTCTATTTAAAATGTATGCTTCTCAGGTAAGTATAATAGAGCTTCAAGGAAGTGAAAGAAAAACGCCAAATAAATACAAATTATTTTCCTAGACACCTAAAAAAGTCTTCAGTAGCCATGAAACAAAGACATTTAAGGCATTCAAGGTTGACCAAAATTTTTACATTTGCTTGCCTAAAATCTGCACTAGATTCACTTGATGCTATGCATGCCCCCAAACTTTCACCTGCTTCTGAAACCCATACTTTAAGAGAAGCATGTCAATATATTACGAAAAAGCACTCTTTGTAGTTGCCCGTTTAGATAAAATGGTAGTACCAATTCTTCCTGTCCTCAGTTTAACTGATACCCTCTGGCAGGTTTTAGCCAACAACTATGTGAATTGCAGTGATAGGCAAGGTATGTCCAGCTGCACTGGATAAGTGCATTTTTGAGACATACCTATTATGACGAGGAAAGGTACTTCTCCTATAAGACAGATCATTCACAAACAGGTTAAGCAAGAGCGACAATGCATACCATTAAAAAAATAATCATATTTCAGGCAAAACACCACATATTATTTGGTTGAGTCAGTGAAGGATACATTCCAAGATCTAAGTCTGATCCACAGAGTTAAATTCAAGTATTACTTCCCTCTACATCCCACATGCACAAACACAAGGCACTACCCACTAGTTTTGAGGGATCAGCAAGAGAGTGAGACGAGAGGAGGCAGCTGTGTATCTGAGCTTTGCTGACAAATTTCAATGAAAGAAAACTAAATTTGTTAAGGAAAGAAAGTGGAACGTTTAAATATGTCCTACTTCATGAATATTTAACTCCTTTGCCTTAAGGCAAAAAGGTAGCAAGACACTCCTGAAAGATACGCCACACAGAACGTTACAGATATCACATCCTGGGTGTTGGCAATATCAGAGTAGGGGAAAAAATAGAAAGACTAATGGCTTTCTGATATAACCATCTTAGATATCCAATTAGCTGATATGAGTATAAACAACTCCTGAAAAACAACCGGTCATACTAGAATAACTTGATTTTTTGCCTTTTAATTTGCTCTTGTGGGTCACAGAAACAGTCAGTTCCAGGAATGCTCTTACAGGTCTGCACAACGTCAGATCAAGAGCTATTAAAATTCATGTGCGAGAACAATCTCTGCTTGCTTTTATCTCATGACTTCTCATCTTCAATTTTCTTCCCGTGTTCTCAAATACCGTAATTCATGCTGCTGCCTTTTTGCAAAGATTATAACTTAGAAATGAACAAGTCAAAGCACCACTGTGGTATCGCATTAATAGTTCTAATACTAGTGTCAATAGCTACATGGGCAGCGTCTTAACTACTCACATTCCTCATTTCTGGAGGTTGATAAGCAATGGATCACTTTGTATTTATTACTATCTGATGATGACAATTCATATTTTCCTAGACCTAACTAAACCCTATACTCAGTACAGTTAGAAATATTCGTATCTTTCAGATGGAAAATAAATTGTAAGATAACCAGTTAATTTGCTCAGTCATACAGCACATAAATTGCAAAAAAAGAAGTCTCAAGTTTGTAATTAACTTCCAACCTAGAAGTTCAAGAGCTCAAACTTGGACAATTCATCTTTAAATTTAGGAGTGAGGGCATGTCTTTAAAAAAAGCTACCATCCGCAAAACAGGGGAAAAAAATTCCTCTTCCCATCTCCAACTCCCTTGCCTACCCAGTTCTCCAGAAAGTATTAAATCTCAAGTAGTTCGCATAGGCATTTCATGTGCTTAATTTCATGCAGAAGGTGTATAAATCAAAATAAAAACTTACCAGCCCTGTTCATTCTTATATTTGTAAGCAGCACCAAGAATGTGACATAATGTACCTCCAGCTTTGAAATCCATGAAGCACTTTGCCTAGAACCAGAAAGGAAAGTGAGAACAGTGACATTCACTTTTATGTCATCGTTTTAACAATGAATACATACTTGTCAGCTGAGTTTCAGACATCTACACCTTGTCACTGTGCGGATCTGCCCTAAAATGCTAAATCCAACTCTATCTTCACTCTCACTTCTAGCTGAGCCGCACATTCATAAACAGGTACTCCGTCTTCAAGAACTGAAATTCAACAGCAGCAGCAGGAGACAGAAAGCTCTGCTGAGCCTCACCAAGCCTCTTCTCCGAAGTCACGCAGGACTGCTGCCTACATAGAAAGGCACTTTTTTTCCCCTTATTTTAGTTTGGAATTCTCTTTGCTATCTTGCTCATATCTCCTGTGAGGATGTTTGTATGTTCTTGGAAAAAATAAGTTACTGTCACGTAATCTTAGCAACGGAGGAGAACTGGAGAGCTCAGCTAAAGCCGGGGCCAGACAGAAGCAGCACTAGAATCTGTTTTAAGCACGGTCCCCAGGGTACTGACATGCCGCGGATCTGAAGTTTTCAATACACAGTTTGGAACAGGAAGGAGAAAAACATGCAACAGCATTTATGAACTAAGTGGTTAAAGAAACTGACATGTCATGACTACAGAACAAATTAAAACTGTTTCTGTTCACCAGGCCTTCTCTCTACAGTTACAGATTGTTTCCAAAAGGACTAATAAATCAATTTGACTGAACCACAAAAAGAAAAGCGATTTAAGTTTATTTAAGCCATGTCATTAGTTACAAACATGAACTTCTTTCTAATAACTGCGGCACTGCTCTTGGCAACTTTTATACAGAAACAGGACTTTCGAAGAGTTTACTTAGGCAAACAGGTCCATTCCCCAGGCAACTTCAGACACATCTAAAGAAAGCTGCTCTAATAATAAACCCAACTGATAAAATTAGGCCAGTCAGTCACGCAGATAAGCTTCCACAGCAGAAAGGCACATTCTGCCTGGGTGTCTGCGTCCCCTGGCAGGAAGGATGCAAGCCCACGCCTCACAGCCTGGGGTAGCGCCTACCCCAAGGGGCCCTGTGGGGCCAGCTCCTGCTGCCGAGACCCCAGCCCCATACTGGAAGGGGAAATGAAACCCGTCATCCCTCAGGAGTGCTGAACACGCCAGGATCAGGGTCTGGTTTGTGTTTCTCAGTAAAAAAAGACTCGTACAATTCAGCGAACAGAACCTGGGAGCGGCCTGGTGGCTGGGCTCCAGACACCGGTGGCTGCCTGCAAGCTGCCTCCTGAGGGAACCGAGCAGGGAGCGCACAAGGCAGGAGGCACTGCACACCCACGGCAGCTTTGGCTCAGCTTTTCCTCAGCAGGAACGTTTCTGATCTAGCTTCCAACTTACTTTTTGAGATCAGACTAGGTAATTTTCTTTAAAGCCAGTTAAATGACGCTTCAGGAATGTTTGCTAATAAAAACGAACACCAAAGGACAAACGGTCTTGGCATTACTGACAAGCACTTAAAATTCATTCTTCAATCAGGAAACTAATATGGGAGCATGGGAATTAAATGAAACATTGCCTTCCTTGGCTCTAGGGCCGCTGGTGGAAAGAAAAGCAGTTCTGTGAGGTATCTGATATGCCAGTGTCCAAGAACAACACAAACAAAATCCTTCGTAAGCATCCAACAAGAGCAGAGCCGCTCCCGGCCTACCATCTGTTGACAGCCCTCCTGCGTGCAGAAAGCGATCAGGATCCCAGGCGACCACACGCGTACCTGAGCTCGAGCCGCCCGTGTTTCAGCACTATTCTTAGCGGCCTCAAGTCCCTTATGGACTGGGCAGCCCCTGATCAGAAGCCTGAATTACAGCACCGAACGATGGCACAGACAAGCTGCGTGGCTCCGACAAGGCAGTGCTGGTTCTCAAACATGCCGGCCGCCCCAAAACACTCCCTGCTGCAACGCTGCTTCAGCACCGCTACGCGGGTTGGGCATCTCGAGGCTGCCCTACATACATACGGCCGTGGCCTTCCAGGCCGTCTCCTTCCCCAGAGCAGTGGGTGCCTGACCGCAGGCTCTGAGAGGCGCTGGCCATGCCACCACGCACAGGGGGTCTGGCTGACACCACACCGTGAAGAATGGTACAGAAATTTCTCTCACAGACTGGCGTCCATTTTTACTGTCAGCAGCCTCTAGCAAGACCCTCTTACGCTAGCAACAGCGGCCGGTTTAATGAAAGGAAATAGCTTTTAGCAATTAGACAAAACCTGTTCTGCTGAGATGTAACTGTCAGCAACCTCCTACAGATTCCCCCAACACTTTCACCCAACAAAATCCAGTATAACAAGTCAATTAATACCAACTGACCTCACAGTTTGCTGTCTTTTAAGAGTATCTTACCATAACCTTTGCTCGAAACATGCAAAACTGTCTTTAAGACAACTAATCAACATTTTCGTATCTGAGAACTATTAAGGTTAGACAACATGCGATCAAATGCCGTGATCAGAAGACAGCAGTTACGCTGTACCAGCCCTTCATTTAACCCACATCCAGTTACAGATGCTTTCCTGTACCAAACCCTTGCCAACAACAGGAGCTTAAACTCAGAATTAACACCCTGTACCAAGTACCAACTCGCTGATGGAAATGGGTACAGTTTTATGGTCCACACTGCCAGATCAAAGTAAAGCACCACAGCGTTCACCTCTGATCCTGAGGCTTTTCACCACCACTGAGGCGTCACCAGGTCAGAAAGGAAGAAGGCGAGCTACGTTTTAACGGCATCTCGTGGTGCTTCCTGGTGCGTTCCCAAGCATCACGAGAATCACCTTGTAAGTCAGCCTGAAAACCCTTTCTGGAAACAACATCCACGAGTTCACACTCTTAACAAAAGAAGTTACACAAGCAAAATATGTCTGGAAAAAAGTAATCATAAAATAGTGATAGTATTCCATAATGGTGAAGTAAAGAAGATAAAGTTACTTTCATTTTCACAAAAACTTCAGTTCAGGATATTGGAATGAGTTATAAACATTCCCAACTTAATTTGTATATCAAAAAGTATCCTAAGTTGCATGGTCTTAGGTTCCTAGTGAGTATTTTGTGGCAATAAATGAAGACCCTCCTGCTGATGTCCACAATGCTTACAAACACATTTACGGCAGCTGTCTTGGGCCACAAAACCTACCCTAAACCAGCCAACTGGGTGCTTGGTACCATGAGGATGCTGGAGTCCTTGCCCTCCACAACTGAAATCCTTAGCTTACTGTCCTGAACATTTGCTGCATCCCTCTTTACCACGTGTTTAAAGTTCACACTCATTTGGGCAAGAACGTTTTCACGGTATACAGGGTTCCAAGCACAAAAGGGCTGATCTCTGAACACTACCACAAAGATAGTGCTGGTAAAGATGTACCAAGTTTGAACTTTAAATGCTACAAGGAACCCTTAGAGTATTATCTCTGTATGCCAACACTCTGAGTGGCTGGAAAACTGTCCTAGACAAACTAGGTAACTATGTACTACTAAAGACATGGTATAGCCAATTTTCAGCACTGACAGCATCACGGGTTAGAAGGTTTCACTGGGTATTTCTGTTGATTAAACTTATTTGTTTTGGAAAGAGCACGTTATTCAGTCAATTTAGGATGCGTCAGTCCAAATGGATTTGACTTAAAGTTTAGAAGTTTACACAGAACGTGCACGAGAAATTAAAACCTTTCCACGGCATGCAGGAAATCATTTCCAAATGTATAGAAAATAAGCTGCATCAAACTGAAAACCTGCTTTTCAAAAAGGAGCGTGCAATTTCTCCCCTTCCAGAGGATGCACCAACAAAAGCTTCAGACTAAGCACACATCTCCCCGTCACCTGGAAGCATGCCAGCGGCACAGACCCTGGATGAAGAACAAAAT
>NC_137694.1:213078511-213086011 GCF_964034855.1 Anser brachyrhynchus | reverse complement strand
AACGGGAACGGGAACGGGGAACGGGAACGGGAACGGGAACGGGAACGGGAACGGGTAACGGGTACGGGAACGGGAACGGGAACTGGTACGGGAACGGGAACGGGAACGGGAACGGGAACGGTAACGGGAACGGGAACTGGAACGGGAACGGTAACGGGAACGGGAACGGGAACGGGAACGGGAACGGGAACGGGAACGGGTAACGGGAACGGGAACGGGAACGGGAACGGGAACGGGAACGGGAACGGGAACGGGAACGTTACGGGGAACGGGAACGGGAACGGGAACGGGAACGGGAACGGGAACGGGAACGGAACGGGAACGGGAACGGGAACGGGAACGGGAACGTGGAACGGGAACGGGAACGGGAACGGGAACGGGAACGGGAACGTGAACGGTAACGGGAACGGGAACGGGAACGTGGTAACGGGAACGGGAACGGGAACGGGAACGGGAACGTGAACGGGAACGGTGAACGGGACGGGATCGGGAACGGGGAACGGGAACGTGGAACGTGGAACGGTACGGGAACGGGAACGGGAACGGGAACGGGAACGGGAACGGGAACGGGAACGGGAACGGGAACGGGAACGGGAACGGGAACGGGAACGGGAACGGGAACGGGAACGGGAACGGGAACGGTACGGGAACGGGAACGTGAACGGGAACGGGAACGGAACGGGAACGGGTACGGGAACGGGAACGGGAACTGGAACGGGAACGGGAACGTGAACGGGAACGGGAACGGGAACGGGAACGGGAACGTGAACGGGAACGGGAACGGGAACGGGAACGGGAACGGGAACGGGAACGGAACGGGAACGGGAACGGTAACGGGAACGGGAACGGGAACGGGAACGGGAACGGGAACGGGAACGGGAACGTGAACGGGAACGGGATCGGGAACGGGAACGGGAACGGGAACGTGGATCGGGAACGGGAACGGTAACGGGAACGGGAACGGGAACGGGAACGGGAACGGAACGGGTACGGGAACGGAACGGGAACGGGAACTGGGAACGGGAACGGGAACGTGGTAACGGGAACGGGAACGGGAACGGGAACGGGAACGGGAACGGAACGGGAACGGGTACGGGACGGGAACGGGAACGGGAACGGGAACGGGAACGGTGAACGGGAACGGGACGGGAACGGGAACGGGAACGGGAACGGGAACGGGAACGGGAACGGGAACGGGAACGGGAACGGTAACGGGAACGGGTACGGGAACGGGAACGGGAACGGGAACGGGAACGGGAACGGTACTGGGAACGGAACGGGAACGGGAACGGGTACGGGAACGGGAACGGGAACGGGAACGGGAACGGGAACGGGAACGGGAACGGGAACGGGAACGGGAACGGGAACGGGGAACGGGAACTGGAACGGGAACGGGGAACGGGAACGTGGAACGGGAACGGAACGGGAACGGGAACGGGGAACTGGAACGGGAACGGGAACGGGAACGGGAACGTGAACGGGAACGGGAACGGGAACGGGAACGGGAACGGAACGGGAACGGGAACGGGAACGGGTACGGGAACGGGAACGGGAACGGGAAGACGGAACGGGAACGGTAACGGGAACGGGAACGGGAACGGAACGGGAACGGGAACGGGAACGGGAACGGTTGGAACGGGAACGGGAACGGGAACGGTGAACGGGAACGGGAACGGGAACGGGATCGGGAGGTCGGGAACGGGAACGGGAACTGGAACGGAACGGGAACGGGAACGGGAACGGGAACGGGAACGGGAACGGGAACGGGAACGGGAACGGGAACGGGAGGAACGGGAACGGGAACGGGAACGGGAACGGGAACGGGAACGGGAACGGGAACGGTACTGGGAACGGGAACGGGAACGGGAACGGTGAACGGGGAACGGGAACTGGAACGGGAACGGGAACGGGAACGGGAACGGGGAACGGGAACGGTAACGGTGAACGGGAACGGGAACGGGAAACGGTGAACGGGAACGGGAACGGGAACGGGAACGGGAACGGGAACGGGAACGGGAACGGGAACGGGAACGGGAACGGGTACGGGAACGGGAACGGGAACGGGAACGGGAACGGGAACGGGAACGGGAACGGAACGGGAACGGGAACGGGAGGGTACGGGATCGGGACGGGAACGGGAACGGGAACGGGAACGGGTATCGGGAACGGGAACGGGAACGGGAACGGGAACGGGAACGGGAACGGGAACGGGAACGGGACGGGAACGGGAACGGGAACGGGAACGGGAACGGGAACGGGAACGGGAACGGGAACGGGAACGGGAACGGGTTACGGGAACGGGAACGGGAACGGTGAACGGGAACGGGAACGGGAACGGGAACGGGAACGGGAACGGGTAACGGGAACGGGAACGGGAACGGGTACGGGAACGGGTACGGGAACGGGAACGGACTGGAACGGTAACGGGAACGGGAACGGGAACGGGAACGGGAACGGGTACGGGAACGGGAACGGGTACGGGAACGGGAACGGGAACGGGAACGGGAACGGGAACGGGAACGGGAACGGGAACGGGTACGGGAACGGGAACGGGTAACGGTACGGGAACGGGAACGGGAACGGGAACGTGGAACGGGAACGGGTACGGGAACGGGAACGGGAACGGGAACGGAGACGGGATCGGGAACGGGAACGGGATCGGGTAACGGGAACGGGTACGGGAACGGGATCGGGAACGGGAACGGGAACTGGAACGGGAACGGGAACGGTGAACGGGAACGGGAACGGGAACGGGAACGGAACGGGAACGGGAACGGGAACGGGAACGGGAACGGGAACGGTCGGGAACGGGAACGGGAACGGGAACGGGAACGGGATCGGGAACGGGAACGGGAACGGGTACGGGAACGGGAACGGGAACGGGAACGGGAACGGGAACGGACGGGAACGGGTACGGGAACGGGAACGGGAACGGGAACGGAACGGGAACGGTACGGGTACGGGAACGTGAACGGGAACGGGGAACGGGAACGGGGAACGGGAACGGGAACGGGAACGGGAACGGGAACGGGAACGGGAACGGGAACGGGAACGGGTACGGGAACGGGAACGGGAACGGGAACGGGAACGGTAACGGGACGGGAACGGGAACGGGAACGGGAACGGGAAACGGAACGGGAACGGGAACGGGAACGGGAACGGGAACGGGAACGGGAACGGAACGGGAACGGGAACGGGTACGGGAACGGGAACGGGAACGGGAACGGGAACGGGAACGGGAACGGGAACGGGAACGGGAACGGGAACGGTACGGGAACGGGAACGGGAACGGGAACGGGAACGGGAACGGAACGGGAACGGGAACGGGAACGGTACGGGAACGGGAACGGGAACGGGAACGGGAACGTGGAACGGGAACGGGAACGGGAACGGGAACGGGAACGGGAACGGGAACGGAACGGGAACGGGAACGGGAACGGGTACGGGTTACGGAACGGGAACGGGAACGGGTGAACGGGAACGGGACGGGAACGGGAACGGGAACGGGTAACGGGAACGGGAACGGGAACGGGAACGGGAACGGGAACGGGAACGGGAACGGGAACGGGAACTGGAACGGGAACGGGACGGGAACGGGAACGGGGAACGGGAACGGGAACGGGAACGGGTACGGGAACGGGAACGGGAACGGGAACGGGAACGGGAACGGGAACGGGAACGGGAACGGGAACGTAACGGGAACGGGAACGGGAACTGGAACGGGAACGGGAACGGTACGTGAACGGGAACGGGAACGGGAACGGGAACGGGAACGGGAACGGGAACGGAACGGGAACGGGAACGGGAACGGGGAACGGGAACGGGGAACGGAACGGGTGAACGACCACGACCACGACCCCCCCCCCCCGTCGGCGGCGGCCCCCGTCCTCGAGCCGCGTCCCACCCCCTCCCCCTCCCCCACCCCACCCCCTCCCCCACCCCCACCCCCACCCCCTCCCCCTCCCCCACCCCCTCCCCCACCCCCTCCCCCACCCCCACCCCCTCCCCCTCCCCCACCCCACCCCACCCCCTCCCCACCCCCACCCCTCCCCCTCCCCCACCCCACCCCCTCCCCCTCCCCCTCCCACCCCACCCTCCCCTCCCCCACCCCCACCCCCTCCCCCACCCCCACACCCTCCCCCTCCCCCAACCCCTCCCCCTACCCCTCCCCCTCACCCTACCCCTCACCCTCACCCTACCCCTACCCCTCCCCCTACCCCTACCCCTACCCCACCCCTAACCCTCCCCCTCCCCCTCCCCCTACCCCTCACCCTCCCCCAACCCCTAACCCTCCACCACCCTACCCCACCCCTAACCCTACCCAACCCTACCCTCACCCCTAACCCACCCTCCCCACCCCTCACCCTAACCCTACCCCTACCCCCTAACCCTAACCCTAACCCTAACCCAAACCCTAACCCTACCCTAACCCTAACCCTAACCCTAACCCTACCCCCTAACCCTCACCCTAACCCTAACCCTAACCCTACCCCTAACCCTAACCCTAACCCTAACCCTAACCCTAACCCTAACCCTAACCCTAACCCTAACCCTAACCCTAACCCTAACCCTAACCCTAACCCTACCCTAACCCTAACCCTAACCCTAACCCTAACCCTAACCCTAACCCTAACCCTAACCCTAACCCTAACCCTAACCCTAACCCTAACCCTAACCTAACCCTAACCCTAACCTAACCCTAACCCTAACCCTAACCCTAACCCTAACCCTAACCCTACCCTAACCCTAACCCTAACCCTAACCCTAACCCTAACCCTAACCCTAACCCTAACCCTAACCCTAACCCTAACCCTAACCCTAACCCTAACCCTAACCCTAACCCTAACCCTAACCCTAACCCTAACCCTAACCCTAACCCTAACCCTAACCCTAACCTAACCCTAACCCTAACCCTAACCCTAACCCTAACCCTAACCCTAACCCTAACCCTAACCCTAACCCTAACCCTAACCCTAACCCTAACCCTAACCCTAACCCTAACCCTAACCCTAACCCTAACCCTAACCCTAACCCTAACCCTAACCCTAACCCTAACCCTAACCCTAACCCTAACCCTAACCCTAACCCTAACCCTAACCCTAACCCTAACCCTAACCCTAACCCTAACCCTAACCCTAACCCTAACCCTAACCCTAACCCTAACCCTAACCCTAACCCTAACCCTAACCCTAACCCTAACCCTAACCCTAACCCTAACCCTAACCCTAACCCTAACCCTAACCCTAACCCTAACCCTAACCCTAACCCTAACCCTAACCCTAACCCTAACCCTACCCTAACCCTAACCCTAACCCTAACCCTAACCCTAACCCTAACCCTAACCCTAACCCTAACCCTAACCCTAACCCTAACCCTAACCCTAACCCTAACCCTAACCCTAACCCTAACCCTAACCCTAACCCTAACCCTAACCCTAACCCTAACCCTAACCCTAACCCTAACCCTAACCCTAACCCTAACCCTAACCCTAACCCTAACCCTAACCCTAACCCTAACCCTAACCCTAACCCTAACCCTAACCCTAACCCTAACCCTAACCCTAACCCTAACCCTAACCCTAACCCTAACCCTAACCCTAACCCTAACCCTAACCCTAACCCTAACCCTAACCCTAACCCTAACCTAACCCTAACCCTAACCCTAACCCTAACCCTAACCCTAACCCTAACCCTAACCCTAACCCTAACCCTAACCCTAACCCTAACCCTAACCCTAACCCTAACCCTAACCCTAACCCTAACCCTAACCCTAACCCTAACCCTAACCCTAACCCTAACCCTAACCCTAACCCTAACCCTAACCCTAACCCTAACCCTAACCCTAACCCTAACCCTAACCCTAACCCTAACCCTAACCCTAACCCTAACCCTAACCTAACCCTAACCCTAACCCTAACCCTAACCCTAACCCTAACCCTAACCCTAACCCTAACCCTAACCCTAACCCTAACCCTAACCCTAACCCTAACCCTAACCCTAACCCTAACCCTAACCCTAACCCTAACCCTAACCCTAACCCTAACCCTAACCCTAACCCTAACCCTAACCCTAACCCTAACCCTAACCCTAACCCTAACCCTAACCCTAACCCTAACCCTAACCCTAACCCTAACCCTAACCCTAACCCTAACCCTAACCCTAACCCTAACCCTAACCCTAACCCTAACCCTAACCCTAACCCTAACCCTAACCCTAACCCTAACCCTAACCCTAACCCTAACCCTAACCCTAACCCTAACCCTAACCCTAACCCTAACCCTAACCCTAACCCTAACCCTAACCCTAACCCTAACCCTAACCCTAACCCTAACCCTAACCCTAACCCTAACCCTAACCCTAACCCTAACCCTAACCCTAACCCTAACCCTAACCCTAACCCTAACCCTAACCCTAACCCTAACCCTAACCCTAACCCTAACCCTAACCCTAACCCTAACCCTAACCCTAACCCTAACCCTAACCCTAACCCTAACCCTAACCCTAACCCTAACCCTAACCCTAACCCTAACCCTAACCCTAACCCTAACCCTAACCCTAACCCTAACCCTAACCCTAACCCTAACCCTAACCCTAACCCTAACCCTAACCCTAACCCTAACCCTAACCCTAACCCTAACCCTAACCCTAACCCTAACCTAACCCTAACCCTAACCCGAACCTAACCCTAACCCTAACCCTAACCCTAACCCTAACCCTAACCCTAACCCTAACCCTAACCCTAACCCTAACCCTAACCCTAACCCTAACCCTAACCCTAACCCTAACCCTAACCCTAACCCTAACCTAACCCTAACCCTAACCCTAACCCTAACCCTAACCCTAACCCTAACCCTAACCCTAACCCTAACCCTAACCCTAACCCTAACCCTAACCCTAACCCTAACCCTAACCCTAACCCTAACCCTAACCCTAACCCTAACCCTAACCCTAACCCTAACCTAACCTAACCCTAACCCTAACCCTAACCCTAACCCTAACCCTAACCCTAACCCTAACCCTAACCCTAACCCTAACCCTAACCCTAACCCTAACCCTAACCCTAACCCTAACCCTAACCCTAACCCTAACCCTAACCCTAACCCTAACCCTAACCCTAACCCTAACCCTAACCCTAACCCTAACCCTAACCCTAACCCTAACCCTAACCCTAACCCTAACCCTAACCCTAACCCTAACCCTAACCCTAACCCTAACCCTAACCCTAACCCGAACCCTAACCCTAACCCTAACCCTAACCCTAACCCTAACCCTAACCCTAACCCTAACCCTAACCCTAACCCTAACCCTAACCCTAACCCTAACCCTAACCCTAACCCTAACCCTAACCCTAACCCTAACCCTAACCCTAACCCTAACCCTAACCCTAACCCTAACCCTAACCCTAACCCTAACCCTAACCCTAACCCTAACCCTAACCCTAACCCTAACCCTAACCCTAACCCTAACCCTAACCCTAACCCTAACCCTAACCCTAACCCTA